>NW_017731505.1:2811117-2943087 GCF_001890085.2 Hipposideros armiger
AATCAAAACCACAATGAGATACCACCTCACACAAGTTAGAATGGCTATTGTCAACAAGACAAGTAATAACAAGTGTTAGAGAAGCTGTGGAGAAAAAGGAACCCTCATACACTGCTGGTGGAAATGTAAATTGGTACAGTCATTATGGAAAAACAGTATGGAGGTTCCTCAAAAAATTAAGAATAGAATTGCCATATGACCCAGCAATCCCTCTTCTGGGTATCTACCCCAAAACTCTGAAAACATTTATCTGTAAAGATATCTGTACTCCTATGTTCATTGCAGCACCATTCATGGTGGCGAAGACACGGAAACAACCAAAGTGTCCTTCGATAGATGATTGGATAAAGGCGATGTGGTATATATACACAGTGGAATACTACTCTGCCATAAGAAAAGATGAAATAGTGCCATTTGCAACAACATGGATGGATCTTGAGATTATCATGTTAAGTGAAATAAGTCAGACAGAAAAAGTTGAGAACCATATGACTTCACTCATATGTGGGACATACAACTGAAAGCAACAAATGAACAAAACAAACAAAGAAACAAAACTCATAGACACAGACAACAGTATGGTGGTTACCAGAGGGAAAGGGGACAGGGGGAGAAGTAGAAAAGGGTAAAGGGGGTCAAATATATGGTGATGGGAGGAGGCTGGACTTCGGGTGGTGAGCACACAATGTGATATATAGATGATGTATTATAGAATTGTACACCTGAAACCTATATAATTTTATTAACCAATGTCACCCCAATAAATTTAATAAAAAATAAATTTTAAATTTAAAAGCCCCACAAATGATTCTGAAATGGCCCCGCCACACCAAGGTTAGGAAAAACTGCATTAATCTTCCACTCTTAAATATGTAAGACTTGTTCTGAACACTTAAATATTTAAGATAGATAACATTAAATGAAATGTCTTTTGTTTCTTAGTTTACAGAGAGTGTTTATTAGGAATTACTGGTGTAAGAGTGTGGATCTTCCTAGATAGATAGATGTAACAACTTTATAGAGGTATAATCCACATACTGTAAAAATCACCCATTTAAAGTGTACAAGTCAGTGTTTTTTAGTTCACTCACAGCTAACCAACACCACAGTCAGTTTTAGAACATTTTCATTACCACAAAAAGAAACCCCATCCCCACTAGCAGCCACTCCTCACTCCCTCCCTCAGCCCCTGGCAGTCACTAACCTACTTTCTGTCTCTATAAATTTGCCTATATTCAAGATATTTCATGCAAATGGAATCCTATAATTATGGCCTTGTGCATCTGGCTTCTTTCACTTAACATCATGTTTTCAAGGTTCATCCATGTAATATTAGGAGCGAAATAAAGCCATTTCCTGATTCCTTTCTACCAAGTTCAGCTGGTTCAGTGACACAAGTAGTTCAGCAGTGAAACCCTCATAGACGTGGGGTACCCCATTCCTGGTCCCACAACGTCTTAGCCGAACCCCATTCACAGCCCGGGCTTAATGACCTTGCGAGATTTCCTCTCCACACTTCAGTCTGGAATCTATAAACACATCCTCTGAAGTGTATGATTTGCTCACAGCAACCCAAACTGGTGAGCCCACAGTAGCCAGGAAATTGGAGGCTGCAGGTGCTTTTTATCAGCCAAGCTCTTCCAAGTCTAGTTCTCAGTGGCCTCAATAGCTTAAGCACAGCGTGAAAGGTCTCTGAATGGAGAAGTCCCCAAGGGCGACGTGTGGGCGTCCCCTTTCGTCACCACATTTGCTTGTTCTCTATCCCCAACAACCCACAGTCCTGGTGCTTCTGCCTCCTGGATCTCCCCCTCTTCCCTCCGGTCCTGCTCGCACGCCCTCGGCCGGGCCCCACCATGTGCGTATTGCTCTGCCACCCTGCTCTCGGGCCTGCCTACAGCCCTCTGGACTCAGGCTCGGAGCATGGCAGCTGGCAGAGCCCTGGCCTGCCCTCCACCTCCAGCCACCTTCTTCTCCATGTCCCGGCCACCACCTCCAGTCCCGGGTCCACTAACCTTTGCACAACCTGTTCTTCCTCTCCAAGAACACTTTCCACCCACTTAGTCCCCTCGCCCCTTCCCTGGCTAGCGGTTACTCCTTTTCTGGTGTGGTTGTATGTCTTTCTGGTCCAGCCCACCAGCAGGGTCCCTCTCCTGGGCTCCTTCCGCAGCCTGTGGTGCACAGGGGGCCTTCAGCAAGCTGAATTCAGTTGCTGATCTAAACTGTCTTCCCTGAGGCTATACACCAGGGACTGAGTCTTCCTCCCCACCCTGCTCCCAGTTCCTAACGCCGGCACACAGTAGGTTTGCAAGAAATACTTCTTCAATCCTGCATTTCTCAACCTGGTACTAGTGGCATTTGGGGCTGGGTGATTCTCTGTGGTGGGGGCTGCCCTGTGTATTACAGGAGTTTAACAGCACCCCCGGCCTTTGCCAACCAGAAGCCAGTAGCACCCTGTGGTCAGGAAAACCCAAAGTGTCTCCAGGCATCACCAGCTGTCCCCCAGGGGCCAAATCTGCACCGAGAATCACTGCTTTAGGACACCAGTAAGGGAATAAAGGGATCCTGTTGGGATTGATTCCATTGGTGACACTGACTAAACACTGGGAGGTCACTTTTCCTTTACTACATCTAAAGGAATCAGAGCACACATTGACACCTAAGGGAAAGGTCAGCTATTATACTTATCCTATACACATCCTCACCTCTGTCCCCAAAACCTAACCAAGCCCACACAGTGGAATTCTGACAACTCACTTTCCTTCTCTGCCTCAGCCACTTCTACATAGCTCTTCCCTTTCTCGATTATGGCTCCAACAAGCCGTCTACACCGGCACTGCCCTCCACTGGATCCATTTTCACCAAGGCCCCAGTTACTCCCATCTCCTGCCTTCTCTGATTCTCTAGCACAGGCTCTTCCCTCCCCTTATTCAGGGACTGTTTCCTCTCTGTCCCCTTGGCTAGTCCCAAGGCCTCCACTGCCCAACTCTGTTGACTGAGCACTTCCTATGGGCCAGCACTGCCCCACAGCACACACGCCTCATTTCACTCTGCCACAGCTCTGTGAGGTCATCTTACTATTAGTGAGGGAACGGGCTGAGACAGGCTTAGCGATTTGCCATAGGTCCCATAACTCATAAGTAGCAGGGGCAGAATTTGAACCCAGCTCTTCCCAACCCAAGCCTAGGCCCTCAATGGCTGAGCGATGTGCCGAGAGCTCCTCACACTGGGGCCTGTTGCTCGGGACAGCTCCTCCTGCAGGCCTGGGAGCACTGCTTCCTGGCGTCCAGTGCTCACTTGCTCACACCTCCTCACACAGATGCAGCCTCACTCCCTGTCACCAGATGCTCGTAACAAAAGCTCCTTCTCAACTGTGGCCAGAAAGAGCTTTCCAAAATGCTGATCTGGTCATGATGCTCCCTCCCCAGGGTCAAGTCCACGAATGGTGTCTGTGGCCGGCCTCCCACCTCCCTTTCTGGTTCCATTGCCTGTTTCCTCCACCAGCCACCCACTGCCTGAATTCCACCACAACAACATCATGCCATTGACCCCAAAGCCTTGACCCCTCCCTTGTCATTGCTCAACTGGTACCCTAGGCCGACTCGCCCTTACCTCCGACCTTGACCATTTGTCTTACCAGTGCTCAGAACAGTATCTGGCACATCAGAGGTCCTCAACAAATGCTACTTGTTGGAATGTAAGAATGAGTGTTTGGAATGCTTAGGTGTGCAGTTTTAAAAGCGTGACCACAATCAAGTTGAATGATTGGGTCATATTTCCCACCACTTCTTTCAATCTGCTTAGTGGCTTTTGAAGAGACACTATTTGAGATTCTGTTCTCATTATTGGTACATCCTTCTCCATGATTTAAAAAAACTACTATAATACAAGGGTAATTGGTTGGAAAGTTGGACCAAGATCGTTGCAGCTCATGATTCAGTCTTAGAGTTTCTGCCAGCATTGAAACATGCGTGAGAGTTTGGATCCTATCACCAGGCTTGCCATTTTTACAAATCTCCCATTTCCTAGTGTCTAATGGGAGGCAAGAAGAATGGAAGCCGCCTGCAGTTGCGGCCTCTGATGTGCTAGGCCCTGGCTAAGCACTTTAGAACCTTTGCGCATAAGGCAAATTATTGGCCAGCTGAGTCCATATCATAATAGCCCATGATATCTATACATAGTATCAATCTCTGTAAAATTTGTCATTAATATGTTTGTGTGTCTCTGAATATAAATATCAACCCCATTCAAACCCTTAGACCAATAATTAAGCTGTTTGCGTCATCCTGGTTCATGTTGATTTCAGCTTGCCAAGCCAGGGCTAAGAGAGGAAGAAAGCAGGAAGGCCCAGAGAGAAGCCCAAATGCTTGAGGGTTGCACACTTGATGGACACCAAAGGCACTTGACAAGAAGAACCGCCAAGGCCTTGGCTCCTGATCTGAGCTTTGCCTGCCTCTGAGACTGCATTCATTCTAGGTTATTATCGGGTAGAAAGAGAACTGTGAGCTCCTTTCTACAGGGCCCCGTCTATGGAGCAGCATTCCTGACCAGAAACATCCTGGCCCTGATGTAGGTGTAGGAAGAGTCCCCCGGGGCAGGAGGCAAGGGCAGCCTGCGGGGGGTGGATAGTTATTTTGTGATCTGCTCCAAGCACTGCACATCCTGGGTGGGAGGCAACGTTGACCCATCAGTGATGCAGACTCCTTGGCTCATGGATGTTGTTACCAATGATACTGCTACCATCTTGGTTAGACCTGCGATGACACAGTTTTTTCTTATAGGAAACTCATTAATTCCCTTTAAGAGACAAACATGGGTATCTTCAAACCCTTTGCACTGGTTTTCAAAAGTCAGGGTTTCCTTTTTTTTTTTTTAAACTTTATTAGGGAACAGTGTGTTTTTCCAGGACTCATCAACTCCAAGTCAAGTAGTTGTTTCAATCTAGTTGTGGAGGGCACATCTCAGAGGCCCATGTGGAGATCGAACCGGCAACCTTGGTGTTATGTATGAGCACTGCGCTCCAACCAACTGAGCCAACCAGCCATCCCAAGTCAGGGCTTCTTTAGACTTCCCTCATAAGAATGAAAAAGCCGATGTGAGATGTAGGGCTCCAGAAAACCATTTAGTAAAAGTATCCCAGTAGGGGATTTAAATATGGGACTTAACCCTAGTGTAACAGTGTCTGATCCAAACTGACTATGCTTACATTGGACCCTGGTTGGGACTCACCAGAATAAGTCTGTCCTCCTTGGCACTGGAGTGAAGGATCGGGGCCACCTGACACCACAGATATAATCATACCTCGTGTGCCCCTTTGGCTGTGGGTGTCCACCCTCTAGATCACATCTGGAAGCCAGGAATGGGGCCTGGGTGTGGGATAATTACACCCTCCTCATGGCAAGATACTGCCTCCTCCCAGCAGGTCAAGACCTCTTCTTCCTTCTTTTCTTCCTTCCGTCTCTCAGAGAAAGTTTCGGTGAGTGTGTGATAGTCCTTCAAGTGCACACTCTAAAAGTGGGAGAAGACAGAAACCTCCTGGATCTTAGTTAATAACTGAGCAGTGAACGAGCTGACTGTGTGTATATTTTTTCTTAGATTTCTCATAGAGCCATATCTCAAAATGGGGTAGAGATGGTAGGATCTTGGGGGGTGAATTTGTCTTCCATTTGACAAACATTTGTGACAGCAGAGACAAGGGTGAAGCCTTCCAAGAGAGAACAGTGTGTGCCCAAGCCCCAGAGGAGGAGACCCTGGAGACCTGAGAGGTTGGGTTGGCTGGTGGGGAGGACATGCATGGAGAAGAGTGTGTAGGCAATTCAGTCCAGCGAGGGGCACTGGGACACGTCTCATGAAGAGCCCTCAGTGGTGGGCAGAGGGACCCGAACGTGATTTTGGACTCAACAGAGACACTGGAAGATTCTCCTTTACCAGTGGTCATGATGAGCATGAGTGGGAGCTCTCTGAGTGACACAGAAAAGTGTCTTTCTCTCCCTCTCTTTTAAATGACTTTAATTTTTAGAGCAATTTTAGGTTCACAGCAAAACTGAGTAAAAGGTACAGAAATTTCCCTTATATCCTTTGCCCTCACCCACACCCAGTCTCCCTCACTATCAATGTTTGGCACCAGATGGCACATTTGTCACAATTGGTGAATCTACACTGAAACGTCATCGTCACCCAGAGCCCATGGCTTGCTTTTGGGCTCACTCTTGGTGATGTATGTTCTATGAGTTTGGACACGTATATGATGACAGGTCCTCACCATTACAGTGTCACACAGAGTCGTGCCACTGCCCCAAACATCCTCTGTGCTCGGCCTGCTCAGCCCTCACCCCCACCTCCTGGCAACCACTGACCATTTTACTGTCTGTGTAGTTTTACCTTTTCAAGAATGTCACATAGTTGCAATCACACAATATATAGCCTTTTCAGATCGCCTTCTTTCACTTAGTAATATGCATTTCAGGTTCCTCCATGTCTTTTCATGGCTTAATAGTTCATTTCTTTTTAGTGCTGAATAATATTCCATCGTCTGGATGGACCACAGTTTATTTATCCATCACCTACTGAAGGACATCTGGGTTTCTTCCAAGTTTTGGCAGTTATGAAAGAAGCTACCACAAACATCCGTGTGCAGGTTTTCGTATGGACATAAGTTTTCAGCTTCTTTGGGTATATACCAAGGAGCATGATTGCTGGACCATTTAATTCAAGAAGATCCCACTGTCCTGTTTTAATGGATGGGGTGGCTAATTTGAGGCTTCCTATGAAAACAGGGTTAGGAATGATAGAACCAGGCACCAAACGTTGGAAAAGATAATACTACAGAGAATTACAGTAATTAAAAATGATGAACTATTCCTTTAAAAACATTCAATCAATGATTCTGATGCTTAAAAACTGCATTTCAACTCCTTACCTTTTGAAAATAAAATTGCTAAAATGAATGCCTTTGACAAGCGGGAAGAATTTTCCCAAGCCCGCAAACCTGTCCCAGCCTGTCTGGCTGCTGGCTTGCCCGGATTGGCTGCAAGTTTCCCACGGGGCTGGTTTTCCTGGGAGGCGCTCATCTGTGTGAATTAAGGACAAACAATAGCCGCCCAGTTACCAAGCAGCTTGACTGAATGAGCAGCTGCATTCTGATTGGTTAACACAGGAGTGGACTCTGGCTGGCACAAACTGCGGCACATTCTTCAAGATTTCTATCTAACAAGGCAGTCCTGCTCTTACCAGGAGATGCAGTTCCCAGCATTTTGGGGCCTGGACAGCTAGATGAGGAGTGGGGCTCTCTGCCTTGTCAAGAACGCGGGGCTCTTGGGTTTGGTGGCTGGCCAGGTCTGTTCTCTGGTGGCTCTCTGCATTCCTCAGTGGCTGACTTTCTCGTCAGGTTTACTGAGAGTGAGAAGTACATGCTGGGCCTGTGGAAAACGTTTGTACAACTGTAGACGTGGGTGGCAGTGTGTGCCAGATTTCCACCACCCCTGGAACCTGGCCACTGAAATGCTGGTGGTTCGTATCCTTGTATGTGTTACCTGCATTGCTGGTCCTTTTGAGCTTGTGGCCATCCTTCTGGGACAGACATGTCAGAGGCATAGGGCCTCCAGGGAAGTTCTTTGGAGAGAATCACCGACGTTGCTGGGAGAGCTCTGTTTTTTCTTGCCAGACTCACCACATTATTAGCGCCATGTCGTCCATCACCCATGGCACTGCGCAGAGGCTCTGGGGCCCTGAGTTCCCAACCAACGTGCCCCAGTGGGAACACGCAGGGCCATGTTCTGCAGTTGGATTGGGAATATGGCAGGGCCATGTTCAGGAGGGCTTCTTTTGATAATGTCACAGCTTTATGCCAACTGATTGGCTGAAAAAACCAACCTCTTTTTCTTCAAAGCCAGACTTTTCAAGAAAAGTGTCTTTTTGTAAAGTAAACTTCGTTTAAAACTGGAATGCAGTTGGGTTTTATTTTTATTTATTTATTTATTTATTTATTTTAAAGTTTATAGCAGAGGATAGTTTTATTAGAGCAGAAAGTTACAGCTCTCGAAACGAGAGGGGGTCTCAACTGGGATGCCCCGGTTTCATTTTTAAACATTTTTGTTGAGATACAATGTGTATATCCTAAAATGCCCTCATTTAAGGTGTACAGTTTGAAGAGTTTTGGTAAATTTATATAATTGTAGGACCATCACCACAATCCGGTTTTAGAACATGGCTATCAGGGCGAAATGTTCTCTACTGCCCACTTGCGGTCATTCTCCATTTCTACTCCTAGCACCAGACAACAACTGCTGTTTCTGTATCTATAGTGCTGTCTTTTCTAGAAAATTCCTGTGAATGGAATCATGACTGTATAGTCTTGTCTTGGGTTTTCTACATAATCATGTTGCCTCTGAAAAATTATAACTTTGTTTCTTTCTTACCAGTCCTTCCACCTTTAATTTATTCTCATCCTCTTTCTCTTTGTTTAGTGGTTACCCTTAAAATTCAAACATACTCACTTAAAACCTAATCAATGACTCAGAATAAATAAGGACACTAAAAAGCTTTAACCCTGGTGATGTGAGCAAGTCTTGACTGGCTATGGCTGGCTTTGAAGATGGAAGGGGAGCCAAGGAAGGTGGTGGCTTCTAAAAGCTGGAAAAGATGGAAAACTGATCTTCCGGGCCGGCCGAGTGGCACGTTGGTTAAGAGCTGGCTTGGGACGCCAGAGGGCCCCAGTTCAGATCCCACATATGAGGGCCAGTGACACTGCCCTCCACAGCTAAGATGCTGAACAACAGCTCAACCTGAAGCTGGGCTGCCGTGAGTCACCAGCAACGGCGTAGGCTGCAGCCCCTGTGGCAGTGGGTTGCCATGGGCTGCCGTGTGTAGCCAGCAGCCAGCGTGAGCGGCCAGCAGCCGCCGTGAGTGGCCGTCCAGAAGCCAGCGACTGATCTGCCTCGCCCGGGAAGAGCGCAATGATGGTGCCAACTTGGGCCAGTGAAGCCACGTCCTCCACAAGTAGACTGAAGAACAAAAGGACAGCAACTTGTCTGTTCCCCTTTCCCCAATTCCCCAGTGCTGTTCCCATCCCCCAATTCCCCAATTAAAAAAAAAATCTTTAAAAAAAAAACAAAACAAAACCGATCTTCCTCTATTGCCTTCAGAAGGAGCACAGCCCTGTTGGCACCTTGATTTTAGCTCATTCAGACCCATTTTGGACTTTTGATCTCTAAATTGTAAGATAATGAAATTGTGTTGTTTTAAATCACTAAGCTCATGGTGATTTGTTACAGCAGCAACAGGAAACTAATACACCCAGCTAGATGCAGAGCTAAGGTCTGATCCTGGGACTCAGCCTCCAGATTGCTCCCTTCTACCTTACAACTCTGTGCACCACTCTAAGCTGTCTCTCTTCCTGCCCCCTGCCCACATTTTCTGAACTGAAAGTCGGGCCCCACAGCTTGACACATGAAAGCGTATTGGTGAGGAGGGTGGGACAGAAGATTCAAAACTGGGACAGAGGCTAGATTTCAGGTGCTCTCTGTCTGATTCCAGCATACCCTTTCTGTTTCTCCCCTACCTGCGGGCTCAGGAGTTCTTAGAAACGGGCTTACAGCAGCCCTTTCTTTGGGGTTCAAGGGAGGCAGGGCATGTGCTAGCCATTAGGGCTGGGGATTTGGGGGGGAGGCTACAGTGTTAAAACTGACATGGTCTCTACCCTTAGGGCACACTTTGTCTGCTTCTGCACTTCGCATGGTTTCTTCCTGGGGACTGGTCCTCTGAGCAGGAAGTGGGTGGAATGGGAGGACGTGTCTGAGAGCCTCTCTGCTCTGGGGCCCCTGGTGGTCTGTGTGTCTGTCTCTCAGGGCAGGGGAGATATCTGTGTGCTGGTGACCTAGTTGTGGGAGGATCCAGGGGTCCTACCCCTCTGGTATGTGTGTGGGGTACCAGATCCTGTGGGCCTCTCTGGGCAGTGTGTGTGTGAGTGTGTGAACATGTGAGCATACAAGTGTGTGAATGTGTGTCTACTCACACTCCTGTACGAGTGTGTGGATGAGTATGGCTACCTTTAACCCAGTGGCACTTGATGGGGAGCAATTTTGCCCCCCCAGAGAACATTAGGAAGTTTCTGGAGACATTTTTGAGTCTGTACTAGAGGGAGAGAAGTATTACTGGCATCTAGCAAGTAGAGGCCACAGATACACCGCACAGTGTACAGCTTGGCACAGCTTGACCCCCCTAAAATATCAGCCTAAAACCCAGCCTAAAATATCAACAGTGCTGAGGTCAAGAAACCCTACTCTATCCCAACCAATTAGCATGTGTTAAAGATCTCTAAGCTCTAAATATTATTATTTTCCTGAGTGCATATGTGAGCTGATTTATAGCCTCTGATTCAGCTTAGAGTTAGTCGCGTTCATTGATGCTGTGCCTGTGTTCATGCATTTATTATACCAACATTTTTTCCTGCCTTTGCGTTTTGACAGTATATGCACAGAATATGTTTACCTACAGATTTCAGGACATGAAAAGCTTCAGAAAGGAATGAGTTTGCAGAACAGCAGAAGAGGAGACTATAAGCTTCAGACACACGAAATGTATTTCATTTTATTTTATTTTATTTTATTTATTTATTTTTAGCTGAGCCATCCTGCTACCTGTTGGCAGCTCAGCAGCTGCTCAGCTCGGGCTGGACTCGAACCGTTGTTGCTCAGAGCTCAAACTCTTGAGCGAGCTCTCAACCAACTGAGCCATGCGGCTGGCCCTCAAATGTATTTCATTTTAAATGACTAGATGATTACAACGTAATAGTTTTCAGGAAAACTATTCCAAATGGTTGGCTTTTTGTTCGGACCTTAAGTTTCTCTCACTTTAGGCCATGGGTTTCACTTGAAAACATTTCTTAAAGGGGCATGCATCAAAGGAGAATATAATGGCACTTATTAGTGAGAGGATGGAAGTTATGATTCCTAATGGGAACACGTAGGAGGCGTGTTTCTTACTAACCATCTCACTCGTAACAGGAAAGTTAACTGGAAATTTAAGGGTGGTTTGGCCATAAAAATCCACATAGAAATTCCAGTTCACTATAATCAAAGTAAAGAGAGAACTAAAGTATAGAAAGGAAGCAGAGATGTTGTAACACGATCGGACAAACTCTGGGTATGGGCCATTGGTCCAGGTGACGAAAAATGCCAGGGAGCTAAAATACAGTGTGACTGACTTCATTAAGTTGTCCAACAATAGCAGTTCCCGCCCATACGAGATTTCATCTGAAATGACCCAGCTCTCGTTGATTTTGATGAACGAGGACAACTCAACTATGGTACCAGACACATCAACATTTTGCAAATAGAAAGCTTCCCAAAGGCCAAGGAACATAATGGGAATGACTTTGCTGTGAAACTCCCACACGCGCCAAGATTTGCTGTGGGCTAGGCCTATGCCAAGTGCCCAGCTCACATAAGTAAAACAGAGGCCCAGCAATTTGCAGCACACGTGCTTCATATTACGAGGACTGAAGACGAGGTAAAGGCATCGTGAAGTCAAACCAGGAACACCAAGGAGACAAAAAGAAACAGATTGAATGAGCCACATTCAGGAAGTGCTAAATATTTATGTCTTGTCTTTGTCTAAAAGTTATACTTAAGTGCTCTACATATGTATTGACCTTTAGTTAGTGTTCTAAATAGTTTATGTAAGAATAAAAGATTCAGAGAAATCCATGACCATGGTGGGAGTATTAATCTGAAAGGTATTTTTGGAACACAATTTGACAATACCTTTGGAAAGTTTAAATGTCCATACCCCTTCTCCAACAACTTCGATTCCAGGAATTAATCCTGAGGCATTTATAAAAGATGTGAAAGTGTATCTAAAGAGATGTTAGTTTCAGCACCAGTTATCATAGAGAAAAATTTGAAATAAACTAAATGTCAATTAATAGAGGATGCTTTAAATTATGGTACATCCAAGATTATAGTGAAATATTACATGGCCATAACCAGAAATACTGCAGAAATTTCTGTATTATACCAAAAAAAGCAAAATGAATAATAATAAATATGGTATACCATTTGTGTCAGAAGAAAAACAGATATCATTTTTTAAATATATAAATAGATATGTACATACAATTTTGAAGGATGCACAAAAAGTGTAATTCTAGGGAGGTCAGTTGAGAGGGGTAGAGACTTTCATTCTTATTTACACATTTTCCTGTCATCTCAATGGTTTTTAATAAAAAACATACATACTTTTATCATTATAAATAAACATGACCTTGAAGATCTATGATTTCTTGCACACAACAAATCATGCCTGTTTACTTTTTTTACCCATCAGTTAGTCAAAATTCCACCTTTTGAGGTTGGCTTCTTTCAGGTGCAACTTAAAAATATCCTGATGTATTTTGCATGAAGAAAATATCTTCTAAGAAGCAAAATCTAGACAGTGAGCCAAGTTGTTTGGACCTCTATTCAGTTTGATTCCTTGGGAATAAGTGGCAGGGCTCATCAGAAAATGGCGTTCCCAGGGCTTCTCCCTCTGTTAGCACAAGGGAATGAGATGGGGTCTCCTCAGACTGGACACCACAGATAACTGCCCACGCAGAAGATTTTAGGGGCCTCCAAACTATACCTCCTTGCTATGAAGCCTGATATTTCCAACAGCGTGTCCACAGTCTGGGGAGTGTGCCTTCTAACTGCATGAAACCAACAGTGTTAGTACTTGGGGAGTGCCATTACCAAGATGGGGGCGGGGTGACAGCCAGTTTGATTACCTCATTCTGCCGAAATAAAACCTCCCTGCCAATAGAGGCCTGAGGGAATGGACCTCAGGCCCAGGGAGTTTTGACAGAGTGAGGAAATCAGGAAAGAGAATGTTATATTTGCAGGACAATGTGCCAACTTGAGGATGTGTTGCTGGGTCTGTGTCTGCAACCTGTGGTGTGGGGACATGTCTTTCCTGAAGATTCAATTTGAAAGACTCCATATATCTTAAGACTTACCGAGCCATGTAGAAGGATTCGAGAGTTCCAGAGATCAAGAATGGCAGATCTTCTTCACAGCAGTACGAAATGCTGGATAGGAAAGAGAAAGGTCCAGCTCCACAAAGAGAGATGAATCACCTACAGTAACAGGGGTACGGTTAGGTAGAGTTTGGGGCTCTGAACAAAGCCCAACAAATCCCTGCGTCTCACCAAAGATTTATGACATGTGTGTCTTGTGCTTTGTGTGGGTCATGCGCTATTGCAAACACCTTAAGGATATTAACACATTCGGTCCTCATGACAGTTCAATGATGTACAATTACCATCCCCATTTTATAGATGAGGGAACTGACTGAGTGCAGAGATGTTAAATAACCTTACTCAAGGTCACATTGAGATAAATGGCAAAGACAGGTTCCAAAGCCCTTGCTGTTGACAGAGCTTGCAGGCTTTCCCAATACTGGGTAGCATTTTTTCACATCAAAATAGCATCAACATCCAAGACAAAAAAAAAGCCAAAGGAGTTTATCACCACCACACCAGTATTACAAGAAAATGTTAAAGGGACTTCTTTGAAAAGAAGGGAAAAAATAAAAAATAAGAAAATATCATAAAGTAAAAAACTCTCACTTAACAAAGGCAATACAAATGCTAGTTACAAAATAGTCACAGAGATGTAAACTACAGCTTACAGAATATAGTCAATAATACTGAAATAACTATAATATGTATAGTGTCAGGTGTGTGCAAGACTTATGGGAGGTGTCACTTTGTAAGTTATGTAAATGTCTAACCACCATGCAGTGTAATATTGTATGTCAGCTGTAATTGAAAAACTTTTTTAAATTTCTTAAAGAATATCAACAAATAGACAAATCCCATGTGAATGACAATAATGGCCATTCAGTGGGGACAGAGTATCAATTTGGGAAGGTGAAAAATTGCTGGAGATGGTGGTGGTGGTGGCATAACAGTGTAAATGTACTTAACACTGCTAAACTGTATGCTTTAAAATGGCTAAAATGGCAAATTGTATGTTATATATACTTTACTACAATTTGAAATGTATCACAAGAAAGCAGACACTTTAGGAAGAGCAAAGCTGTGTTCAATTTATTGAAGCAGCAAAACCCTGTGGCTTGGCGGCACCGTCACTTCCATTTGTAGGTCACACACTAGCCATTCTTTGCCACACTCACACTCAGTCATAACACTGTTTCCTGTAAAGACAGATATCATGGTGCAGATGACATTACCTAATTAACATTCAAAGCAATGCTCAGATGGCTTCAGTTAAAACATCCAATAGCACAGAGCTTAGTAAACCAGGCTGAAAAGGTAATATTACTTTATTTCCAAATAAAGGTGGCCTGTACTCACCCCTTTTGAAGGGCAGTCCGATGACAGAGAAGATGAAAGTGGCCCTCCAGCAATCTCCAAACTCTCCTTAACCAGTGCCAGAAATAAACCACACTTCTTCCCCAACACATAAACAAAGGCAGGAGGACTATTAGTCAGTTGGACAAGCAGCCAGTAACTGCCAAATTGTGAGGGAAACATGTCAATCAGAACATTCTTACGTTTCCACGACTACCAGGGCTGAAAAGAGATGCTTTAAAGGGCCAGAGGCCAGAGCTGTGGAACACCCCTTAAAGAAGTCTTTCTAGAATAAAAATTCCTTTTCTGAGGTCCTAGACCAAAAAGTCATTGTAATTCATGAAAGTTTTAAGTAGGAAAAGTGGAAGAAGGGCCACAGCCATTGTAAGGAAGACATGTCATGATAGAAACCAAGGGCAGGCCATGGGGAATGGCAGTGCCCTCCTTAAGTGACCTTGGACAAGGCGCCATGAGCCTCATCCGTGGCTTTGCTCTGTTTCAGTTGCAAAGGTCAATTCTATTCTCCCACCCCTCTATTCTGCCTTAAATATGGCTGTCCCCTGACTAGTCTTACAGTTGTAAATTTATAGTTTAAATTTAACACTTCCTTCTAGAAACTCCACACACAAGCAGCATGAATCAGGGTTAGAAGTGGGCAGAGAAGAGAAAATAGAGGAGATGGGAGATGGTAAATAGGGAGAAAATGGGAGAAACTTGTAGTTTTACTTTTTACTACTTTTGGTATTATATTTTAGTTGAGGTGTAATTTACAAAGAGTAAAATATACCAATATTAAGTATGCAGCTTGCAGTTCCCCTGTGATCTCCACTCAGATCAAGAAATAAAATATTCTTGGGGGGTGACCAGTTAGCTCAGTTGGTTAGAGCGTGGTGCTGATAACACCAAGGTTTCTGGTTCGATCCCCACATGGGTCACTGTGAGCTGCGCCCTTCTTAAAAAAGAGTCAACTATGCCATTGTAGCATGAAAGCATATGTGTAACCAATGACCATAGCTGTTCCCCAATTTAAAAAGAAGAAAGAAAATATTCCTGTCTTCTGGGAAGCTCTTTCATGTGTCTTGCTAGGCAATGCCCATGGCTGCCTGACCCCGCAGCCCTCACCCCAAACCACAAGCTTTTGGTTTCTTTTGCTCATCATAATATTTTTGAGAGTCATCTGTGTTGTTGAATGTATCATCACATTGTTCATTTTTATTGTTGGGTAGCATTCCATGTATGGACATAACCAATTTGTATATCCATTCTTCTGTCGATGAACATTTGGGGTATCCCCAGTTTGGGGCTATTATGGGGAAAAATTTATTGGTATTGTTTTAAAACAAGCCATATGTTTTCTCTGTAATTTGATGTGCATGCTCAAGCGGCAGTAGGAAATTTGTGCTTTGTAGAATTATGTTTCCAGTAGAAGTACAGCTAGTTGGATGGGTCTTTGACATTTCCCAAGAGACCATGCATATTATTATTGCTCCCATGATTTTCCTCTGTTGAGGAAGCCTTCCTCTTCAAAGAGGAGATGAGACCTCCAGGAAAGGCAAATGGATGGGAACTTCTGGACGCCAGAAATCTTCACCTGTTTCCTAGAAGAAGACCACCTGCCCTAAGGTTAGCAAACACAGGACATTATGCTGGTGGGAAGAGCTCTCCAATCAGACCCCTCAGTCATGTGAACAATAGGCTTTTGGAGCAGAGAACTATCTCTCCAACAGATACTGTTATCACTTGCTTTGATTGTTAAGACAGACGACTGCTTCAGCAGACCTGGGCTTTCACTCCAGCTCCACCTCTGACCAGGGACAAGCCACTTTAAATCTGTAGGTTTCAATCAGGCATGTGGAAGAGGGCGCCACCTGCCCCAGGTCCTCTCTCTGCCACAGGAACACCGTGATCCCTGGTGAACAAGCCTACCAGCACATTCCCCAGGCCTGCCCAAGGCCTGCCAGGAAGAGAAAGATGAAAGCGATTCGTGAAACACTCAACTCATTGGGCATTATGACAACTGTCACCTCCTGCTGTTTCCTCAGAGTCCAAGTTGGGCCTGAGGAGATGTGGAGGATGAAGGAGTTGCCAGCACTGACCTGTGCTGCTCTGCTGTCCCTCCCGTCTGGGAGCGCTGTCACCAGTGACTCCTTTCTTCCCCGTTTGAACAACAAATATGCTGACACTTTCCAATTTTTACCTCCGGCCCAAATACTATGTGGTGTCCCTCTGTCTCCTGGTTACCTTGGCTTGCTATGGGGGAGACAGAATGGAAGGAATGTCACCAGCCTTCACAGCATCCTTGGGGTGTGCTCTACCAACAGGAAATGCACAGAACACATTCTCTTGGTTTATTCCAGTAAAAAATAAAGTGAATCCCTTAAAGAATCTTTCCAAAAAGTCCTTCAGAATGTCTTGAGGCTCTTTTTTCCTTTTCTCCTGTTACCCTGCTCCCCCAAAGCAGACCCTGCCATGGTGATCTCCTCACCTCTCGTGTCTAAAACCTTTATGCCCCATCACCTTGCTCTCTGTCGAGACTGAAGGCAAGAAGAGGGTTAAGGGACCACTTTGCACAGCCCAAGCCAGTTCAGTCACTTCCCTCTATGACCACCAGGTAGCAGATGTGCTGCCCTCTACATGCTCCACATCTCACCTCTGTCTTCCAAGAGCTTCTTGTTTCCAAGGAACTCGTGGTTTTGATCCACTTAAATTACACACATCCTCTTTCAACCCCATATGTAAGGTTGGCCTTAATTAGACCTAGCATAGGGAAAGAGTTCATTGGGGGAAGCATGATATTTACCTAGGAACCATTTTATAAGCCATTCTTGTATTAGTGACATGGAGACTATGTAAGACTCAGTCCAAGGCTAGCCCTGAAGATCCGAATGGGACGGACTCAGACACCATCCAGCCCCTTTCAAACTCCTGGGAAGGAAGCCAGAAACTCAAGCAAAATGTAAAAGGGTGTAATTTCCTCCCAGTTCCCATGCTGGAGAGCTCAGGACATTATGCAAATAATGGTCATCAGGAAAGGGACATAGCGTAAAGAATGCTATCATGGTTTTATATAACCTCCATCAGAGAGGAAGAATCTGCTGCCCAGAACTCAAAATCCAATGGCCAAAGGGTCCGCTTCACATCCCAGCAGAGCACCCAGCCCACTTGGGTCCATAGGCAATGTTTTGGGAGCCCATATTTAAGAGCTGATAGAATTATGTCCCCGTGGGGGAAAATTTTCAAACCCTTGTTCTCACTGACTTAAATAAATACTCTGAGAAGAAAGACATTTCATGTTAGCCCACTGATGTCTCTCCTATGAATTCAATGTGATCCTCAGTGTGTAGCTCTGAGATGAAAGTCTGTCTAATTTTTAACCCACTTTTGACCTTTCTCAGTCATTTCTTTCACTTTGGTTGAAGCCTTTTAAACATCTGAAGAGCTGTGAGCAACCAAGCAGCACACGTGGAGAGTGTGTGTCTTGTTATATGCTATAGCCCTCAAGTTCTTGGTTGAAAGTTTTTGGTGGCACTTCTCATGTGCAAGACATCCAATGAATATGTGGTGAAAGAATTCATCAGTGAGTTGAATGAGCTGAAGTTGTTGTCTCTCTCCTTAAGTGTGTTGGCCTTAAGTGTGACTTTGGAATGTAATCAATTGAGAGCATTAGGGGAGCCTATGAGTTACCCTGGCAGCTAGTTGACCCACCGATGAAGTTTGGGAGAAACAGTCATTCCACAGTCCCCAAGGGCATACCTATTGGGTGGGGTTCTGGGAGCAGTTATTTAAATTTGTATAAACAAGACCTATGCTCCTCATACAAATTTTGTAAAAACTATCTTAACTGTTGCATTAATAATCACCAAAATAGAAGAAATATTTACCACCACCACCCACACACAACTATTAATGGGGAATGGAAAAAGTAAATATGGATTGAAGGTCTGAAAATGAGTTAGACTTTCCATCCACACTAGCAATCCTACTCCAATATATCGATCTACCCACAAGAAATGAAAAGTTGCATTCCTGCATAAGTCCAAGTGCACATGCATACATTACCTTTTCTTATAACTGCCCCATTCTGGAAACAACCCAATGCAAAGAAAACTACCTTCAATGCTCCTCAGAAAACAAAAGTAGAGTTGAACAAAGGGAAAGACATACCAGGTTCTTGAATAAGAAGACTCAATATTATAAATATGTCAATTATCCCTAAGTTAAGTTATAAACATAGCACGATCTTAATAAAAACAATAACAGATTTTTTTTACAGTCTGGAGTAAGGCAAGTTGCTTATAAAATTCATATGAAAAAATAAGCAGAAACAACAAAGGAAGTCCTACGGATGAGGAGGGAATAAGCATATCATATAACATATTATTTTAAATAAGACTCTAAAATTTAAAACAGTATATTATTGGCACATTAACACACGAAAGGAGTCAAATAGAAGGTCCAGAAGTGAATCCAATATCTATGCAAATTTAGCATATGAGAAAGGGTAGCATCTCAAATCAGTGAAGAAAAGATGAGGATTTTTTTTAATGGTATGGGTACAAAAGGAGAATCATTTGGAAAAGATAAATTTGACCCGACATATCATATTGTATAAGAGGATAAATTCCAAATGAATACCATAAAAAAATGAAACCACTCAAGTACCAGGGAAAAAAATGAACAAATGCTTTTATAACATGAGAGTGGAAAAAGTATACATAAATTATGACTCAAATACCAGAAGCAATAAAAAAATGATAAATTTAGCCTTTTGAGCTTCTTTTGCTCAGCCTGCTCCAAACTCTTTGGAGTGCACTTTCTTTTCTAATAATGGTCCTTGAGCCATTCTCTACTGTTCAGGCCCGCTTCTATTTCTTTGAAAAGTACCTTTTCTTTTAATAAACTCCTTTTCTGCAGCTTTAAGAAAAACTGACAAATTTGACAATATATAAACTTTACAAAAACATTTGCATAACAAAAAAATACCATAAGCAAAGTTTTAAAATAAAAGTCAAATTAAGAAAGGTATTTATAACTAAAAGATAACCGACAAAGGGCAAATATTCTTACTAAGACCTGCTAAAAATAAAGAATACCAACAAATCAAGAGAAGGATGGACTAGAAATAGGAAATTATGGTAGGCGTCTTGTGACATGGCCCCGGATGTGTCCCTCTTCCCTACATTCGTGCCCTCAGTCTCCTCCCCTTGTGTGTAGGCTGGACTTGGTGACTTGCTTCTGATGAAGAGAAAAAAGGCAGAAGTGCTGGAATGTGAGTTCTGTGATTAGGTTATAAAACACTTAGGACTGCCTTCTGGCGAGCACTCACTTGTTCTCTCACCTAACTTGTTCTGATGAAGCCAGCTGCCATGTTCTAAGAAGCGCTATGGACAGGTCCATGTGGCAAGGAACTAAAGAGTCTGGCCAATAGCTTGTGAGGAGCTAAAGAAATAAATCCTGCCAACAATAATGTAAGTGCGCTATGAAGTGGATCCTTTCCCACTGAGCCCTCACATGAGACCACAGGCCCAGGTGGCATTTTGACTGCAAAATGTGTCATCCCTTTAGTAGATTTAGCAATATATATATATATATATATATATATACATATATTTTTTTTTAATGACAGATACATTGACGGTTTTATCCAGGAGGCCTACAAGTCTATCCTAAAGATACTGGCAAAATACAAAAAGATGTTTGCACAAAGTTATCATACATACATGGGTGCATACACACCCAGCTGGTTGAATAAACTAGGGTACGTCACACAGTGGAATGCTATGCAGCCAGAAAAAAATGAGAAAGGTCTCCACACACTGATAGAGCATGATCTGCAGGAATCTGTCAAGTGAAAAAAGTAAGATGCCAATTAATATATATACACTAGAATTGTATTTTGTAAGAGTGCTTTAAATTAAGACTTCAGAGGCAGAGAGAGCATCTGGTGTGGAAAAAATAAAACTGTAGAATTAGTTTTGAGATATTTAAAAATTCTAAGTATTTGATGATAACAAACAATAATTGTTCACGTTTTTAAGGTACAATACGGTTTGTGCAAGGAAACATCCATCTTTTTTAGAGAGTAATATTGAAGTGCAGAGGGATAAAAGGGACATGATTTATGGGGTATGCTTTAAAATCTTTTGGGAAAAAAACAGATTAAAAAGGAAGAAAGAAAGGAGAGATAATGCTCAGAGGGCCTACTCTTGATAACTGTGGAGTCTGGTAACTGATGTGGAGGGATTTCTTATATACTATTCTTTTGACTTGAGCCCATTTGGGAAAATTTTATATGATAGATATTATTACCACACCATAGGAAATAATGTCAGTTGTTTCTAGCAGAAGTTTAAGAGTGAGATGCAAGACTCTCAGGAACTCTTATTTGCATAGACTAGGTTTATTAAATCCAGGTCCATTAAGACCAACTGGTAGGTGGGCAAGATTTTTTATTTTTTAAATGGAAGTTCCATAACTTAACCCACCAATCGAGGAAACAAATTTGGACACAGAAGATAACAAAAGAAAATAGCTGTCTTCAGTCCCTGGAAACGTCATAGAGCACCCTGATGATACTTCCTGGTAACCTGGGGTTTGCAAAGCCAACACAACCAGGCATCTTACAGTTCGAAATCTTCAGGATGCACTGGGTTGTGCAGGGAGCATTTATAAGTGAGGTGAAACAGCCCACTTAACATCATCATGAAGGAAGCCAGGCACGCCGCTAGCATGGCATTGCCATTTTCCTGTGTATCGGGCTTGAAGGGCACATGGAAAGATGGTGGGAAGGATATACCCTCTTCATTCATCACAGACTTGTAATTCCAGATGACAGCAATTAAGATACAGGTACTGGCCACCATGTTCAGAATTCCTGAAACAACAAATGGATGGCAGATGCCCCTCCTCAGGTGAATTCTCGTGAACACCTTCCTCAGCGCAATGATAATGGAGACCTTCCCTAGCAGCCCCAGGATGCTGGCAGCCAGCAGCAGGTGTTGACCAACACGAATACTGACAGGGAGGTAGGCATCACGATAGGTGTAAAGGTGGCACGATGTGGGCCTTTCAAAGTAGCTGATGTAGTAGTACATGCAGACTTTCCACATTCCCACACAGGCCAGGCTAGGGGTTGAGTAGGAGCTGCTGTTCATGTACCACATTCTCCACTCGACGTGTCCCATGCTTGTGATGGACAGGACCCATCCTGCGGTGGCGACAACGAAACCCACTACTTGGCTGTTGGCGCAATTGATGAGCAAGTTCATGGTGGCCGTGTACCGAAGGCAACTGCAAACAAATACAGGGCATGGTGAAGGTGGGACCCTGTGGCCTGGAACCGACTCCCCCATGGGGAAGCAGTGCTGTTTTGGAGAGGGAAGTGCTATATTGGAGAATGGAGACATTTGACCCTCACGCTCTGCCCGCAGGTGTGCAGACTAAGCACACTTTTTCAAGGGCCACTGGGCAATATTTACCGAAAGCCTTAAAATGCACCAACCTTGAAACAGGCAGTTCCGCTTGCTGGCGGTTGCCCAAAGACACAATGAAGATTGGCCACAAATAGTGAGTGGCAAAGATGGTCATCACAGCACTCTTTGTAGCATTAAAAAAATGGGAAACAACTTCAAGTCCCACAGTCAGGCTTGGTTAAATAATTTCTGCTCTATTCTTACAATGGAGCCACATGCCATGATTAGAAATCTAACTAGAATCGTACAAGGAATGTTATTTTACATTGGGACCTGCTGATGTTGCATGATGTTTTTAAGGTTCCTCCATGTTGTGGCCATGTGAGCAGATTATTTGTTTTAACTGCAGAGCGGTGTTCAATTGCATGAATGTACCACAGTTTGTTTCTTCATTCATCAGTTTTTGGGCATTTGGATGGGTTCCAAGTTTGGGCTCTTACAAATGATGCTGCAATGAACATTTGTATATAAAAGCTTGGAGATGACCATTCCGGCCCAGTGGCTCAGTTGGTTAAGAGCACAAGCTCTGAGCAACAGGGTCACCAGTTCGACTCCCTCATGAGCCAGTGAGCTGCACCAGAGCTGAGCTGCTGCTGAGTTGCCAATAGGCGGCAGGATGGCTCAGCTGGTGAGAGCACGTGCTCCTAACAACAAGGTTGCCATTTTGACTCCCAGCACAGGATAGTGGGCTATGCCCACCTGCAACTAAGATTCAGCACAGCACCTTGAGCTGAGCAGCTGCGAGATGCTGATGGGTGGCTGGATGGCGACTGGACTTGGAGCTGAGCTAGCTGCACCCTCCACAACTAAGATTGATGGACAACAACTTGGCTGTTCCCCTTCCCCAATTCCCCAGCACTGTTCCCCCCCCAATACTCCAATAAAATCTTTTTTTTTTCAAAGATTTGGAGATGACCTAGGGGACACCAGGAAAGATGCACGTGCCTTTTCTACATTTCATATTAGAGGCATTGGTTCTTCACCCACTGTCTAGGAGTCCCACTACCAAGAGCTGGGCAAGTTAAGTACATACCCTGCCCTTAGGTGACTTTTATTCCAATAGAGAATCAGATAAAAAAACCTGAGGATGATGTGGAGAAGAAGTTGTCCAAGCATGAATCTCAAATTTCAACAAATGAGGAGAGAGTAGATGCAGATGATCGACCTGAAGGTTACTGACAAGCAGACTCAAAGGGCCCTCCCACTTTGATTCTCAACAGCCAGCAGTCTTGGAAGAAGAGGCCATGATAGCTCCCGCTCATCCACAAGAGGTCTATAATGAATACGTACCCAGAGGGTGCAAGAATAAATGCCATTCACATGTCCATCAGATGATCTCCTTCACCACCATCCTATTCTCCATCACCCACAGCACCAAAACCACCACCCCTACAGTCACGGTCAGCGCTACTCTCAGGAGGACCTGAAAGGTGCCAGCCTTGCCACATTGGTGTGGATGGTGATAATGGGCGACGGCCTATGCAATTTCAGCAATGGCCTAGCAATGGGTGCTGCTGCTTTTTTTTTTTAACTTTATTGGGGAATAGTGTGTTTTTTCCAGGACCCATCAGCTCCAAGTCAAGTCGTTTTCAATCTAGTTGTGGAGGGCGCAGCCCACTGGCTCACGTGGGAATCAAACCAGGAAACCCTGGCGCCATGAGCCCATGCTCCAGCCAACTGAGTCAACCATCCACCCAATTGGTGCTGCTTTGACTGAAGGTCTATCAAGTGGTTTTAGTGCTTCTGTTGCTGCCTTGTGTCATGAGTTGCTTCATGAATTAGGCCACGTTTCTATTTTCCTGAAGGCTGGCATGACTGTTAAGCAGGCTGTTCTTTATAACGCTTTGTCAGCCATGCTCGCATATCTTGGAATGGCAACTGGAATTCTCATTGGTCTTTATGCTGTAAATGTTTCTAGGTGGACATTGGCATTTGCTGCTGACATATGCATGGATATTGCTCTGGTTCATATGGTGCCTGAGATGCTGCTCCACGATGCTTTTACCCATGGACATAGCTGCTGGGGATAATATTTCTTATTACAGGATGCTGGGATGCTTCTGGGTTGGAAAATTATATGGCTTAGTTCCATATTGGAACATTAAATTGGGTTTCATATAAATTTCTAATTAGGGTATAAATGCTAGAGTAGCTTAAAAAATTGCTGTCTATAGTTTGAATAGGTCATAGGGAGATGAGAGTTTGTATGCTGTGATATGCACCATTTAAGGTTAGTGGGTTTTGTGATTTTTGTATTCAGTATTGCCATTCGTTTTACTTATAGGGTCAGTTATGGTGGTCACATATAATATTTTAGTTACTCTATTTGGGGAATATAAACTATATGTGCAGTTGACCGATTTTACCACTCTATTGTATAAACAAGAGATTTTCCATGACATGGTCTGTATATCACTGCTTCCTTACCTGCCTTTAGTTTGTCACCTCAGCATGCATCCCCAAATGTCTTGGTTCAATTTTGCCCGTTTGTCAGGATGGGAATCACACAGTAAGTATTCCTGGCTTCCTTCACTCAGTACTGTGCTGAGGACCTCAGACTATGACTTTTATAAATGATGTCTGGCTGTTCAAGGTTTTCAGGTATTTCTGCCATGAGCAAGGAAATAAGGAAAGCGATTAAAAAAATACTTTGTTAAATTTGTGAAGCAATGGAGGATTAATTAATTCTGGTACCTAAGGACACTGCAGTATCTAGTAGGTAATAAGTCATTCACTTACCGTAACACTTAGCAAACATTAAAGTGGATTAGTACTTAGCAACATGGGAAAACGTCCAGGGTGGGTGGGCCTAACATGCAGATAACAAAACTGGAATATGTAGTAGGACCTTATTTTTGCCCAGCATAAACTATGTTGGAAAAATACAACAAAAGAAGATGCATCTGATGACTGGAGTTACTAGTGCCTTTTTTTTCTTTAAATAAATTTTTGTTTGTTTTTCTTTATTTCCCCCCCACACAGAGGAATAACATTATGCTCTAACGATCAGAATCCTGTCACACACATACACAGTGACACCACTGGACTGGTTGAGGTGGTTGTGTCCTTGAGTCTGTTGATATGTCACAACATGGTCAACCAGAGTCTCCTCATTTCAGCCAGTCTCAACCCAAAACACCCAACTTGGTTCCACTTGGAACTAGATGGCAGGGCAAGTGGGAAGGTATAAGGGGTCATAATGTGTGCACTTGGTCCCTTCACATAAAACCACATGGATCTGAGGAGGCATCTAAGAGCTCTGGTGGGGTCCTTCTCGCACCTAAGATGTTATATGGGAAAGAGCACATTGATCAGTGTTGCAGGCAGGGACCCAGAAGCAGGCACATGCCAAAACAGTATGTGTACACACGATACCCTGCAGGGGCCAGATGGCAAATGCTGGAAAGCGACACCCACTTTGAAGAGAGCATTCAGACATATTGGGCAATGACTATAAGTCGCCCTTTGATGTCATTGGGACTCACTCTTGAAACAGGTCACTCTGACTTGCTCACTTTTGGCCAAGTGCTGGTAGTCTTGACATTAATGAATACTCACCAACTGTAACAGGCTTCTCCAGGGTCTCTGAAAACATCAGTCAAGATAGACTCTCTAACCCCCTCCTATCTAAGGTGGCAGAGGATTTTGTGAATTCTGGTTCCCCCATGTATTCAAGTTCTGTGGTTTAAAAAAAAATAAATCCTGAAGCATGCTCACAGTGAGAGGCACATACACAATGTCAATACAGTATGATGGGGTCTCAGGCTTCAGGACACTGAGTCGTGTTGGCTCTTAGAAATCTATGCACCCTTAAAATAGTGCCACACGCCAATGCTATGGGGTTTATAGGAAAGCACAAAACCCTGTGAGCCTTGCAACCAGTCAGGAGATGAGATTGCAGAGCGTTCGAGAACTACAGGTGCTCCAGAAATACCGGGAAAGAAGGGGCCTTTTTGAAATGTCAACCAAATGCCCTGTAACTCAGTCTTCCCCTACCAGAAGGATCATGGGCGCTGCCCAGGATTGAGCCCGGCCCCATCTGGCATCAAAGCCAAAAGAGTATCAAGAAGAGTTGGAGGGAGTCTCAGGTCTTGGAAGTGCCGAAGACCCTAGTCTCGCTGTGAAGTGACTAAGGGGTCGCTTTGAAAGGAAAGAGCACTGGGGTAGAAAACGAGGAAGGTCCCCCAGAGAACTCTGACCTGGGGAGCGACTATGTGGGAATTGGGACAGGGACACTCCTGGCCTCCCACCCAAAAGGGTTTGCTAGGCATCCCGGGCAGGTGTGAAAGACAAAGCCAGAGGCCAGAGGAAGGCTGAGCTGTCAGTCTTGAGATGGCCTCACCCCACAGCTTGTCCTCCCCCCAGCCAGCATCATTCGTCCGCATTCTCACTCCAGGGTGTGCACTTGCCCTGCCTAGGCCCTCGGGCCTGTATCTCTCCTAAGTTATTAATAGTTCTAGCACCTTGGGCATGAGAACAGATGGCCAGGATGGCAGGGCCTTGCCCCGCCTCTACTCCTGGAGTGACATGTTGGGGGTAGGAGAGCATAGTACTAGCTGAGCCCTTCAGAATCTAGGGCCTGCAGAGGGGTGGGTTTCAGGAAGAGATTTGGGAGGTGGGGTTATAGGAAAGGAAAGTGGGGGCAGACTCCAGGCTTCAGCAGGAGCTGGGCTGGGCCTCTCTGAGCAAGCACGGTACCAGCTCCCATGGTGCCCTGCTCCCTACAGTTTGTCAATCTGTCTGCCCTGTCTCCATTCCCAGTAGGCTGCGTCTCTCCCTGGCCCCCTCCACCTTCTCTCTCCACCTCACATCTGACAGTAGTCCTCTTCCACATCTTGACCTGTCCAGGCCTAAGGAACACACAAGGAGCCCAGCTCCTGGGCAGAGGGAAGGGCCAGACTGGAGATGGAAACTTTTAGTCTCGGCCCCTCCCCCTACCCCACCCATTTGGGAGGGAATTACTGGGAATGAATAATACGGGAGCAGGAGCGACCGCAGTGCCAAACTTGAGATTGGGTGAGGCTTGTAAAGTGGGAATGAAAGGTGAGGAAAGAGCCGGATCTCAGAGTGGAAGAGGAGACCCTGAGAAATAGGAGTGGGCCAGAGGTAGAGGCCTGGAGGGCAAGGGTGCAGGGGACTATCAGGGCAGGGATGGGGACGGGAACCAGGGAAGGAAGGATGGGGACATGGAGGGTTAGACGCAGGGCACGGCAGCCACAAGGAGGGAGGGTGAAGGGCGGGAGGAGGTTCAGAGGCGGGTAAGAGGACCAGAGACGGGGAAATCGAGTGGGTGGAAGAGGAGACTATCATCCCACATGACACACTTTAGGAGGAGGGAGGTTGCGCTGTCCAGCCCCGGAAAGGCTGCGGGCGCGCCTCCAGCACGTGGGCTGTGCGGGAGGGGCCCCGACAGAGGCTGGGGGTCCGCGAGGGGTTTCTTGTTCGGCCTGCGGATGCTCAGTAGAGGCACCGGAGCTGGCGCGGCTGGAAGGTGAAGGTGCTCCAGCCAGCACTCGGCTGTCGCTGGCGTGGTCCTGCAGTTGCACCCGCGTGGTGCTCAGCGCGTGGCGCTCGAGCCGTGCCGTCCCGCCTTCTGCGGCAGTGCAGCCCCGGCGGGCAGAGGGGTGGCAACGTGCTGTGGGTGCTGGGGCTCGCGGCGGATGGGCACCAGCTCCCTGTTGCTAAGCTCGCCGTCGGGGTGCGGGGAAGAGGGCCCAGGCGACATGCTGTGGTGGCTGGTCTGGAGGCGGGCAAGCCGAGTCCGGGCCCCTTTGCGGGTGGGGTAACAAAACAGCCCTCGTCCACGGAGGAGGGCGACGAGGGCGCGGGCGGAGGGCGGTCCCAGGCCGGCGCGGGGCCGCGTAGCTGTCCAGCAGGTGGGTGATGAGCTAGCTGTCCATTTCATGCTCCTGGGAGACCAAAGCTGGGGGCGGTCGGTGCTGAAGAGGCTGGAGAGGCGCTGGGGCAGTGAAGTGGCCTCAGCAGGGCACCCGATAGCATTGCAAAACCCTGGAGGCCGAGGTGGCGCCGAGCGAGGCGTGTGGCGGGAGGCGACAGATGCACGGGGGTGGGGGTGGGGGATGGGGGGGCTGTGCAGGGAGGAGGCGGGGCTTTGAGTCTCCTTGTTTGAAGGTAAAAAGTCCATTCCATCTTCAACAGGAGAAATATGGAGGCACATACAGTGACAGAACAGAAATAAACGAAGGTTGCGCAGGAGAGGACATTGAAGCCAGGTCCTGGAGAGCATTGAGGGGTCCACCCTTTATTATGGGAGGGTCCCACGTGGGAGGGAGAGCGAAAGGTCTCCCTGATTGATACCAGAAATTCCTTGTCATGGCCAGAAGGTTCATGAAGATGCCATACTTATAAAGATCGTTCTTTTGGGCCATATAATCCTGAACAAATTATTTTGAAGGAACAGTTTAAATGGCACATTGGCTGTGGGGCTGAGTGAGTTGAATTAACTGTGTTTTGTTTTGTTTTATTTTGTTACATGACTAGGAACTGCCAGTTGGGAGCCCGCTCCTGGAGCACGTGGGTTGGAAAGAAGGATTTAAATGTTCAAGGTACCTGAATGTGTTGTTCAAAGGGGACATTCAACTGTGTGAAAGAGATGGCATCCCACCTCTGCTGGCACAGACTCAGAAATTAGCTCACTCTGCTGCCAAGGGGCCTGGGACACTTCAAGCCTACCCATCTTTTGTGTGGTCCATTCTTGAGAACAATGCTTTGGAGGACATCAAAATTAATTAACGAGTTAAAGTTGCAGGCTCCCACTGAAGTCCCAGAGGTGGGAGCACACACTGTCTCCAAAGCTAGGCAGTCCTTTGGGGTTGGCAAAGCCACCTCAGAGAAGTCACTTTCTCCTCAACTCAAATCAGCGGGTTCCTCAAAACTGTTTTGCATTCTAGCCCCCTCCTCTTGCTGAGAAACCCAATGGAATGAGAACGTACAGTGACACGGTGTCTGCTGGTTTAGGTGGTTTTTTGAAGGGGGGACCGTGGGGGAGGGGTGAAGGCAGTTTGCAAGGGAGCGGTTGTGGCCATGCACCCCAAGCTGGAACAGAAAGAATGGAAGACCGGAGGGGCTGCAGAAGAAGTGGTAGCATAAATTACGATGTCCATGCTAAAAAAATAATTTTGATAATTATATGTCCAGCCCAGTGCTGATAACCTGTTGGATCAGAGCTTACTAATAGAGAATCCTAGAGTGTCTGTAACTCACACCACAGGGTTCTCATAAGAAACATGACACCATTCTCACTCTCACATAAGTGTTACAAAACTCAATGACCTAATGAGTAGAGGTGGACAGATGCTCATATTTGTTTTTGGCTCCAGAGATTCTTCTCGCCCCTCGTTCCAGGATTACATGCCCCAGAAACTTCATACTGCCTTCACACCTGGGCCAATGGCTTCTTCTAATAGGCCACTTCCAACCCACCATCTGCGAAGGCCAATAAGACTTGGAAGGATGCTGCTGTGATAGCCTGGGTGTCACCTCTTCTAAGTCTTATGGGTCACTTATGTAGTACCATTTGCAAACTACATATGCACATATCTAGCATTTTGAAACCTTTTAAGAAAATTTTGGAATAATGAGCCCATTTGGTGATGTGGACCTGAATGGAAAGTACAGCCATTTTAGGGGTTCTCTACTGTTTGCTGAAAGGAAGAGCCACCTAAGAGAATCATAAAGAAAAGCTATTGTCCTGGAGTGGCTCGTAGGAGCCTGCCTCATTATTTCCTGGGCACACTTTGGCCATTGCTGTCTTTTCTTTTTTTAAACAGCTTTATCAAGATATAATTCACACGTCATGAAATTCACCATTTTAAAGTGTACATTTCCATGGACTTCTGTATATTCGCAAGATCATGCAACCATTACCACTATCTTGATTCCAGAATGTTCTCATCCCCTAAAAAGAAATGCCGTACCCATTAGTAGCCACTCCCCATTACCTCCTCTCCCCAGTGGTTGGCAACCACCTATCTGTCCTGTGTCTATAGATTTGCCTATGTGGACATTTCATAGAAATGAAAGCATACAATCTGTGACCCTAGGGTCTGGCTCTTAACTGAGCATAATGGTTTGCGGGAGAAGGGGTTCATCTCCATAGATGTATCAGCACTGCATTCTTTTTCATGGCCCAATAATATTCCACTGCATAGATATACCAGTTTGTTTATCTATGTAGCAGTTCATGGGCAGTTGGGTTGTTCTCACTTAAAGTTCATAGCAGCATCATTCATGTATAAGTCTCTGTGCGGAGGTATGTTTTCATTTCTCTTAGGTATGTACCTAGGAGTGTCATTGCTGGGTCATAAGGTAGCTCTATGTTTAACATTTTGAGGACCCACCAATGTTTTCCAAGGTGGTGGCACCATCAGACGATCCCACCAGCAACACATCCCTCCTTGTAACACGTGTTACCGCTTGTCTGTCTGGGTTTTGATAGCTGTGTATCTAGAATCGTGATGTACTCTCAAGACTACAGCAATCTTGACAACAAGGAGCACTGATCTTAATTGTAGTTTTTTTGGTTATTTCCTGGCCCCGTGAAGTTTAAAATATAAGTATTCTAACCAGACCCTGCCTCATAACCTGAAAAACCTAGGGATTTCCATCCTTTGAATTAAACACAGCTCTATGAAGTCTGAAATGCTTTCCCTAAAACGGGAACCCTTTCAAATGGAGTGTTCTAGGTTAGCTTCCTTTAACATTTGCAATATATATGTCACACTGAGCCTGAGTTCTGATGCGTGCTTGGCTCCAGTTAAGATTCCCTATTTGCTAAGAGTGGGTCCAATGGCATAAAGCTCCCTCTCCCCGGAGAATGTTAGATTTTTTTCCCCCACGAGCCCAGGACACTAAATTTGAGGGACACAGGTATCGGATAATTGGAGAATATAAAGGAGAAAGAGGTCATGAAGACACACGCAGAGACGCAGTCTTGAGGGAGGTGGGCTTTGTGGAGGATGTAAAACAGACTTGATATAGGGCAATAAAATACCAATAACCTAAGAAAAACAACTAGGGAGCATGATGATGTACAATGGTGTATGTGCACAGGCTGCAGCAGGTAGGGAGAATTCACTTGGCTCTAAATAGGATTAGATGGCCTGGTGGGAAGGGCGCTGTGGTCAATGACAGGTTAACTCCTTCTACCTCTAGTCTTCACTGGTGAGTAAGACTGACACGGTGCTACCTGAATCTATGTCAGAAGAGACCCAGGAATGGGCCCCGAAATGTAACAGCAAGATACAGCCAATTAATCATTGAGAGTGAGTGAAACGAAACCCTTGTGTGGCCAAGCAGTCAAAAAGTAATAAAGGACTGAAGAAACACAACGAAGAATCAAAAAATTAAACATGGACTTATCCCCAGATTCAGCAATTCCACTTTTAGATATACACCCAAAAGAAGGGAAATGAGGGACTGAAGCAGACATCTGCACCCCCATGTTTGAAAGGAGCATTATTCAGAATAGCCAAGAGGTGGACACCGCCTAAATGTCCATCATCGATGAATGGACAAAATGTGGTCTATGCACACAATGGAATATCATTCAGCCTCAGAATGGAAGGGAATTCTGACACCAGCTACAACACGGATGAACTATGAAGACATTATGCGTAGTGAAATAAGCCAGTTACAGAGTGACAAATACTGTATGATTCCACTTACATGAGGTCCCTAGAGAAGTCAAACTCATAGAGAAAGAGAGCAGAATTGTGCTTGCCCGGGGCTCAGGAGAAGACAAGGGGGAGTTACTGTTCAATGGGGACAGAGTTTCCATTTGGGAAGGTGAAAACGTGCTGGAGGTGGTGGTTATGCAACATTATTGACTATCCTGAATACCACTGAACTGTACACTTAAAAAATGGTAATTATGATAACTTTTGTCTATTTTACCACAATGAAACATACATAACAAAGAAGGCTGAGCCTTCACGAACCAGTGATGCATCTCCAAGGGAGCAGGAGTCTGGGGAGGAGGTCTGGGCGGCGAGCTGATGGGCCAGCCCTGCTGACACACACACACGCAGCCTCTGACGCCTTCCTGGCTGGCTCCACTCTTCAGGCAGACGACCCTTAGCCACACTGCGACCCTGGCTTTCACCTCCAAGCTCTTCTCCGCCTTCCACTGTTACCTCACCCACCACCTCCAAGGTTCTGTTACCATGACAACATGCATTCTTGGTTGACCACTGCACTGTCTTTTTCTTTATCAGGTACCTTCTTTGTCTATCAGCTTTTATGTTCAGTAATGGACCACCACAGTCCTCTTTCAAGATCTCACTAACCTTAGACTTGTCTCCCAATCACTGTCTCTCTGGTCCCCCAGAAACGGCATCTAACACATCACCTGGAGGGAATGACATTTTAAAATAAGCAATGACGACATATCCACGCTGGTGTTAGCAGAAGTGGCACCCACATGGGTGAGATCTAGCAGTGAAAGGCCACGGACACCTAACACATACCTTAATTTGTGGGACATGACCTCCTTCTAGTTGAATCTTGAATAACAGGATTGTTGGAACATGGCACACATGAGTAAGATAGTATGCAACACGAAAGATAATTCCTAACTGAGAAATTGGCCTAAGGTTGGGGACAGCTTCAAATGGGACTTCTATAAGAAATGAGGCTACCAAAAAGGGCACACGATGTCAGCCAGCCAGCACATAGGATTCAAAGTGCCACTGGAATCCTTTGCCTACAGTGTTTCAATGACAAAGAATTTATTCCCCCCAAAATGAACAGAGGTATGGTCAAAGATGTGAGAAACGCACTGAATGAACTTTATAACTGAGGCTATAACGGGGACAAACAGAAAAAAATCCTAAAAACCCCATTTAGAGAACACATTCAGTAAACCACTTTATATCCTAATAATGAAATATATTACCCAGAAACCCAACATTACGTTGAATAATTAAAGGAAAGAGTTCCCAATGTTGCTAAGTAAAAAAGCAGATTTCAAAAATCTCATCAGTATAACCCTGTTTTCTTAGGGAATAGAGTCAATGGAATGGTAACAGCTCTATACGATGTCAGAGGAGCAGTAGATTGGGGGAGGCGGGTTATCGCTTTGTGAGGGGTGTAAAGGTCTAACTGTTACATTGTTTTGTACACCTGAAACTTAAAAAAAGAAGTTAAAAACAGACAATATAAAAAAAAAGGAAAAGGGAGAGATGGAGGGAGGGGGAAAAAAAGGAGGGAGCGAGGGAGGGGAGAGGAGATATGTGAATGTATTACCTTACATGGGACTGTATTTCTGAAGACCCTTCAGGTCCTTCCCTGTACAGAAAGGAAAATGACAACGGTAAGGACGAAATAGGGTACTGCCTGTTAGACTTCATTTCCCCTGAGCCAATCCTGGCGATGGTGCCACAGGCAGCTGGCACACCAGAGGGTGGAGCTGGCAGTAGGGAAGGTGGGGCCACAGGATGGGAGTAATAGATATGAGGTGTGCAGCTGTACATGGAGAGCTTCGATCTACTGCTGTGTCACTATTGGTAGGTGGCTCTTTGTAAAGAGTACAAAATTCCAGCTATGTACCTGATACAGATATTGCTTAAATATATAGTTAGCTATGGATACACACATACACGTGTGTATGTGTGTGTTTGCGTATTTTCTATCATGCACAAAGCTTATTGGGATAAGAACGGATACAAAATCAAATTTAAAGCCCATGGTCTTTTACGGAGACAGCCATAGGGTGCTCCCTCCATCCCAGGGGACAGGAGCCTTTAAATTCAACACTCAACTCCTACATTGTCACCAGTAGTTGCCATCGTTAGAACTGTGTCTGTCAACATGTTGGCATTTTGACCGGTATTAAATTTTTAAACATGGGGTGGAGGCAATCCAAGCTCAAACATATTCAGGAAGCTGAGTGAAAAATTAAATAGCGTTCTTTATCAGAGGCTTCCTTGGAATCTTACCCATGCTCCAAGAATCCGTTGGAGAGAAATACAGTAAGTCCTCACTTCACATCGTCCATAGGGTCTTGGAAATTGACTTTAAATGAAACCACCTTTTACCATTGGCTAATTGAGACAAACAAAAGTTCCTACAGCATATTTCTAAATAAAGACCCCAAACATTTCTAATATGAAACTTTGAAATGAAGGTGAGCTATACACACATTTGAGAAAGATGAATCAAAACAAGTCAGATAATGGATTCTAGTTCAGGGGCCCGGGTGGCCATAGCCTCTCCCAGCAGCTCAGGGTGCCAGGCCGGACCCACCTGGACAGGACGCCCTTCCATCTCAGGGCCTCTCACACCCACCCACTCACTCAGATGGGGACAATGGAGAGACAGGATAGTCACCTCATGTGCACGTCTCTGGAACGTGGGAGGACACCGGAGTCCCCGGAGGAAACCCACTTAGTCCTGGGGAGACCTGCAAACCTCACGCAGACAGTGTGGCCCAGCCAGAAAGACATTTTCGTTTTCTCATCAACATTATAACAAAACACCACTATCTGAGGACCTGCTGTACACAGGCTCACAGGCGCTGGGATTAGAAACACTTACAAGCACGACCCCCACTGGGCAGTGAGCCATGTTATGCTGGGTCCGTCTATTGATACGATATTGGAACTCCACTTTAAAGCTCCTTTCAAGATACCAGGTGAAAGGACTCAAGTTAGGATGAGATATGAGAAAAAGGTCTTTAGATGAGGCGAAAAATGGGAAAAAAATATATCAAGTTTTCATTCTGAAATAATTTCAGACTTACAAGAAAGTTGCAAAGAGCTCAGAGATCTGGCCACACACACCCAGACAGAAACTTACATACCCTGGTACTATGAACAGAATCAAGACATCAACGCTGACACAATGCCATGACCTACAGAACTTCACCAACGGTCCTTCGTCTGGCCCAGGAGTCACTCTGGTCACACAGCACATCCTGTCAGGTAGGTTGCCTTTGGTTTCCTCTAATTTTGAACCTCACCTCTGTGTATCTTTCAACACCGCAGCACCTTCCAAAAGAACTGGTCAGTTTTGCTTTGTTTTGAAAGAAGCCCCCCCACTTTGGGTTTGTGTGATGTGTTTCTAAAAAGAACGTCTCAGAAGGGAGGTCGTGTCCATCTTTGAGCTTCCTCCATGCAATGTCCACTTGTCTCATTCCTGAAGTTGTCAACTGTGCAGACGAGAACGGGCTTCCCCGCCTCCCCTACGTGGTCCTTGCTAAGGCGGATGACACCATTTGGCTGAATTTTATCACCAGGTTTAATTGAGGAACGGGTTCACCATGCAGCTCATAAGCTTAACCTGCAGAGCTTCTCACGGCCTGGTCCTTTCAAGGTCCTGGTGGGGCCAGCCAGCAATGTGATCGCACGATCCTATGCTTTGGTGTAATTTGCCAAAGGTATTTTCATGGCATTCAGTTAAGTCCACCATCTCTTTCCTCTCCACCTTCCTTTCCACCTCACTCTCCCGTTTCACGTGGTATCACAGGCGTTTTCGGGATCTGGCAGAGAGGTAGCCGAGTGGGAACACAGCATGGATTTAGTGGGATACATTTATGTGGGTTGTGAATATTCAAGATGCAGCATATACAAGAATAAACACCGTGCACTGCTTTGCTTCCTCTTATTTATTTTAACCTTATTGGGGAACATTGTGTTTTTCCCAGGACCCATCGCTCCAAGTCAAGTTGTTTTCCATCAGTCTTAGTTGTGGAGGGTGCAGCTCAGCTCCAAGTCCAGTCACCATTTTCAATCTAGCTGCAGGGGGCACAGCCCACCATCCCATCCAGGAGTCGAACTGGTGACCTTGTTGTTAAGAGCACGTGCTCTAACCAACTGAGCCATCTGGCCGCCCTGCTTTCTTTTAATGGGAGATGCAGGAAACACTCGGAATGCCTGTGCTTGCAGGGTACAGGCCTGTGGCAATCAGGAAAATGGAGCGAGTGTGATGTGTCCCCCTGCTGTAGACTGTGTGGCTCAGTGTACCCAACTCAGCTAGTCCTAAAGGAGTCCGAAAGCCCACGCCAGAGCACACACCAAAGTGTCAGGCATATACTCCATCAGTCTGAGCACACAGGAGCTCAGGGGCAAAACCTACCCGTTACCATCAGTGGGACACTGGATGTGGCACAAGGGTCACCAGGTCACACGCCTGCATAGCCCATCATAGCAGCAGCCTACAGCTGTGCTTAAACTGCCCTTTTGTATTAACTGATCATTTCAGAACTCAAAGACAAGCTGACGTAGCCAGGAAGAAGCCAACGGTAACAATGTGTATGGTACTTGGGCGCTTTTTAAAATCTGCAGTGTGTGTGAATGTTTTCCTGTTCTCAATATATTCACTCTTCTACCTCATCTTGAATATTTTTTACTTTTTTATTTTTATTGGGGAAGAGCCATGGTCACTGGTTACACATTGCTTTCATGCTACAATGGCATAGTTGACTCTTTCAGGGAGGGCGCAGCTCACAGTGGCCCATGCAGGGATCGAACCGGCAATCTTGGGGTTATCAGCACCACGCTGCATCAACTGAGCTAAACAGTCACCCCTTGAATAATTTTTATTATTCAAGGAGCCCCTCCCTCTCGATCATCTAACCGTCAGGTCCCACAGACCTGCTCCATAACAGAAGCACTTCAAATCCCCCCAGCAACCAAAAGCTATCACCGTGTCTTGGGTGGTTTTCACATTCTGCTTCTGAGGCAGGGAAGGATTTTTCCTCTGGGTCCAGGCTAGCGCGATGAAAATGGAAGAGCAAACACTTACAAGGCACTTTTCTGAACCCAGTTCAGCTCTAAGCATGTTAACATGGATCAGCTCACTTGATCTCACAACAGCTCTTCTCCAATGACAAAGGAGGAAAGTGAGGCTTGGAGAGGCTAGGCCACGTGCTCGCGGCCATTCGACTAGGAAGTGACAGAGGTGGCTTGGCTGCAGGCACTTGGCTTCCAGGTCAGGATACTTTTTTTTTTTTTTTAAGATTTTTATTGGGGAATTGGGGGAAGGGGAACAGACAAGTTGCTGTCTTTTTGTTCTTCAGTCTAGTTGTGGAAGACGTTGCTTCACTGGCCCAAGTTGGCATCATCATTGCGCTCTTCCCGGGCGAGGCAGATCAGTTGCCAGCTTCTGGACGGCCGCTCACTGCAGCTGCTGGCCGCTCACGCTGGCCGCTGGCTACACACGGTAGCCCATGGCAACCCACTGCAGCAGGGACTGCAGCCTACGCCGTCGCCGGTGACCCACGGCAACCCAGCTCCAGGTTGAGCTGCTGTTCAGCATCTTAGCTGTAGAGGGCAGTGTCACTGGCCCTCATATGTGGGATCCGAACTAGGGCCCTTTGGCATCCCAAGCCAGTTCTTAACCAACGCGCCACTCGGCTGGCCCAAATCAGGATACTTTTGACAGCCCCAATTCTTCCCATCTCCTGGTATCCACACTCGGCCGGCCACAGGGCTTTACAGTTCCCTTCACTACGGAGGTTGGGTATGTCCCACTCCCTTCGACTGTGGGTTGAGCAGTGGGACTTGCTCCAGCAGTGGCAGCTTAGTAGATGTCCTAGGACCAGAGACATGAAAAGAACCTTTGTCACCAGGTTTGTTCTCGTGTGCACCTGCCATGGACACACCCAGGCCAGACTGCTGGCCCGAGGGAGATGACAGGCTCATGGAGCAGAACCGCTGATCTACAAATTCACAAGCTACAGAAATACTTTTCCCTGGACACTGCCAAGATTTTATAGCTGTTTGTTATACAGCATTACCGCAGCAGCAGCTAACCGATACAACCCGTGTCCCGACTTTTCCTGACTGCAAAGTGATTGGCCTTAACTAGACTAGCATAAGGAGTTACACACATACAATCAATCGCACACAGTCAAAGGCTTATGACATATGATGAGGACATTCTCATTCTTCATAAAGAGATGTAATGTAGGTAAATCAAAGACACGCTCCATTCACTCAAAGACACTATTTATTTTGTTAATGTCAAGCAGGGTGATCTGTTGGGAGGTAAGTGGTTAAGTGTCGGGCATGAAATCTGTACACATTTTTCCACAGTGAACTGCAGGATACAAGCCACAGGCAATGGCCCTGACTGAAAACTCACTATACAGAACGTTCCACGGCTGAGCTATGACAGAGAGTGAGGAATCAGCCACCACCTACGGATGTCAAGGGCGAAACATTAGCACCAGATTGTTTTTATATGCAATAAGATAACTATATACAACGTTATGTACAATGACTCACTGAAATCTTTGGGTCCCTGCTAACCAGACATGTCAGAGGCAGCCAGGGGGGTGGGCGGGACCACTGTGATCACAGGTGCTTTGCTCAAAGGGTGATAGCATCTATATTGCTATGTATACGAAAGTCCTCAAAAGACATCAAAAGGCTGGATACAGACACACAAATTCTATTATTCACATTTTACACACGTATCATCATAAACGATCACAATACTGCATCAGAGGGGAAAGAATCACAGAGAAAAGCTTTGCCTAAATTAAAAACCAAACACCCTGAAATCAGTGTGGTTGTCTCCCCGGAGGAGAAAGATGGAGGTCCATGGACAGCCAGCTCAACCTTTTCGGATGTGACCCGTTTTCACAGTGAGTGACTACACCAGGTGGAACGGAGGAGGGCACTTCATTGGCAGGTGTTTCAAGTCAGATATAGCTTAACTTAACAGGCATGAAAACGTCTAAAAAGGCCTTTCTCTTTCTGGCGTGGGTAGGTTGCCAAAAAGAGTGTTTCTGGCCTGCATTGCTGAGGTATGCCTGTTTCGACCCCTCTAAGGGCACGTTGATGTCAAGACAGTGGCCCAGGAGTCTGGCTCATGAAGCGAGGACAACGGTCCTTAAGACATTTGTGTGTGTGTGTGTGTGTGTGTGTGTGTGTGTGTGTGTGTGTGTGTGTGTTTTGCTAAGGCAGCAGTCACTGCTGACAAAGAGACGTCTCCCCACCTGTTGGAAACTTTTTATGGGAATGAGGAGAAACAAGGATTAAACGGATCCCTCCATCAAACAAATGTCCACATACTACCTTGACATGAACTCATCCGAGGGGTTCTCCCACTGTTAATCACGCATGTAAGCAGACAAGCATCTGTGAAGAAATGTGCCTACGATGATTTAGGTAAAAGTACGTACGTTATAATCAAGCCACTGGTAGTTGGCCATCTTTCTCCTATGCTTATCTCCCATCCCTATCTCATCCTCTTTGGTGAATTCTTTTGCCCACATTTTTATTGGGCTGTTTGTTTTCTTACAGTTGAGTTTTCAGAGTTATGTATTCTGGACACAATTCCTTTGTCACATATAAGATTGGCAAACATTTTCTCCCAGTCTGCAACTTGTCAACTGGAAATCGCCAGCATGACAGACAGTGTTTTGTTTTTAAGTGAATAGACCCTCTTTAGAACCTTGCAATTTCAACCAAGAAAAAGGGCAGAGTACACTCGGTGGCAGCAACACTGTATAGTCCACGGCAACTCTGAAAAACCAGAGGAAAGGTTCCTATAATACATGGAACGTGGCCCTCACGTCGTGGTGACAGATTTAAAGAGGCGAAAATGGAAAAGTAGCCAATGCTCATTAATGATCCTACACACACAAAACAAATATTCTGGGGGAAAAAGTAATTTAAGAAGTATGCTGTTGGTTGGTGTCAAGAAACAAACATCTAACAAGCACATCACTACTGGACACAACTTTGAGCCAAGTCATTTTACGTCGCAGGAAAACATTTGGGTCGTGCTGTCAGGTGAGACGTACTAAAGCTTATGTGCTTTGTGGGTGTGTTCTCAAGGATGCACACAATGTAAGTGGCCATTTTAGAATGCGTGAACCCAACGCATAGGTTATTCATTTCACAGTTGGTTTTTTAACCACGTGGAAGCTATTCCTCTCTCCGAAATGTTAATAAATTATCATCATCATGGTTTTTGCTGGGTCAGAGAACATCATTATATGACACAGAGACAGTGAACGATCAACACCATTGGACGGACACGGAGAGAACATGGCAGGCAACTCATGCCTCGGATGGATCACAGGAGATGATGTGCGCCGGGGTTTCCCGTCTCGTGCCCCTTAAAGACTCACTCGGCTGCTTCCTGAGTGGTTGGTTTGGCATCTGAAGACGGGAGGAATGGCGGGCGGCCACTGCCAACCACCCCTTGCATGCACTACGGGACGGAAGCCCACGGTCTACACTGCAGAAACTCGCCGTCCACCAGAGCCGAGTGGCCTGTGCTGTCGCTTGTAAAGGAAAATGGCTAACCGTGAGTCACTCTGCTCAGCATTCAAAAGAGAAACTAGACAATTAAATAAACCATCCCAAATAAACACGAGAGTTATTGCTTTTGTGACAGCCATTTCGCTAGGGGCGAAGTCTCACCAGAGGACATCAATACAGGCTGGGGTTTCCACCTGCACCCTGGGGGATGGGGCTCGGAGGTCCGGGCTCCGTGCGCGCCCCGCTGGGGATGGGCCTCCTATTTGCCCCTCTCGGGCTGAAGGCTGTCCAGCAAGCACTTCAGCTGCTCTTCGCCCAGGTGTATCTTATCCTCCAGCTCCCGCTGCTCGATGATAAGGGCTGACTTCATCTTCACAAAGTGCTCATAATCTGCTAGGCTCTCGTCGCTGAGATAGCTGGCCAGGATGTCGAACACGACGCGTTCCCGGCGGTCCAGGTTATCTTTGAGTTCCTTGGCATCTTCATGCTGCTGGACGAGGACCCGCTGCTTCTCGAGCAGTGACTGCTATGAAGGGAGACAGAGACAGACAAGCCCGGTGAGGACCAGGGTGAACGTGGTGGCTGGAGGAAACACCGGAGACTGGGGTTTTGGGGGACTGGGCCGATGACAGAGACCCCAACCTAAATTAGGGAGCAGAGGTCTGACAAGGTGAGCCTGGAAATATGTGAATGTGGCAGCGCTCCTGGGCCCCTCCCACCTGCGACGGCTCCCACCGGCCATGAATGGCTATTGGAAATAGCCATGATGCACACAAGAGTAAGCAGGAGACTAAAAACTACAGAATTTTGAAATGCTCAAAAGGTGCAAAGGGCTTAGGGGTCGTCTGTGTGACAAAGGCCTGACAAGGCTGTGGCCAAGTGGGTACAAGGAACAGATTCTAACAGAATTCCAGGGCAGCACTGCTAAACCCTTCTGGCAAAAGGAGAAGGAGTCCTTTCTAAAGAGGGCACATGAGAGAGCAGGGGAACATAGGAGAGAGACGCACGGCCGTGGGGGCAGGTTCCCTCGTTCCTTTCAAGGGTTCTGCTCTGGGGCACACAGGCGACCCATTCCCAAAATGTGGCACTCACAGCCATGTTCTGCCTGCAGAACACGCCCTTCCATCCCCCACACTTCCCAAGTGTAATGAAATCTAAGAAAGGAACAGATGAGCTCATTACATGTCTTCAAATGTCGGCTGGGGGAGGGGCCAGGAACTCCTCTACTCGCTGTGACTTTCTGATTTTTATTTGGGTGTCACACAGGCACCCTGTTATCCTGTCACTTTGCCACTTGGCCGAAGACAGTTCTTAACGGCCACGTGTGTACATCCAGGATGCGGCCACACTTTGCAAAATGCCGACACTCTGAAAGAGCTTGGTAAGGATGAGCTGTTGTTAGCTGCAAACAGAAAGTGCTCTTGGAGTGAGGCTTCTAGGAACTGCCTCGGACCACACAACCTTGCGGTGTACCTGCCTATTTCTGGGGGACACCCAAACGTCAGGTGCTGGTGAAACAAAGGTATGGTGTATCTGCATGGGAAGAGGCAAGGCAAAGCCAATGAGTTCCAATCCAAAGGGAAAGAGACCTTAACCAATTCCAGAAATTTGGTTCAGGCTACAATCAGCGGGGCTCCCTGGTGGCTAGAAGCCTCAGAGACTGACAGAGGGCTTCATGTGTCCGTTCATGTGTTCATTTTCCTACCTGAAAAGATGGAGGAAGCCTTCCGAAACCTGACTGCACATCTTCTAACTCGTTGGCATATCTGTCTCTGAAAAAGCTGAGCTTCCTAAGGTTTGACCACCTGACACAGAGGTTCTCATGCGACGCTGGCTACAATGGAGACCCGGCCACTGCACTGTATGTGGACGCGATAATGGGATGTGGAAGGTGAAACTGCATCGGCTATGCACAGCCAAGGGGAGTAACCACCTGCCTACTCCTCATTGTCTAAAACGGACCCCTAGGGATGTAGTGAGGGCTACAGGGCCTGGTACTCAGGAAGACCGCATGCATAGTCCCTAGTGTTGTGACCCCTTCTGTCTCGCCAACATTCTAAATCTTGACTGGTTCCACACACGGGGAGGGAAAGGTGGATGAAAGATGAGCTGACTGCAAAGACAATACTATTTTTTCATTTAAATCAACACTTGAGAATTTCCACTTATGTGTACATTAAGTCTCCCTTTCCCGTTCATGTTATTTTCCTAAGTCCCTTCAGATAAGATTGGCAAAGATGGCAAAAACAGCAAAATAGAATATGAACATAACCCAAGGGGATGAGGGTCCGAAGCCCCAGTTGCTTTTTAAACCCTTATAAAGTATGTTCAATGGTAGTTACTCACGACTAGGCTAAGCACAGGTGAGCAGCAATCTCAAAGCGTCGTTCTTTAAGATCTTTCTTTGTAACCCAAACCACTCTTGCCTGGAGTAAAGGGGAAGGGGGGGGGCTTTTCTGTCCCCCTTTTAGAGAAGTTAAGATGTCTTATTACAAAGATGGTCACTGTGAAGACCTATTATGTGCAAAGAACCAAGTTAGATGTGTTGCTGATGTGAAGTAAAGCCGATAAAGTAGATGGCATTTTCCTCAATTTGCATTTGGAAAAACTAAAATACAGGCCCACGGAGAAATGTCCCTAGTCTCCCACATTGGGAAAGGGAGGAAAAGACTTGGACGAGTCCTAAGACTCTCTCTAGCCTACTAGCTGCAGTGTTGGTAGTTACCATCAACAGTAATAATCAAATATGGCTATCAGTGAGGGCTCAGTCTGTCGGAAGTGGGTGAGCGGCACTGAGGCACTTACATGTGGGCAAAGGAAAGTCTCAGAGAGATGATTTCCTAGGAAAGGTCTTAGTGGTGATCAGTGGGGATATGTGAAAATATGTCAAAAAGAATGCCCAGTTCTCCCTGAAGGTCACAGTGACCCTGGAGCGCAGTGACAATGGCTGTCACTCACTGCATGGCTCTCCCTCTGTGACAGGGAGAGACAGTGCCCTCCGCATTCCAGCATCCTCTTGCACTACAAGCTGGACAGGCCCCTGTATGTGCTTTGTGAGGTTCACTCAACAACCCCAAGGAAAACCTCCCCCCCCGCCCCCGATTTCCAGGTCAGACACATCTGTACCTACCCGATCCCCAGGGGAAGTGCTATCATCCAAATTATTGAGGGCGTTCTCCACCCGGGCCAGGCGACCCGACAGCGACAACAGGAGGTTCACCACTTTGTCCAGGTCCCCGATAAACATCCGGAACTTGTCAAACTCGTTGGGTTTGCAGACGTCTTTAGCGATGGCCTCCACCTCGTCCCCAAGAGCACTGTTGGCCTGAATGTCCTCCAGCAGGCTCTCCCGGGCTCCCCGAAGCACGTGCAGCTTGCGCCCGATGCTCTCGATGAGCTCCTGCTGCGGGGAACAGGGCAGCATGCAAGCACTCGTTAGGGTCGCCCCCTGCCCGGGAACCTGGGGCCTCCAACCATCGCAGCAGGCCCGCCGGAGTCCCACCTATGGAACTTGGCTGACCTGGGCACAAGCAACGTTGCATCATCACATAAGACAGGATTTCTACGACCAGGGAAAAGGATAATGGATGCTTCAGTCACGGGCATTTAATTTAGAAATCAAACAAATGAAACCTTTTCCCGTCCTCGTAGTGTTCAATCAGCTTATACCAGAGGTGGCCCCTCCAGGCTGCCCACGGTAAACCTCATTTCAACCTAAATCTTGGCCAAAATGCTCAGGGTCTGTGTGATACTGTGTGTTTCACGCTGTGAAGTTCCCAATGTAAAGACTTCCACATATAGGAGCTATAAGAGTCTTACATCCAGTACTGAAGTCCATGATTAAAAAGCATCTTCTGCATAGAATTAGCAATTAAAAATTAAGACAAATAGGGGCAGCCGGTTAGCTCACTTGGTTAGAGCGCAGGCTCATAACACCAAGGTTGCCGGTTCGATCCCTGTATGGGCCACTGAGCTGCGCCCTCCACAACTGGATTGAGACAACTACTTGACTTGGAGCTGATGGGTCCTAGAAAAACACAATGTTTCCTTCCCCAACTCCCCAACACTGTTCCCTTCCCCAATTTCCAAATAAAATCTTTAAAAAAAAATAAAAATTGATAATGAAAAATAGTAATAATGGAAAATCCACTAATTTGAAAGGCACACACTCTTGGTTTTTCCCCTTGGAAAGACCACATGGCATCTGGACATGGCTTTTTGCTTTTCTAGGTCATCAGGTTCTAGTTGCTCAAGATGTCAGGACATTTTCTTCCCTTAGTAATTTAAAACTGTGTGTCTGGATTTCTTGGATGTTCTCTCTCAGAGTATGAGTCTGTGTGTGTGTGTGTGTGTGCATGCACAAGTGCGTGTGTTCACGCTTGTGCATCTGTCTGGAAAGGGTGTTTAGATCAACTTCGAATCCCGCAGCTGAGAAGGTAGCCATATTTGAGATATTCATCACTTGAAGGGAAAAGCACCAACTGGGTTTCGGGGATAGAGAACTTCCCAAATTCTTGCTGGCCATTAGTCTTAACCTGAACAAATACTGTAAGCATTTTAGATGACTATGGATGAATGAGAACCCCCAGCCAGTGCTACTGGTAATTTTTCAGCTTCACATTCTTCTTTTTTTTTTTGAGCAGGAATAACTACTTTTTTTTTTAATTAGTTTTAGGTGTACAAAATAACATAGCAATTACATATTTATACACCTCACAAAAATGATCACCCCAATAAGTCTGTCTATATTACCCACTGGACACTATAATATATTATAATATATAATATAATATTATTATAATATTGCTGACCTTGTTCACTATGTCGCACTATATATCCCCATAACTATTTTTTTAATTAGAGTTGACATTTGATATTATTTTATACTAGTTTCAGATGTACAGCATAGTGGTTAGACATTTATGTAATTTATGAAGTGATTCCCCCTGATAAGTCTAATGCCCATCTAGCACTATACATAGTTATTGTATTACTGATTATATTCCCCATACTGTATTTCACATCCCCATGACTATTTCGTGACGACCAATTTGTATTTCTATTCCCTTCCCCTTTCTCACTCAGCCCTGCAACTCCCTCCCACCTAATACCATCAGTTTTCGTCTCTGTATCAATGAGTCCATTTCTGTTTGTTCGTTTAGTTTGTTTCTTAGCTTCCACATATAAGTGAGATCATATGGTATTGTCTTTCTCTGTCTGACTTATGTCACTCAGAATAATACCCTCTAGGTCCATCCATGTTGTCACAAGTTGAATTCATGATTTTTTAGCAATTACACTAATGAAGATTTCATGCCAGTGCATGAAAATGTGCCTTCAAAACGTCCAGTATCAGCTGGGCTACCTTGAAATCGGGCACGCTGGCAGGAGCTCAAATTCCTTTAGCGATTCCTTTATATATGTCTCACGTCAATTTTTATTAGAAACGCTTTCCTCTTCTTCCTTAAAGGGCCATTCTATGAAGTGCAGACATTGACTTTCAAAGATTTCTGAGATGAGATTTACTAGCCTGGGCAGCATACAAATCAATGGCTCTCAGGTGCTGAAGCCTTCGCCCAAGTTAGAATAAGTGACCAGCAAGCCTATCCACCAATTTTCTGCAGCAATGGCATTCAGGAAGCAGGTGGTGGCAGAAGCTGGCCTGGGTCTCGGCAGAGGCATGGCTGCCTCTCAACTGTCAGCCCCACACCCTACCTTTTGTCCCAGTCTATGGGGGAAATGAGGTCTTTTCTCTCTGCACCTTGCACCCTGCTCTTGGTTCTAAGGAAAACCCATAACTCTCAGCGATTCCAGACGTCACCCAATCTGCCATGTTTGGTTCTCCAGAAGAAACCCCACAATTCAACTGAGGCACTTTCTGAGCAGGGTCTGCCTGAGCTGCCCCGGTATGGCAACGTGCGTAGCATTCCTAGTATTATGCTTCCCACCAGCCACCTGAAGTCCCTCGCTGCGTCCCTATATCGAGGCTTCCCTTTTCTTGTCTCTGTCCTCAGTCTCCTAAAACAAAGGGCCACCTGATTTGGCACTCGGCTCTATGACCACCCAGGGTCGCTGGGACCATACCAGCCCAGGTCCCTCTGGAGATGCTTGGTGTACGTGGAGTTAGGGTCTTGCTGTTTTACCACTGAGAGGCCAATCAAGTGTGCCTGCATGGCCATGTTCGCCTCGTCTCACCTGTGCACACTTTGCACAACGTGTGACCCAGCAGATCTGCAGGTCAACTGGAAAGAAGGGAGAAATGACAGGGCAGCCATTCCTTGTGTCACATCAGTAAGAAAAGCAGAATTACTGAGCCCCTAACCATAGAGAACTGTGATTTACACCACATGCTCCTTTAGGGTGAAATCACCCAACATATGCTTATTGAACTAAAAATGTCAGTCAGCTTAAGAATTTAATCGTGGAGGGGGGGATGTGTGGGGGGGGCTGTCAGGAGGCAAGCTCAGTGACTCCTCTCAATCCCAAAGCAAATGGACAAAGTGCCCACAGACACCAGTGAGTGCCAAGGTGAGCTGCTTCCCAAATTCACTACATCATGAGAAACGAAGGTGCGCTGTAAAGAACAGAGTCCTCTCCATCCAGGGTGTGGACGGAGCTAAAACTGCCCTAACTGTACGTAGTTTCTAGCTTCAGGAGAGGACCTGACAACATTTTTTATTTTATACTTAAAAAAAAAAAAGGAACAAGCACCAGAATAAAACAAATGGGCCTCTGAACCAGCTAACGGGCCTCTCAACCTCCCACGACAGAAACCTCTTATTTTTCATTTTCTTTTTTTAATTCCTCAAACCAAAGAGCTATTGTTTCCTAAATGAAAAGTAATTTTCTATTATGCATGCATCACACTATTTCTTCTGGAACACGTCTGTCTATCATATTTGGAATCAACCAGGAGCATTTCTTAACCACTGACAATACAAGCTGACTTTCAACATAATCCCTTGCGCAAAGATCTTGTCAAAAAAAAATTAATAAATCAGGGGCGAGGAAGGCGGAAGATGAGGAGGTCGCTGAGAGCTGGGAGGAGGCGGCAGACAGCAGGGAGATCCAAATTTCCTCCCAACATGCCCACTGTGACTCAGGACGATAGCCTTCCCACGCCCCTCACCCCCCAATGGATATGCATCCTCAAGGGGCTCACCAGAAACGGTGTGGTCAGCAGCCCCAACTCCACCAGCAGGCCAGCCCTTCCCGGCAAGTCCCCAGCACAGCAGGAGGCAAAGTAGGCCGAGGCCCAGAAGTGGATCCAGGGCAGCGCCAGCCCCGAGGAGGAACAAGAGAAACCCCTCCTCAACAGGCCGACCAGGATGTCCCAATCCAAAGACAGCGGGGCAGCCCAATAATGTGATCAGACAGCCTTCGGGCCCTGATGGGTCACAAGGCTTCAAACAGTGCAGATAAATGCGGGCAGGAAAGGATGCCACAGTCCCCGCCTCCTGGGTCGTCTGCCACAGGTCACACTGCCGTGGCAGACAGCTGGACTTGAGCAGAGGGGACAACCTGAGTTACCTGCACCGTGATTCCCTTTGCTCTGCTCACTGTGACCTTGAACCCCATGCACTGTGACCTTCCCCGTTGCCCCCTTCCCACCCAGTGTGATTGGCACATCTACAAGGGCTGTCCCAAGTCAACGGAAAGGGAAAGGGTGGAGGTTAGGGGAGAGCTGGGGGGACCCAGCGAGGACTCAGAGTAGAGAGTCAGACAGTGCCACTTGGCCACTTGGGGTCAAGCCAGCGCCAGCAATAAGTTTATCATGCTCATTAATTTGGGATTTCAAAACACAAATGAGAGCTCCCGTCCACCCACCCCCAAGTGCATGTCTTCATCACTTAAAAGCAAGTTCCTTTTGAAAACATCCTTTTTTTTTCCCCCCCTTCCTATTTTTGTGTGTTTATACAACTATCTGATTTGCAAGAAAAAGTGCATGGGAGGAGCTTTAGCAGTTTAATGAATTTTTCATTGAGAAAGGGTAGTTTGGTAGTCTGCTTAAAAATGTTTCCGGGAAATTCACTAGAAACATGAACCAACAGGATTTTGGTGAGCTGAGCTTCTGTATTCCTACTGCTGCCCAGAAAAGGGGCAGGGCTGTCTAGCCCCCAGGACAGATGAGCACCCCATGCTTCTACCTCCCTTCCCCCCAGCTAAGTCCCAGGGCTCACCTGGAGACTGGGCTAGTTCTAGAGGCCCTGAGAGCTTGGGGAGGGTGCCAACCCCACCTCAAGTATTTTGGGAGATGGGGAAAGTGAACAGACTTCCCCTTCTCGTACCCCTCAGGGTGGTTCCCTACCAGCCAGCCTTGCTACTTGCAGAAGAGAGCAGGGAGTGAGACCGCACTCCCGAGCTTAGAAGTAAGGGATGCGCGATGCTCAGTATTTTGCATCAGCACAAGGAAAGCCAGGAGAGAGTCTGGCTCCAGGACCCAGCCTCCTGCTAGTGTGGTCAGAAGGTGTCTGTGGGGCGCCGTCTCTGTGGATGGCATCAGCTTGGTAACTATAGCTGGTACCTTTCCTTTGTGAAATCACTACCTGGGGAGTAGGCCATCCTGAGTACATGTGGGAAGAGACAGGCTGTGTGTTGCAAGGATTGGTGATGACAGGCTGATTCCCCATAGACCTAGGCTACCCTTCACCCCTTTTCCAGAGCGAGGGCCTGGAATGAAGGCAGCCTCGCCTCTGTGCCTGGAACCTAGAGCTTTGCTTTGGCTCCTGGAGGTGGAAGAGGCTGAGGGCAGCTGCCCAGAGCAGCTGTGTGTGTCCAGCCTGGCTCCTCTCAGGCTTGCGGGTCTCCTTCCGCTGCACTGCGCCTTATCCCTCAGCCAGCCAGCCAGCCTCCCACTCAGTGGATGAGTTTTGGAGTGGTAGGTGTGACGTTTTGTGATTTGGGCAGCTTTGTAGTGGCTAAGATGGCAGGCTAGGTTTTGCGGGCTCACGTCCCCTTCGGTTTGCCTCTCAGCCTTGCGCTGTGGGAATGTGGGCCAGGCCCAGCAAGCCATGTCCCACTATTCCTTCCCCTTAGAAGGAAGGGCCAGCTGCTGGCTGAAGCAGCAGCTAGTCCGCAGCACAGCCTTCTAACTGTGTGAAGCCCGGAAACTGTCCGCAAGCAGAGCTGGCACAGAACGGAGCTTACTCAGTCAGAACCCAAGCGTGTTGCGTTGTGCCCACAGACTGTTCTGATGGGGAATTTTACCTCCAGGAGTGGGCAAGGGAGAGGGTTGGCCGCTGTCTTTCTAGTTCCACTGCCCTGACCAGGCTTCCTGTATAGTGTCCGTCTGTATAGTGTCCGTCCCTCATGTAAGAGTGGCTTCTGGCCCAAAGTGAGACTATCCTTTCTGGTGGAGAAGGGGAGAGGTAGGCCAGCTGGGAAGGCCAGAAGTGCCGATCGCTCAGCCATTGGGACCACCTGTTCCTGCCACGTTCCCCTACCGGTAGCCAGAGGGAAGATGGCTGACAGGTGTGTGTGTGTGGATTGAGGATGTTGTAGGGTCTGGTGTTCCCACCTCCTTCTGGCCAAAGATGGGTTTCTGCCCGCCATGTGCCTGTCACCATCCACCAGCAGTCATACCCTTGGCTTCCAGATGAAGAGGAGGCAGGCAAAATTTTTTTAAAAAAAGAAATGAAAACAGGAAGCTATTGTGTTGGGGGGAGATGAGAGGGCAGATAGAACAGTCTGGGCTTTGTGTGTATGTGTGTGTGGTTTGGGGCTTTTGGGGTTTTTTTTGGTAGTTGTCTGTAGCCTTCCTTAAGTACTTTTATTTCTTTTTTTTTTTTTTTAAAGGAAGCTGCAAGCTTTGGCTTGGAAAATCCCAGGGGAATAGGGGGGGGGGCAGAAACCTGAGACTGTTGCCTTTTTATCTGCCTTCATGATCCTGCCCCCATGAGCCAGGCCTCAGACCTCTCAGCTAACCGCTTCCCATGAGCCACTACTCTGATGTGAGCCACTATTGTGATGTCACCGCTTCCCATGATGTCAGCCTATAACCAAAGGAGCTGGGGGTCTGGGCCTGGTGACCACCCCTTCTCAGCCCACTCAGGGTGCTCCCCACCTGCAGGCAGGAGGCAACACCCTATCTGCTACCATCAGCCCCTTCCAGAGCCCACTGCCCCGCCCTGCCCAGCCCAGCCCAGCCATACCCGGCTCTCCCCCACCTGGGGATGCTCTGCTCAGGGATGGGCCATCAGGGCCACCTCAGGCTCCCTGGGAAGCAGAAACCCTGGAACCCTCTGGAGTCCTGTTTTCCAGCCATGTGATCCCAAGGATGCACACAGGCCCCTTGGGTGTCTGAACAGAAGGGCATGGAAGGGAGGGCCGCATCCCTGCAGTCCTGCTCTGTTTGTCTAGCGGCATTTGCCCACTCCACCCCACTCCGCACTGTGGGCTCCTGAAAAAGGCTAAGGATATAAAAAACACTCACAAAATGCTGGCTCCCTCCTTTCTTTCCCCTGGTACTGGCTATTTATTTAGGCACAACTCAAGGCCCCTGGCAAAAACAGCACACGCTATAGCCTCTGAAAGTGACATTCTTTGGCAACTCCTTCATCCCTATATGCTAGGTTCTTCCTGCAAAAAAACACGTAGTCACCTAAGAGTCACAGGTCTGGCTTGCTGACGTGCCATGAAGATTTAAAGCTAATCTAGTAGCATCGACACTGGCACTGAGAGCAAGAATTCTGTCCCTACCATGGCCACATTGCCACCCACTGTTTCGTCCCTGACCTCACCTCCAAGGCTCCCTTCCTTGTCCACACAGCTCTGGCCACTGGCCTGGGTGCTCCTCCAACATGCCACAAGGCTTCCACCCCAGGACGTTTGCCCTTGCTGGTCCCCACCCTGGCACCCCCAGATACCCACAGGGCCGGCCCCTAACATCACTCCAGGTCTCTGTTCAATCATGGCCTCATCAGAACGCTCTCTGTAATCACAGTCCTTTAACTCTTTCTATTCCTTCACCCTGTTTCAGTTTTCTTACCACCTGACATATTACATAAGGGGTTGGCAAACTTTTTCTGTAAAGGGCCAGAGACTAAATATTTTAGACTTTACAGTAAGCCATACAGTCACTGTTGCAGATATTCCACTCTGCTGCTCTAGTGCAAAAGCTGCCAGAGACCATATGTAAAGGAAGGAATGTGGTTGTGTTTCAATAAAACTTTATTTGCAAAAGCAAGTGGTGGGCCAGGTTTGACCCATGGGCCATAGTTTGCTGAGCCCGTATCATACGTTTATTCATGAGTTGGCTGTCCATCTACCACTACTGTCATATCATAACCTCCCTCAGGGAAGTAATGACTCTATTCTGTTTTGTCTACTGCCATATCCCCAAGTCCCTGGGGGAGCTCTAGGAGTTGAACAAATGATGCTTCTGGTTTGTCAAGCCCTTTACAACCCACTGCTAGATTTATGATCATCTGGTTATAGGTATTTGAACATGATAGCCAAAGAGGACATGTGACTGCCTGAAGGGCACACAATGAAGTCCCCTAGGTTTTATTCAGAATAGAGGGGACATATCAGACGAACTTAAAATGAAAGAGAATGGTGCCCACTTAGCTATAATAAGTTGACACTGGATCGCATTACAATAAGAAGGCAGAGAGACCCCATTTCAGAACAGAAGACTTAACCACAAATGGCTGCATACGACTGCCCCTACATGGCCTTGTCCTGCACAAAAGCTGACCACAAATGCCCCGACACACACGTGGTGCAGGGTCCACGCTGGGGATGGAGGCACGCGCCGCCCCTCCCTCCTGCCCACGCAGGCCCCACTGGGAATTCCGGCTCCCCTACCTTCTTCACAGACAGGTCGTGGTCCAAGTCGCTCCCTGAATCCTCCTCGGGCTGCTGCCGCTCCTGCAGACCCTTCATCTTAATCAGCAGCTCCGCCTTGGGGGCCGACGTGCTGTAGTATGTGGAACTGGTGGCCAGGGACACAGCCGCCGGCACGCTCGGCTCCTCTTTCCTGAGTAAAAACATCAGAACTTCAATTAGCTGCGACTGTCCGCACAGACGTGCCCCTCAGCCCGGCTCAGTCTCCGGGGTGGGAGACAGTGCGGCGCGAACAGAAGGACAGCAGCCAAAGAGATGAGACTGCAAAAGGAGGAAAAGTAGGCGACAAGGTTAGGACTAAAAAAAATACCTTGCCAAATGGATACCCATCAAGTCTATGGAATGTGGTTATTAATGGGGAAACGTCGATAAGGAGGGATGTCTAAAGACCCCCCTGTCTGGGAGGGAAGAGTGTAGACAGACAGCTTTTGCTGGAGTCCGAGGTCCATGAGAACGACATGTGTGCCACTCTCTGTAAGGGGGGGCATCTTGCACCCTCCTACCAGCAGCCATGTTAGCTGCCTCTTGCTCTGGTCCTGTCTCGCCCTATTCTCCTCGTCTGCTGCACTGCACTGGCACTCCAGCCTACTGTCACTAAAGGATGCTTATGGAGACAACAGACGTCAGCCACGGAAGGCGGAATCACGTACACCTCTGCAGGCAGACGACTGAATGACAGATGCTGAAAAGTGCGGCTTACAAAGCCAATCAAAACGAACTCACTTGCTGAGAAACAGACAGCTGTATCTCCTCTTTAATAAACACAAGGGCAGACCCAGCAGTCTAAGCCGCACTTCCCTTAGGACCGATTTCTGGACCTCAGCACTAGTGACATTTGGGGTGGAATCACTCTTCACTGTAGGGCCATCCTGTGCACTGTAGTATGTTCAGCGGTGTCCCTGGTCTCTACCCGCTAGATGCCAAGAGAGCCTCTCCCAGCTGTGACGACCAAAACTGTCCCCAGATATCACGAACTGTCTCCTGGGGGAGACAACGGCTGGAGAACCTCTGTGTCATGAGAAAGCAGCCGTGCGGGCAGCACCGTAAGCCAGCACTGGCCTCAAGCCAAGAAAGCACGGGCACTGCAGTGTTTTCACATCTTTGCCAGGCCTTGAAGTCACCACCCCGCAGGAACAGGGACCTCAATGCCTCAGCGTCTCCTTCAGCACAGCCGCAGAGAGCCGAAAAGTGCTGCGCGCTGGGGACAGCCTTAGGAAAACCTGTCCCTCCAAGAGCAATCATGAAAACACATAAACACACATGCCCCCTCGCCCTCTGAGGCCTAAGAGAGGCTGGCAGACGCACACACACTCAGCCAGCTGCACCGCCAAGGACAATGCGTACTCACTTCTCCTCCATGGTTCTGGGAGAGGGGATTTTGGGGAGCAGCTTCCTGCGCTGCTGAGCTTCTTCCAAGAGGTGCTCGTCCTTGGGGAAAATGCCCTCCATCAGGTCCATGGTGGTTCTGATCTTCACGCTGGGGTCCAGGATCTCGGCCAGGGACTTATCCTTCCCCACGATCTCCCGGGCCAGCTCCTCCGACTTCACGTCTTCGGCCGTCCTCTCTCGAGCCTTCACGTAGCTGAGGGCAGGCGGAGAGGCCCGGCCGTCGCTGGCGGCGGGAGGCTGGGCCCGGGGCTCGGGCTCGGCGCCCGGGCGGCTGTACAGGCAGAAACGCGAGTAGGACTGCTCCGATGTGCTCAGCGTCTTGATCTGGTCTCTCTCCAGCCCGCTGGGCAGCGCGGGCAGCTCGGCAGCGTGGGCCAGGCCCTGGCGGCTGTCCTTCTCCGGCTGGCTCTCTGAGTGCACAATCTTGATGGGCACCATCTTCACAGTGGTGTTGCTGTCAATCACCCGCTCGATTCTGGAAAGAGAAGAGCCATCGGCTGACAATGCACAGTGCGTCTACCCAGGATGAGAAATTGCTGGTCCCCTCACCTCCCCGTACTGATGGGAACCCTGACTCAAACACCTGCAGTCACCCCACTGGAAGGGGCCTCCGTGATCACAGGGCCCAGGACGGCAGGAAGAGGAGGCCAGGGAGTCCCCTGCTGCCCCTAATTTGGTCTCTGGACTGTCGGCATCCAGGCACCTTGCTTTCCATTTTCTAGTAGTCACCCACGCACCTCCAGGGGCCTGAGAGCATAGGCACATTCATTTGTTTTCGTGTCAATGACGGTGCAAACTCTGAGCACCCCCCTACCTCCCCAGTGAAACATTCTTTTGTAAGGAAAGCTGCAATGGACAGGCATTTTTCACACAATTACCATGAGTGCCTTCGGTCAGTGTTTCTCAAAGCAGGGTGGGTGCCTGTATGGTTCTCAAGGCTGCAAGAGGACTTCTATAAAGAGTGGCTATGGGGCCGGCCGAGCGGCACGATGGTTAAGAGCTGGCTTGGGATGCCAGAGAGCCCCGGTTCGGATCCCACATATGAGGGCCAGTGACACTGCCCTCTACAGCTAAGATGCTGAACAACAGTTCAACCTGGAGCTGGGCCGCCATGAGTCGCCGGCGACGGCGTAGGCTGCAGCCCCTGTGGCAGTGGGTTGCCATGGGCTACCGTGTGTAGCCAGCAGCCAACGTGAACAGCCAGCAGCCAGCGTGAGCGGCCAGCAGCCGCAGTGAGCGGCCGTCCAGAAGCCGGCGACTGGTCTGCCTCGCCCGGGAAGAGCGCAATGATGGTGCCAACTTGGGCCAGTGAAGCAACGTCCTCCACAACTAGACTGAAGAACAAAAAGGACAGCAACTTGTCTGTTCCCCTCCCCCCAATTCCCCAGCACTGTTCCCATCCCCCCCCCAATTCCCCAATAAAAATCTAAAAAAAAAAAAAGAGTGGCTATGTTTGATGTGAATGTGAGTGCCACCCAGCCCCAGCCCCAATTTCAAGCTCCCCTATATTCTGTGGGCACTGGGTGTCACTCTCCACTTGCCTGCCACCACCCAACACTTCACCTCACCCTTCACGTGGCTTTTCATACCAGTGAGATAAGGATCTGGCAACAAACACGAAACATATTTCTTCTGCATCATTTTAAGTGACTCACCAAGGACACACTTTTCCTTTTAAAATTAAAAAAAATAAATTTCTTTGGTGCAAGGAGCTGGAGGGGGCACCTGAGCACCCACAGGGAAGAGAGGAAATAAAAACAAAAACTCTGGTTAATATGGTGGCACTGCATCCAGGACAACCCAAATGCCAGCTGGGCCCTCAGCCACACTCACTGCACCACACCTAGGATCCTATGGAGGAGGGCCCCCAGGACAAAAAAACGGGTCCAAGTATTTTTAAAGAACATATCGGAGAAAGAGAGCCATTTACTGGCGCTCAGGAGGAAATTAAAAAAAAAAAAAAACAAGCCCAGATCACAACCCAAACTCCAAACTTACTTCTAACTCGATGGGTTTTAACATCATTTCTCCACGTGACCCTAACAGATAAATTTATGGAGAACAAGGGAACCTCTGATACTCTAAATTAAATGCCATTTTTCACCCTTTAACTGGTGGCTGGGAACGTAGCATGGCTCTTTCTCTGGTCATAAGGATGTGGAGTGAAGGCTAAAACAAAATGCCATTTAGATTTGCTAAACTTCAGAGGGAAAATTCTGGCTTTTTTCTCCAAGCAAGAACAAACAACAACCCCTCTCCATGCCTTTCATTGCCCACTTACAAACCCTGACCATCACTTAATGACTTTTCAGCCAGCCTGTATCTTCCCCCAAGCAAGGACAAACTTGATTCCCGGCGAAGGAAGAAGTATTTGGGGGGGTGAGGGGGGACAAGGACAAGTCCTCTCCAGGTTGACATAACTTTCCAACAAAGCATCTCTCCCTGGTCATTTCTAAGCGCAAATGGTCTCTCCTCTTGAAAACCGCACAAATTTCCACATTAAATAAGTGTGATGAACTTTCACTTCATCAAACTTAGGAGAAAACACCATACGTTACTTCATCAAAATGAGGAGAAAACAGTGGGTTAGACCTTACCGCAACCAGATCTCATTGCTTCCTAATCAAAAGGCAGGACCCGGAGGTACAGTGGAGGAAGGGTGTGCCAAGCGCCGGTGACCTCTACGGGAGGCGGCTGCTCTCGGAGTGCAGCTTTCTCCAGGTAAGTCACCTGCTGCCCACAGGGGCCCAGCCCCTAACGTCAAACAGTCCACCCAGCTGTGCTCACACAGCCACTCCCGGGAGCCGGTCAGCCTGCATGCCATTCTGGGTCTGATAAACTATGCGCCCCACTCAGGCGACTCTCCAGCACGATGCTCGAGTTGGCAGGGATCATACTATGTAAAGGACCCAGGCAGAGCAGCCCTCCTGGCTGGCTCCCTGATGTCACAGAAAGAGGCTTCAGGACAACACCGAGAACAACACTGGGAGCGGTGAAAGCTCTAACTGTCAAAGCTTCCAGGTCCTGGCCATGGTCTCCATTTTGTAGTTAAACAAACAAACACACAGGGGTGGCCAGATAAGAGAGTGAGCTCTGAACAACAGGGCTGTTGCTTCGATTCCCACAAAAGGGGCAGTAAGCTACACCCTCTACAGCTAAGATGGTGAACAACGGCTCGACCTGGAGCTGGGCTGCTGTGAGTGGCTGGCGTGAGCTGCCGGCCAATGGACATTGACCGACTGCCTCAGCTGGGTAGAGCACAATTATCATAATACCAACATGGGCCAGTGAGTGGCGTCCTCCTCCACAAGTAGACGGAGAATGGCCAGGGCGGGGAGGGGTGAGAGGAACTGACAAACGAAAATCTCAGAGAATTTCCAAAGACGTAAAAATAAGCTTCCTAGCTTTAGGGCAGATGTTGATGCATTTGGAATGAATGACTACTCTGCACACCGCACCCCTGTAGGTGGGAACATTGCATTGTCTTTTTCTCTGCACGCCTGCTGCCAACTTGAGGCCCTGCTCACGGGAGCTGCTCAACACCTGCCTGCTGAATTTGGGGACATGCAGCTGCTCTGCACCCTGGTCAGCTCCCCCGCAGGTGGTGAGAGCTTGCGATGGAGGGAAAGTGGGAGCGGGGAGATGAGGTGGGGGGTTAATGCTCAAGAAATCGAGGCACCAGAAGCCAGGACATGAAGAGCATCTCTGAGCTGCACCCACAGGACAGGCAACCTTGGAGGCCCCGTCTGGGGCGTGCGGCACTTGCTGGCCTGTCTGTAGTTGATCGCGGAACAGGGCGGGCCCGGGGCTCTCGCTGAGCACCAGCCTCTCCTTGGTCTTGTATGTCATTGAGATTCCACATGCTCATACCAGGACTTCCCGATAATACATGCCCTTGGGGACAATGACATTTAATGCATGGCATTATGAGAGCCTTCCTTGGTAGCTGCTTTCATAGGTGGCACGGCCACCACTTATCTGTGCTACTGTGTTCCCAGAGAAGCGCAAAGGGGACAGCTCCGGACACTGAAATTCAGGTTCGCTGCGAAGCCTTGTAAAGCAAAGATACAGGTTCACGGACAACCTTTGTTATCCCAAATGACATGGTGGATGGAACTCTAATAATGTGGGCGTCCAAAGACCCTCGTCGTATGTTCCATAAGCACTGTCACTGCTTGTCAAAGTCCCTCTCAAACTCTCAGAAAATCAACACTCACTTGGGGCAAGGAAAAAATTAAAAATAGTCCCCACCTCCTAGAGCCAAGTCAGGTCAAGGGCACTTGGCTTTGTTTCTCCAGGAGCCCGCCTTGCAGGGAGCAGCTCCGGAGAACTGAGGGTGCCTGTGCCAGCTTGCTTGTGACAATATCGTCCACTCGACCCACCACACAGACCACTTTCTGGCTTTTCCTTCCTTTCAGAACTCAGCGTTCGCGAGTGAAAGGCTATTTAAGTGACATCTGCATTGGGAATGATACCAGGCACAGAGCTGGTAACTCGAGATTCTAGGGCAGTGAGGTCCAATGCAACTGTCTGGGATAACGGCAACAGCTGGTATCTGTGCCGTCCAGTGTGCTGTCCACTAGCCACATGAGGGGCAACAAAGGAACCAATTTTGTTCCATTTAATTTCATTAACTTGCATTCCTACAGCCACATGTGACCGGTGGCTACTGTACTGGACAGTACTGGCATTCGGTCCTGGGTGATTCCTTGCTGTGGGGGCCGTCCTGTGCAACATTGCCAAATGTCCCCGGAGGGATCAAAATCGCCCTCCCCCACGGTGAGAACCGGTGCTCTAGAGAATGACATGGATTTTCTCCACATCCTTCATTTCTCCATTCTTGAAAGGCAGTGCACGAAGCTAAAAGTCCTACTCTTGATGGGTCAGTACCCACCTGCCAGCCATCTATCAACATCTCAAAGGGCACGACAGACAATGCCACACCTGAAATTCTGACAACAGCACCAAGGAATGTAATCGGTTTCTCTTCTGCTTTCATACGGGGTGTATGCCAGCTTAGCTTTTTTTCACAGAAAGAGATTATGGACAAAAAGGAATATGGAAATATTGCCTATTGAGAAAAACAGCCCTTGTGCCTGAAGGTCTCGTGCTTAGGTAACAGGGGATGTGACTTACAAAGAGAAATTGCTCAGAAAACCCACAGCTCTAGTCTGTGGATGCCTTCAGGTCTCACTAATAAAAGTGTTTCGGACTTGATGAAGGGTGGGGGGTGGGGGGGACAGGGAGGGGCTGTCTACCACCTCCTTCACATCCCTGTGCGAAAGGGCAGCTCCCCAACAAGTTAGGAGGCCCCCAACTGGAGCTGCGGCCCTCCCCTGCGTAGCTCTTCCCAGGACCAACTTACAATCCAGCGCCTGGAGGAAAAACGAGGCGCCAGCAATTCAGCGCCCAGGGAGGACATACTGGAAACCTCCCGCCGTCGGAAGGGAGCTGGCGAAAGGGGCAGAATGCATAAGGCCCCCATCCCAGGGCAGTACCTTGTTGAACTCTCGTCCTGAATGAGCAGCGGGGGTTTGTCGGTCAGCTTCTGAGGGGCAAACTGAGGTGAAGGAGAGCGAGACGTCTCCATGGCGGACGTCTGCAGGGCCCGGAACCTGGAAGGGAGCAGAGCTTCCCGCTTAGGACAGGCCGTGTGCTCATCTACTTGCTGCCGGTCGTGCTGCCCGGGGGCCTGCGGGCCGTTTGCAGGCTGGACACCGCTGAGCTTGTCCACCGAGGCACAGGGGCTGCGGGAGAGGGACAGGCGGTCCACGCACACCTCCAGGGCTGCAGGGGACGGTGATGGGAGCGGCCTGCCAGGCGAGGCCAGGTGATTGGCCGCAGGTGCGCCCGCAGGTGCAGTGCCGGTGGGGCCCCTGAAAGGCCTGGGCTCCCGCTTGGGCGGCGGTGGCCTCTGTGGGGCTGGTCTCTTGGCGAGCGGCGCAGCGTTCACGGGCCGTGGGTCCTGCCCCCGGGCGTGCGGGGCCGAGAGACTGCTCTGTGCTTGAGGTCCCGGGACGGGTGGTGGTAGCGGTGGGTCTGCGGGCGTGTGGTCCTCTGAGTACCTGTAATCGCGAGGTAGAGTCCCTGCTCGGCTACGGCCCTCCCGGGGCCCCGCTGGAGCTTCCTGGGCGTGAGGCTGCTCAGAGACCTGGGACGGGCTCCGTGGGTCCCGCTGGGCACCTGGCCTGCCTTCTGGACACTGGGCATCAGCTTGTCTAGAGGAAGAACAAATAACAATGAGCAAACCATTCCAATGAACATGTTTTTCCTAAACGGACTGGACCCAGATCTTGCTCATCTCCTTACAGCATTGTAAAGAATTAAATCCACATACATTTTCCCGCACCTGTCCCTACTGCAGTGCTTAATGAATGCAAGGTATTGAGACCAAACACACACTGGACACCACCAGGCCACATGCTGGCATGTCATACAACAGGACGTGAGGTATTAAAAGCATGTGCACACATATTAGATACCCACGCACACGTACATGTACACACATACTACATTTGGGGGTAAAAACAAAATCTATGCAAACATTTTATTTTTTTAAAGATTTTATTGGGGAATTAGGGGGAGGGGAACAGCGTTGGCGAATCAGGGAAGGGGAACCAACAGGTAGACAAATTGCTGTTTTTGCTCTTCAGTCTAGTTGTGGAGGACACGCTTCACTGGCCCATGTTGGTTTGATCATTGTGCTCTTCCCAGGTGAGGCAATCGGTCGCCAGTCATTGGTCAGCCGCTCACAGCGGCTCCCGGCAGCTCACACCGGCTGCCGGCCACTCACACTGGCTGCCAGCCACTCAGGTAGCTCACGGCAGCCCCGCTGCAGCCTACGCCGTCGCCGGCGACTCACAGCAGCCCAGCTCCAGGTCAAGCTGTTGTTCACCATCTTAGCTGTAGAGGGCGCAGGGTCACTGGCTCTCAATGTGGGATTGGAACCGCAGCCCTGCTGCTCAGAGCTGGCACTCCTAAGCGAGCTCTTAACCAGCTGAGCCACTCAGCCGGCCCTCTATACAAACATTTTAAAAAGCAATATTTGTGAAAATTCTCATATACAGCTCTATTCAGGAATATTTATTTCATGGTGCAACAACATTTTTATTTGGTTTTTTTCAGGAAATTGCCAAATTCAAAGGGATAGAACTTTCTAAGATGGGCGGCAAATACATTTATTAACAAAACCTTTAAAATCAGTAGTGTATTATTAAAAATGAAAAGGAAAAAAAGACTTTCTTTTTGAAGCTGCAATGACTCATTGACCTTTCCATTTCCTTTTCTATTTCTATCTTTCCATATGTACGTACATATTTATATGCGCACACACACACATAAACATGCCTGCAAATCACATGCATGCATGCATCACATGCATATTTCTCTGTGCCGTTGCTCAAGCTTACGGGCTAACAACTATCGAACTTGCAACAGATCAGCCAGCCATGCCTTCGCCAACACACTGCTTCTTCCTACCCAACGGAGCAATGAGCTGAGCCTCTGCCTGACTCTCCCAGGCAAGGGAAGAGCTGTTTTCTATTGACAAGACATGCTGCGTTCTTAAAGGAGACTCTCACAAGGGCAGCAAACAGAGAACCAGTAGGTAGAGAATAAGGGCCCATAAGAGATGTAACCTATTAGCTAACAAGCAGAATAGGGCACCATCCCGACAACCAGAGCCCCCTGGAGTCCCAGAAGTGCACCTGCCACCTGGGACACGACACCTGGCCTGGGAGTTACAGATGTCCCAACCCTATCCAGGCCACTGCACAGCAAGTCAAGTGCCCTGTGCATGTCCCTCTTGCTATGTCCTCAGGAGAAAGGTCCCCTCCAAGTTCAACTGATGGCGAAGCCATGGACTTAACTTAGAAAACAAGCCGTGATGGGCCGGCCGAGTGGCGCGATGGTTAAGAACTCGCTTGGGATGCCAGAGGGCCCCGGTTCGGATCCCACATATGAGGGCCAGTGACACTGCCCTCCACAGCTAAGATGCTGAACAACAGCTCAACCTGGAGCTGGGCTGCCATGAGTCGCCGGCGACGGCGTGGGCTGCAGTCCCTGTGGCAGTGGATTGCCATGGGCTACCGTGTGTGGCCAGCAGCCAGCGTGAGCGGCCAGCAGCCGCAGTGAGCGGCCGTCCAGAAGCCGGCGACTGATCTGCCTCGCCAGAGAAGAGCGCAATGATGGTGCCAACTTGGGCCAGTGAAGCAACGTCCTCCACAACTAGACTGAAGAACAAAATGAACAAAAAAACAACAGCAACTTGTCTGTTCCCCTTCCCCCAATTCCCCAGCATTGTTCCCATCCCCCCAATTCCCCAATAAAAATCTTAAAAAAAAAAAAAGAAAACAAGCCGTGATGAAACGGCCAAGTATAAGAGCTTAAGAAAAATATCAACCCAGTTTGGGAAATCAGATTTTTTTTTTCAAATGTGTATTAGGTACACACTAAGAGAAACTAGAAGTTATCAAAATAACTTGAATAGAGCAATGAATGGTTTAGAGAACCATACACCATCAAGCAACTGTGTGGTTACAAAGTTCAGAATGGCATTTAAACACTGTCAAATCGACAGCACAGACTGAGAGTTCAGATGGCCTGCCCTGGAGAAGTGAAGACCCGGTCACTCTTCCATTTAAGCCATTGTGCCTCTGAGGCCAGGAAAACCTACTTTATGACAATTCACAAATGCCTCCCCAACATTTCATTCCAAAGACTGGAGGTACACACATTTTCTTTTTCTCCTATTAATAAAACCCTTGAAATCTAGCATCCAGAGACCCGCACAAAAGCACCTGTTATTTAATAAATACCCGCCACCTCATAGAAACAGAGAATTAAATTAGCTAATTTACTACTAAAATCTAAGTGCCTTTGGCCGTGTGGATTCACAGTTAATGTGCTAATTTAAAAAGGAGCTCTATTTGCAAAGGGCCTTAGACAGGACGTGGTCTGGGATCTACCCAGAAACAAATGAGAACTCACTTGAGAGAGCAAAGCCCCCTGGGAAGTAAACAGTGACTCAGGTGGGGTCCTGGCTTCTCTCTCAGTTAGAAGGCACAGGGGCTCCTGCCTGTCTTCCTGACGGGGCATCCTTTGCAGGGCTGCAGGGCTCTCTGTTCCCTAGGGGGGTCGTGCACAGAGCACGGTCCCTTCTCATCCTGGAGGTGTGGCTCATTGTGCCGCACCCCAACATTTCACTTTAGATTCACATTAGCACAGACATTTTACTTTAGATTCACATTAGCACAATGACTTACGAACCAAGTTTGCCCCACCCTTCTTTCTTTTTTCCTGATTCCTCCCCCACAAAACTGCAAAGTCAAAACCATGAAACCACTCAACGGTTTTTATTACCACAGTTGATAAGAAATCAGGGAACTGGGGTCAAAAAAGCGACCAAAGATGGAAATTTGGGGTTCTGCTGGTGTCATATTCCAATCTGTGTTTCTAATAGATTCCAAGTGATGACTGTGGAGATAGTGTGTATGTGTTTAGGTATGTGTGTCTGTATAATGTATGTTAAACATGTGTGTGTGTGTGTGTGTGTTTGTGTATAATGTATGTAGATAGATTTTTTTTTTTTAAGGATAAAGTCAATGGTGATGGCAAGATCCAGAAACAGGAAAAGCAAAAAACAGAAGATGATTTCAGGACTTAGCCAGTGAAAGCAGCTAAGCACCTCCCTGCACAAGCTCCTAGGTACCATTTCCCCGATAATAAGACCTAGCTGGAAAATAAGCCCTCGCATGATTTTAGGTGCCAAAATATGGCACCGTGGCGTACTGAATATTTTAAGCCGAAGGAGTTGGTGGAAAAGGCGCCCTTCTCCCTGAAACGGGTCATAAAACCCTCATGTGACGGGTGCGTGCCCTCCATATCCTGGAGGAATCACGCTACAGCTTATTCTCCAGCTAGGTCTTATTTTCGGGGAAACAAGGTGTGCGTATAATTGTATACACTGAGCAGTGAATCACGTCAAGCCATACAGGGAAATGAACAAGGCAGCTCATTCCAGAGTCCCGGAAATTGAAATTCAGGCTAGGTTGGCTATTCGTGCTTATGCAGAACATGCTAATGACATGTCGCCAAGGAGAGAACAGCTCGTGCAGCTGCAGGAGGAGGGACGGAGGGCAGGCGGGCTCTACGCCTGGCCCAGGAGACCTCCAGGAGCCCGGGGCCATGCTGTTTTCATTGCGCTGGCTGCTGCCACAGGAAATGGGGAGGCGAGGGTCTGTGCTGAGACCACGAAGCAAAGTACAGCTGAACTGAAGAGGAAACATCGGGAGGAAATGCCATGCTAAATGCTCTCAGTCATGCAGACACCCTGTGATAGGACAGAAATCACTGTACTGTTAAGCAATGGGTGTGTACGCACATGCGATCAAACGCCCTTGAAATCCTGTCCACTGCCATTATTCAAATCTACGTTTTTTATCTTGGTATGGAGCCGGCCAGCCCCACGTCGAAATGTGGATGCCTCATCGGAAAGGTGGCAGTTTTATTACCAGCTTCCATTGGTTTGTGACGAGCCCCGTGACGTGACTGGACTCCTTTCTCGGGGTGTTGGTTTTCCGCTCCCTGCCTCCACATCTTCTGCACAGCTGGCTGTCACACGGGTCCTCAGTTCCACCAGCCCCGCTGTCCCCCCCATCTCCACGTCACCCCTAGCATAGGACGTGTCCCTCTCTCCAATTCCTGTACTGTCTCCACTCTCGTCACTGGGCTGTGAGCGCCTCTGTGGCGGCCAGGGAGCCGAGCTATCCTCTTCCAGGCCTCACAAAGTATTACTGGGTTGTCGGGAAAGTCATGACATATTTTTCTATGTTTTTCAATGCACAAGTGCGTTATGACTTTCCCGACGACCCAATATATTTATTCCATGCACTCTGTCATGCCGCCCCCTGAATGTCCATCAAACATATAAATGCATTTGCTGCTTTCAGTCACTGTGCAGACTGGTACAAAAGAAAGACACATTTTTTTTGAGATACAGGCAGTTAAGTTCTCAGTGAAATAACCTTGCATGTGAACATTCCCAATATAACTAGGCTTTTTTTTTAATTATTATTAATTTTTGGACTGCTCTGTCAGTACTAAATAATTCACACCACAAGCTTTAGGGTTACCCAGTACCTTCAGCACTCAAGACAGGAGAATTTCGGACTCTTTTGGACTTCAGTAACATACACTGGGGGCGGGTGGGTCCTCATTTCCTCAGAGCTCCTGGGGTCCATGATGGTGAAGGGACGCACGGCCCGTCCTCACATGTGTACACGTGTGTTGCTCAAACGTCAAGGCTGTCGCTCATAATGCGCTCGAGTGTCTGAGGCCATTATAGAGCACTAGCCCACATCTGATGCGGGATTTCATCAGGCAGACACTTCCAATCAAGGATTCACACGCTAGCTGTGCGATGTCGGCCAAGCGACTGTGCCCCACGGTGCTGCATTTCCTCACCGGTCTGGGCGAGTCACAGGTCACCCCACGTGGGGCGGGCTTGTGAGGCAGAGACAGGTAAGCTAAGGTTGGCGTGGCAGGATCTGTGTGGGAGTTCCTATCAGCCAGGTGCTGGGCCAAGCACCTAACAGGAGAGGGCTGGCCTGAGGTGCAGCAGACCCCAAAGCAGGTCTCCGTGACACCAACACCAACACCCCCCCACCCACCCTCTGACACACCACAGCCCAGCACACCTGGGGCAGGGCTGCCCGGGCCTCTGAGTGGGCGGGGACATACAAAGCCCCTAGAACTCCGTGCAATAGAATTGCCTCATTTTAACAAGGGAGAGAGAGCGAGACAGAAAGAGCAAGCTCCTAGCACACAACACCACCGAGGTGTTTCCTCCTTTCATTTAAATATTACACAAAACACAAACTTAGGTCATACGCAAAACCAGCATCCAGTCGACACTGGCAATGGACAGGGTAGCTGGGGTTATCTGACATGGTGCATGAATCGTACTTTACAGCGTGTGTTGCAAAACCAGGACCCAAGCCCTGAGCTGTTTGCACGGAGCCAGGTTAGCTCACGGGACAACTGGGGTAGGACCCAGTCGTGCTGCGCTCCAAACAGAGCCACGCTTCTACGAATGACTCTCGGGTTCAGCATTTACAGCCTGAGGTCAGTATTTAGCAAGCACACGTCCACTGCTTGTGGGTGTGAACCACAGTGATTTTTTTGTGAGGTGGAGAATTGTTTATTAAAAATCATGGGGGGTGGAGGGGGGGGGCAGCGTAGCCGGGTGGCTCAGTTGGTGAGAGTGTGTGCCCTTAACAAGGTTGCTGGTTCGGCTCCCGCATGGGATGGCCCCTCCCCCACAACTAGACTGAAAATGGCGACTGGACTTGGAGCTGATGGATCCTGGAAAAAACACACTGCCACCCAATAAAATACATACATACATACATACATACATACATACATAAAATCTCAGGCGGCTTATCTGTCCTTTGGCCCAGCGGGATGTATCGGACTTTACTAGCCAGGTTGTCTGACTGGTGCTGAAGGACAATGATGCCCCCAAGCCTTAGGGCAGGGGCCAGGCAGCTGCGGAGGCAGGGGACACCCACACCGTTCCAAGTGCAAGTCTCCTGAATGAGGCACTGGTGTCTCCACTGACCTTCCCGTTGCCCCAGGGAACTCCCAACAGACTCCTGCTTGGCAAAGAGCTGGGGGAAGCCTATTCTGTCTGCACAGCATCCCACAGCCAAAGGAGATGGGAGGCAAGACGTGGGTGCCCAAGGGAAGCAATGGACCAGTCGACTGACCAGTCCAGTAGTGAACAGACATAAACACATCAGAAACATTTCACCCAGCCCGAACGCCCAGGAATAATGGCACCAGCCACTCCGTGCTTGGAAACACCAGTGTACCATGGGGCTTACCAGATGGTGAGCCCATGCAGGGGACAGGCTGTCTAAATGCCTTTCTATCCCAGTTTCCGGGCCTGCAGACATATTTACCAAATGAACGAACAGACACTAGTGGTGCTGAAGGAGAGAGCTATTCCCACAAGTGCTACTCCAATTGTGTGTCCTGCAGAACATCCCCGCAGGGGGACAGGAGCCCCGATTCATCCTTCACTCGATCATTTCTTTACTGCAACGCCTCCACTGAAGTGTTTCTCTCCGCACCTGGCCCAAACAGGCTCCCTCTTCCGTGATTCTAACGCCAAGCGGGGAAAGCAATTACTTCAGATGCATGTAAGGGTTTGCTGCTTCCTTTGGGTTTATGTGTGCTTGCAGGAACGTGGATGGTAACAGGAGTGAAGATGAATTAGACTAAGTCACTCGCGGTTAAGTGGGGAGAGAAGAGATCAAACGAGAGATTCCACTTACAGATGATCAAAACCCGAACGTGTGGTCACCTGAGGGGCTGGTGTCCAGCAGCAGGAAACACAGATGCAGAGACTATTGTCCATGACAGCCCCAAGTCACCAGCTCTGTGTCTTCAGAACACATCTGGAAACCCTATTACAGGCCTCTCTTATTTCTGTGGCTGCAGACCCTCATTCTTAGTCCCAAGACGTGACAAAAAAACTTTTTTTTTTTTTTTTTACAAAATCAGGGAAATCCCTTCTGCCAATCAAAGCTCCAGAGCAGTTTCTGTTCCAAAATTATTTTTCAGAAGAACAGACTCACAGAGGCACAAATGGCATAAACATGATATTTTCATGTCATCTGTTAGCAAAGTTTCCTTCTGGCATCCTCTCGTACTTGCTTTCCTAAAATCATAGGTCACACGCAAAGTAAGTGCAACGTGTGGGCAAGTCTGATATTGACTGGTAATTTTTTAGAACAGGTCAGATCAACATTTCAGGAGGAAGCAGGGCTGGGCAATGATGTTGCTCAGCCACCCACCGTAGGTGGCAATCTGAATGTGATCTGGCGTGTACCATCTGTCCTCAGAAGCAGCAGCACAGAAGGGTGTCCTCAGGCATGCCACAAGGGACCCCTTGGTCCCAGTAGGGATCTGCCATCTCTTCAGATGGACATTCGGATCCCTCAACTCAGCTGCACAGGTAGCCAGCCAGGGAGCCATTCTCAACATGCGTCAGCCAGGACCTGAGCAGAGGGGATACACAGTGCAAAGCACTGGCGGGAGAGACAGGAAAAGTTCCCTCTGCCTTCTGACCACTAGGGGTCCTTCCCCGCTTAGGAAACTACTGTGAACAGTTTGCTGGACCATCTAGGGAAAGAGACAACGCTTAGAAAGTATCCAAACCTGCAGAGAAAAACAGGCTTTCCTTCGCTCTCAGGCACAACATTACCTTTTCCATATGCGTTTGCAGTGTTTGTAAAGAGAAACGCAACGTGGCAGGTACAAGAGTCCTTTTTATACTCTTGCGTCCCCCATCACCTCCCTCCCACCCAGAATCACCCCTGCTTGGACAGACTAGAACAGGCAACATTTTTGTGTTATTGTTTTGATGTTCAAGCTTTTTAAATAAGAACATTTCCACCGACTACATGAAAGACTATATTCCTCACTGAGAGCCCAACTCTCCTGATTCCTGGCTGCGTGGTTTCCTCAGCCCCGCTCCCCCAGGTCTCAAGTGGACGCAGAAGGGAAGGAAGCATTTTAGACACACAAATCCAAGCTCTCCTCAAACTCGCTCCTTCAGAAAGCCAGGCCTGGGCAAAGGCAGGGACCAAGGAGAGAATCTGCAAGAAAGCCTTCCAGGCCATCCGAATGGCAAGCCAGCAGTGGGAATCGGCTTCATGGCATCTTCCCTCCCAAGTCCTTTTCTACCCACTTGGATTTGGATATTAAAAGATACTCCTGAAGTTTTCTTTGGCTTGGCATGTCCCTCCCAAACTATTACCGTCGTCTGAAGAAACAGGGAGAGTACGCATGCCTTGGTACCAGGAGGTACCTGGAGGGAGCAGTCATATTCCTCCTCCCACAATAGCTTCTCAAACCGGAACTCACCCGGAAAGATTCTCAAACCCGGACTCACCCAGTGAGGCTTCTCAAACCCTGGACTCAGGGAATTTGGCCCTTGGGCTGTAGTTTGCTGATCCCTGGTCTAGAAGGCAGGCAGGTGTTAATTTTTTTAAAACGTGAACATGTCATTGTTCATTTTGATAAGCAGTATGAAGGCTTATGAAGAGAATGCTAAGGAAGAGAGTAGAGGGGAGGCTTTATTTACAGGGAGAGAGGATCTAATGAGTTCTTCTTTTAAGCTATGATTTTAAAACTTTCCTGGCCTCTTTTCAGCTGCTCGTGGGAGCAATGGTCTCCACAAATGCTCATTTGACGTCATTACAATTAGAAGGAACCATGAGATCTGCGTCGCCATGACAAATGTTATTTTATTAGGACATTTCATTTACCTCGATCATGTTTTTAGGAACATCTAGGTTGGGTTGTTTTTATTAGGTATGATGTATTGTTGATAAACACTTGAAAACTATCAACATTAGGACATCAGTAAATAAGCAATATGTGAATTTGGATTCACATGAACTCTTGTGCCCTAGGTCTATATGCTCTTCTTCTGGGTCACTTCAGTTTCATTTTGTTTTGGTTTGTTTTGTTATTTAGTGCATGTTTAGATATTTAGTCCTACAAATCTAGCCATGGATCTAGGAGGTTTGCACTTGACAAAACATTTCCACCTCTATTCTCCCCCATACCCCATGACAGTTCTGTCAAGGTATCACGTACACAGCGTAAAATTCGCTGATTTGAGGTGTACCGTTTGACAAGTTTGAGTAAATATACTCAATTGAGTAAATATACTCCACCACAGTCTAGTCCAACTACAAGTCCATGGCCCCCGAAAGTCACTTCTTACTCTACAGCCCTCACTGGGGCCCCTGCCTGAAACCCTCATAATGGATCAGTGTTCTTGTCTGCACAGAGGGCAAACCTGACGCAGCATATGCAAAGGATTAGAATTCTCTAAAACCACAGTGAAATTACAGTAAGGAGACACCCCATTTCCACAAATTAGAGGGTGGCTCTATGGACAACTTTCGCGAGTTGGCTAACCTGAAAGCGTCGCCATCTTGTGGTAACTTTTCCAGAGTGGTTAAGGTATTCTGTTTGCTGGGTGACCCAGAAGGGGCATTTCCCATCTGCCTCTCCTCCACTGAACCAAATTTTACCGCCGCGCGCACATTTTAGTCACAATGAGCATAAAAAGTAGGTGCGCTTGATCCTCTCCCTGCTGAAACTTCCAGCCCTACCTGACCTCCCTCCACCCCCGAATGAAGGCCATGCTGTATGTTTTCATCTTCCTGGCTCCATCTCGTCCTCCCAAAACCACCTGCCCCCCCCTCGGTGCCCCCTGCCCCTGCACCAGACATCTTGGGTAAAGGCCCGTCCCTGCTGTACATGCCTTGTGGTTCCCGTATCTCAGATTTGATCCAGAATCCCACCCGTGGTCACCAGCCATCCCTACTCTTTAAGACACAAATGAACTGCAACCTTTCCCGTGAAGTGTTTCCTGCTGACAAAGACGAGCCTTTCTTTTTCGGAACCCCCATAGGATTTCATCTCTACCTGTTTGTCCCCAAACTGTACTCAATTCATTGGTGTTATTCTCATGTCATGGCACTCCTCCCGGCTGGACCGACAACACCCATTTCTGTCTTATCTACGCCTGTATTCCAGAAAAAGGTTTCAGCAAAGGCTCAGAAGGTAACAGGGAAGGGGGGAAGACAAAGACAGGTGAGGAGAGGAAGGCAGGGCCGGCTGGCTGGTTCTCTTGGGCATTCTGACTACCCTGTACACTTATGTTATAGACTGAATGTGTGTGTGTGTGTGTGTGTGTCCCCAAAATTCGTATGTTAAATCTTAACCCTCATGTGGTGGTATTAGGGGGTGGGGCCTTTAGGAGGGGATGAGGTCACAAGGGCGGAGCCCTCCTGAATGGGGTTTGTGCCCTCATAAAAGAAAGCTTGGTCCCTCCCTTTCCGTGCTTCACCATGTGAGGACATACCAAGAAGACAGCCATCTGCAAACCAGGAAACGGGTCTCACCAGGAACCGAATTGGCTAGCATCTTGATCTTGGACTTGGAGACTCCAGAACTGTGAGAAGCCCCTCATCTATGGTCTTTTGTTATATATTATTTTCCCTAATAATAGAGGATAAGCTTCTTCAAGGGAGGTTCTCTCTGTACCTGATTGGACTTTGCAAACTCCAGGGCACCCAGCCCAACGAATCCGGATCGGTAACCAGTAAGATAAGACACTGGCGTCACCTGAAGACATGTCCACTGAGAACAGTTATTCGGATCTCATGGTAATTGAAATGTAGGGGCCAACAGACAAACGCCCTTAGAATATCAGTGTGCTGGAGCTAAAAGGCTGGGAGGTGACCCTAGCGCCTACCTGCCGCGTCTCGGACGACAGGTGGACAGCCCCATCCCTGCTCCTGACTCCCTCCTGCCAGGTTCACTCCACAGTGCCATGACTGCCACAGACATGGACCCACCTGACACATTCCATTAGGTCTACCTGCCCGTTAAGGGCAATCTGAAGGAACTCAATTTTTCCATAAAACAGTGACCGTAATAAAAAGAGCAAGTGGTTACTGAGAGGCTCTTTCCTCTTTTGAATGTGTTTATAGATGTAGTTTAATGGCCTATAGTTCTTTTATTTCAATATATTTATACACTGAATGATCCAGTGTTTTGAGCGGTGACTTACCAAAGGAAAACACACAAGAAGAGCATTAAAATGAACATAAAAACATCTGAACGAGGGGCGGCCAGTTAGCTCAGTTGGTTAGAGTGCAGTGCTCAGAACACCAAGGTTGCCGGCTCGATTCCCACCATGGGCCACTGAGCTGCGCCCTCCACAACTAGATTGAAACAACTACTTGACTTGGAGCTGATGGGTCCTGGAAAAACACACTGTTCCCCAATAAAAAAATTTAAAAAAAGAGAGAGAGAGAAATATAAACAAAAATGTAGAAAGGCACAAGTGCGGAAAAGCATCCAGAGGAGCAGGCCTAGAATGCATGACGTTACGGACAGCTGTGCCCCAAACAGGATCCTGGGGTTCCTGTCAACAAGAACAAAACAGGGGGCAGGATGAGCTGGGGCCAGTGGCAAGCTGGGCACCTCTCAATTCTGCAGCAGAAGCAACGCTATTACCGACCTCCCTTTGCAGAGCATAAGCACCACCAAGAAAGCACCTCCGGCTGCCCCAGTCTCACCCTCGAGGATGCTGACGTCCAGGAGCCTGAGTGAGGTGACCTGGGCCAGGATTTAGACGTTCCTCTTTCAGCTCCTGCTTTCTCTCTGCCAATACTTCCTTGGATGTTCACCTGAAAGCCCCAGTGTCTTCTCCTCCCTGGCAGTTTTATCATATTTGCAAAGCCCTGGAGAAACGTTTCAGATGGCGGTCTGTACCCCGTAGGGAATTCATGTCCACAGGCCTCAGTGGGTCAGCCCTTCTGAAGCACAAATGCTAAGGACGGCACACAACCACCCGCCAGGAGCCAGCAGCCACTGGAACACGGAAGGGACTGCGCGAAGCCCCAGGTACAAGGACAATGACACGATGAAACACACTACTATGGTAAAAAAAAATCTAACTGGAACATTCGAAAAGCATGCGACACACTGCAGGGATCTATTTACAGACTAAATAATGATGACTGAGAAAGAAAGCCCCCCGCCCCAGGAAAACACAGGATATGCAGACTAAGGCATAAAAGAAAACTACAGAGAGCTAGACGAGACACAGGGAAGTCCAACTTCACTAGTCACGGAGGAAATGCGAGTCAAAAAAGAAGTAACATTTTTGCTTATCAAATCATAGAAGTTTTTTTTTTAATGGAATGTTTCATGAATTTGCGTGTCATCCTTGTGCAGAGGCCATGCTAATCTTCTCTGTATCGTTCCAATTTTTCTTAGTATATGTGCAGTTGAAGCACCAGAATTTTTTAACTGGCTAATATGAACACGGTTTGGGGAGGAGCAGGGCTGTCCTGGGCTGTTGGTGGTAGAGTATAAACAGCACACGTTTCATGGACGGCAACTTGGGGCTATTTCCCAAAGCCTGCCTGCCAATTCCATGCCTAGAATTTTACCCTAAGGAAACTGGCATGTCAGAGCACGAATATTTGCCTACGAGATGTGCACTGGGGTTTTACTTATAATTGTATCTATAATTATACATATAATGTATCTGCAGTGGACAGTCATGTCTTAGCATCCACGCATCATACATGTACAAGTAAAAAAAATGCTTTTTTTTTTTCAGGGCGACCGGTTAACTCAGGTGGTTAGAGCGCAGGTCTCATAACACCCAGGATGCCAGTTCAATTCCCACATAGGCCAAAGAGCTGTGCCTTCCACAACTAGACTGAAACAACTACTTGACTTGGAGCTGATGGGTCCTGGAAAAACGCATTGTTCCCCAATAAAATTTCTAAAAAGAAAAAAAAATGCTATTTCCACACACTATGTATATTGTGACCACATGTGTAATGGTGAGTATTTGTGCTAAAAAAGGACTTCAAAGTGGATACACTTCAACCTTCCACAGTACGATCTCTGGATGGAGGGCTGGAGGGCGATTTCTAATGTCTTCATTCTGCTTTCCTGAAGTCCCACATATTTTTAATAAAAACGTGCTCATTAGTAAAACAGGTTTTTATTTTTTTAAAAAGGAAATGTTATTAAACACTATATACCACCACCTAGGAACCGGCAACCCCAGATTAGAGTAAGTCCTGGCTCTCAAAAACATATATCGAGCTTATGAAATAAGGGGCCATTCTGAATTTTGGGCAATCCCATGGAAAAAGAGATGAAACTATAATGAGAATAGCATCATCTCGATAAATTAAGAAAAAAGCATTGGGTTCAGGTGTCTTCCTTGTATCACAACTGCATGTAACTCAAAATTCTGAAAATCCCACATGTTGGATTATTGTGCTATGAATGATACTCAGCTAAACTGTTACGTGCAAACAGATTCTTCGACTCAATAGGCTTTAGATATTTATTGTACATAATCATTTACTTTATCTACTTTACTACTACATAAAGTCTATGATACATACATCTGTGTGTTGTGTGTGTGTGCATACACACACACACACGTATGCATGCATGTGTGTGTAAATGTTAAATATTTTCCTACAATTCCAGTTATTCCACCTTTAATGGTCTCCAAGTATGTTTTAGGACCTACTGGCTAGCCTTTTTTAAACAAAATCATTAACTATCAAATATCATATGAGTTACACCCAAGAGAACTTCATTGGTTAGCAGCTCGAGCTTCAACTGCCCCACTGCCTTGGAGGCAAGAAACTGGGCCAGCTGCCAAGAGCTCATCTTATTTGTAAATGGACCTCACAGATAGTACGTGTGTGTCTCATATATCCTTACAGGTCTTCATTCACATGAATGCTGACAGCAAATGAGTCAAACGGCACAACCCGGGGGGCCGGATATAGGATTTTTAAGGGTAATTCAAGTCCCTGGCTTCTGTCCCTGAGAATCAAAAATTGTTACAGTTGAAAGGAACGTTAGAAATCATTTAATCCAAACCCCTTATTTTATGGGCAAAGAAACAGAGGGTCGTGTGTCCCCAGTCTCGTGTCCCCGGTCTCTCAGCCCGGCTTGGGGGGTTGGGGGGTGTCTGTGTACACATGCTCTGGAAGCCCACGCTGGAGTTCCTTGTCACTGCACTGTCACCGCACTGGATGTGCGACATGAAGGCTAATGAGAGGACAGGGTCGCCTTCCTGTAGCAGGTACACTCAGGACCGCTCATCCGTAGGACCTGCCAGCATCAGAAGTGAGTTCCCAGGGACCCACTGGGTTCAAAACGAGCGATGCTGCATGCAAGGGCTCTCCATCCACCAGCTGCTGTGAATCCAGCCACATAAGGCCCAGTGAGCTTATTGTGACATGAACCTGAGGCCCAAGACATATACGAGTATGGGAGAAGGCTTTGTGAACCTGAAGGAATTAACACAAAGCATTCTGCAAATCATTTTGAAAGGTGAAAAAAACGAAAACAACTCTAGGATCTCCTCAGACACCCAGGGATGTCGAAAAGCCTCCCAGAAATAACCCGATTTCCCAACCCCGCTGCTGGCAGAGCCAGCTTGAAAACACAAGTGTCCAGTGACGAGGGAAAGACGGGCTGATTCTGTAGACACACACGCCAGCTCTGGTTCCCACGGCTTCCCCACCTTGCTCTCCAATCGTAATGCACAGAAGAGGTAAAACTAACTGGTGACAGTCAAGCAAATGCCTTCTGAAGGCCACATAAGGTACTAGCTCCTGGGACCTCCACAATTCAGAGGCGGGCTTTGGGAGAGCAGCCATTCCGTGCGAAACAAGCAGCAGTGAGGGGACACTCACCAGGGTCATCTGTCACCGCAGCAAGGACACAAGCTTCTGCAACGTACACAGCCAACAGCAACACCTATGGTCACTTCTAGTCCTCTTTTCTAAAAATTGCTTTTGTGCGGGTTTTGTTCATTCATCTATGAAGGCAAATAACCCTGCAGCTATTTTTCCTTAAGGGGTGGGCGGGTGTGTGTAAAATGTTTTTGTTTTTGTTTTCCTACGATGCATGACAAAAGCATTAGAAACGGCCCTGTTTCTACCATTCATGAAATACTTTTCTGCATCAGAATCGTAAAAAATATTTATAGAACATGCACCCAAAGATCGTACTTTGCAAGGAACAGAAATATGCCAACCATTCATCAAATTTTATTATGTTTATGGGACACGTTAAAATATGATTGTTCATTCATTCCTTTTATAAATCTTCAGGCAATGGGGAAAACAGCAGGCTGCTTGATTATAAATGCTGCCGGGTAGATTTCTGAAAACCTTCCTTCAAACCCCTTTTCCTTTTCACCTTTCACCTAGTATGCCCACTAAACATGTATTTCAACATGACTCCTACCCATGGGAGGCAGTCACTGCAGACCCACACTGGGTGTGCACACACGTACGCACGCAGCAATTTCCCTGTGAAAAGACATCCTCCCCGCACATGCACAAGAGCACCCGTTAGTAGAGCAAAGGCATTGCCATCATTTAGAAAAATGAATAATAACCTGTTTCTTTTATAAGAATACAAAAAAAAACCAACCACACACACACCCCCACAAACATAAAACCACAAGACATGTCCAGTCAAACCTGTAGAGAAACATCATGCCTCTCAATTGTCACAATCACCCCAAGGAGACCAAAATCCCAGCACCGGAAAACACTCAGAACACTGATTCCTTTCTCCCCACTAACATTTTTCACTGCCATTAGCAGGCTGTGTGGGAATCTACCCATAGAGCATTTTTTCAGGACTAAGCATGCACACCTGATTTCTCTCTCTCTCTCTCTCTTTTTTTTCATGTCAATGTGGCTGACTCACCATTTCCTTTCAATATCCACCTGTGATGCCTCGGTCATGAAAATGCTTATTTCTTACTGCTATGGAGAAAGAGAAGGCAAAGCGAGGAAGCAGAGTCTTCGTGTCATGCCGGGCGTCTTCAGCCACCTCCTTGGATGACCCTTCCGCAGGGAAGGTGGGTCTGCAGACCTCACAGGGAGCCAGCCGCCCGCCCAGCAGGGGCTCCTGTCACCAGAGCACCACAGAGCGTGGTACTGAGGCACTGCCTTCTAGTCCCAACGCGCTTTTCGCCAGCTGCAAAGAGCAAGGCTGCAAAAGCTGTGTGGTTCCACAGGCACACATGCAGCACAGGCATGCGTGCCCGCACACATACGTGCACGCGTGCAGGGCGCGAGCGGAATCTGCACCCTGGTCTGCATGATTTTTCTCTTCAGGCAGAACAATAAGCAAGAACGTCTGCAGATCTCCCCAGATCTCAGCCCTCACTGCGAGCCAACAACCTGCTCTTACCGACAAGAGAACAAAAGAGGCATTTGGAACTACAAACCCCAGCAGACCTCCAAGGCGACAGACAGGCAGGGACCCAGTCCCATCCTGAATGAGATGCCCTAAGAAGGAACACAGGGCTCTTACCGGGCTCGTGGCTTGCTGCCCACAGTGGTGTGTTTCCTTCAGGGACCGGCAGCCCCACTGTGCTGCAGCCCCTGTATCTCGCTGCCTACAGCACAGCCTGGAAGCCGTGCTCAGCACAGCTGGCCTGTCTGTGCCTGCTGCCTCCTGACGGACAAGTTCACGCAGGCTCCGTGACTCAGGAGCCCTTGTAGTTCTTGTTACTTCACTGACAACTCCTGACCTCAGGGGCACGGTCCCCAGGCTTCTACGCTTCAACCCCAAAGGCTCGGGTGTCTTCCTTTTCATAATTTACAAGCGGGAAATACCGAAAAGCCCACCGCACCAATTGTACACAGCTTTATCTATGAATGATGCCAGATAATCATATAAGGTCCATGATACACGGTTCAACTCCACAACCATAAGAAAGTCAGATGGGACGATGAAGTTAAAAAAAACAAAAAAATTCAGTCGCGTATTTTACATCTATCTGTGTTCCTGGGTTTATTACACACTCATTAGGAATGTAATCCACCAAGCAACTGAAGAAGTGTTTGTTTCTGGAAGCCTTGCAGGCTGACCCTGGTTTACCCAATCTCCCTCACTTCACAAAGGTCTGCATTGACAGTCCCTGTGCCCCGCCTCCCCTCCCAGCAGCTGAGCCCCGCAGTGCCTCGCCCCTCCCCCCAGGAAGTGCCCCGCCCACCACTGTCTCCAGGAGAGCCCACACTCTCTCTGTTCAGCCTGCTTCTATCACCTCTTCTACATTCACAGTGATTATTTCCGAGTCTGGTTCCTTTAACCAAATAACACAGGCTACTTTGCAGAATCTCCCAGCAAATAAAATATTACTATTTTAGGAAGAGTGACTTTTTCATTTTTTTTATCCCCTCCCCCCCAAACCTACTTGATCTTAAGGACTGCTGATGCATTCATGTTATATATCCAGGAAGCATTTTTAGAAGTCTGCGAGGAAGGCTGCTATGGATGGATATCCCTTCATCCAGGCATGTGAGTTACTAGCAAGCTTAGGTGGCCTGATTGAGAACAAGAATGAGGATTTCAACCTGTGTCTTGGGATCCAAAACCCACATTTTCCCCACTTTCTCTCTCTCTCTGTCTCTCTCCATATTTATCTATCCATATCTATCTATCTATCATCTATCCATCTATCATCTATCTATCCCCCTCTGTCTCTCTCCCCCGTCTATGTATCTATCACCTATCTACATATATCCATCCATCTTCCTCTGTCTCTCTCCCTCTCCCCTTCTCTCCCTCTCTCTATAGCTATGTACCTATCATCTATCCATCTATCCACCCACCCACCCATCCATCCATCCATCCTGCTGTTTTCTCTCCCTCTCTCCCCTTCTCTCCCTCTCTGCATATCTATCATGTCTATCTACCTATCCATCCATCCATCCATCTATTCATCCATCCATCCATCCATCGTCCTCTCTCTCTCCCTCTCTATATCAATGTATCTATCATCTATCTGTCTGTCTGTCCGTCCGTCCGTCCGTCCGTCTGTCCATCCAGCCATCCATTCTCTCTCTCTCTCTCTCTCTCTCTCTCTCTCTCTATATATATATATATATATATATATATATGTATGTATCTATCATCTACTTATCCATCCATCCATCCGTCCGTCCATCCATCCACCCATCCATCTTCCTGTCTCTCTCCCTCTCTCCCCTTCTCTCCCTCTCACCATATGTATCAACCATCTATGTATCTATCATCTATCCATCTTCCTCTTCCCCTCCTCCCCCTCCCTCAGCACTTCTGTACTTTTGCACACTACGAGATGCTTGAGACTCACTCTGCATATTTCCTGCCTGCCACTGCCCTCAGCCATTCCTGCAAGGGGCCCAGGTTCCTCTCATTGGAGAAGCATATTAAAACCAAGATCTAGGTGTTACTGTGGTCGAGGAATCCATGTTTAAAGGAGACTCTCATTGTGTTGCTGGTAAAGAGAAAGCACTTTTCCAATATTGAGGTTTGTAATCGGGTTTTCGTATATCCATGCTTCCTAGAGTGAGGCATAATTATCAGGGCGTATAAGATGCTCAAATCTTTTCCTAGCTTGTGCTGTTAAGGCTATTAAGACTTTACGTGGTAAATACTTGTAATACATTGCATACAAACCTACGTTTCATTGGCACAATATTTGTGCCTTTGAAAAATTCCACAAATGAGGGAGTGAAACAAAATAAGCATCCTTACATACCAAAAGAACCCCTCCCAGCCTCTCAGGCACCCTTGGGGAAACCAGGAACCTTCCCTAAGTCACTTCACCTGAACTGAATGACATGCCCGGCCCTTAGGGTCTGAGGATGCCCTGCCTACCCCACGCTGTCACCACAAGTCCCAATGTCACAAAGGAGCCAATCTTACAGCATCAAGTACTCTCCTACACGCTCATGCTGGGAACAAGCCACAGCCACCTCCACTGGGATGGGCAATACAAACTCCCAAAGTTATACAACCAAACAAGAGACAAGTAAAATGAAAATGACAAGGAATGGATGTCACATCGCAAGACAATCAGAAAAGAAGCCTCTTTGAAAACGTTCGCACAGACCGCCACTCAGGGCCCCCATTCCCAGCGGAGGGACCACACTCACTGCAGACCATCCCTTACATCCGCTGACCAATTTTAAGGGCCATTCTGTCCAGTTTTACTGGAGCACAGCCGCACCCTCTCCTTGACATGTGTTCTCTATGGCTGCTTGCTCATCACAACAGGAACAAAATGTTCCTCAAAGCCGAACCACTCAATCTGATCCTTTACAAAGTTTGTCAGCCTCTGCGCTCCAGCCGCCTTTCTCAGACTGGAGTAAGGTACAGCCGCATTTGAAATTTAAAACCTTTTTTCTTGTGGATTCCCGGTGTTGACTGAGATTTTTAAACGTTGAGATAAAGTTCACATACATAAGTAGGCCCCTCCACCCCATCCTTGGGGAAAACATCCCAAGACCCCCAGTGGATGCTTGAAACCGTGGATAATACCAAACCCTACAAATACTATGGTTTTTTTCCTACACACACACACCTTTTTTCACTTAAAGAAGCACTTCTCTGTGGCATATCCGAATGGCCAGCATTGCTATTCCTGTGCTTCAGGGCCATTATTGAGTAAAATAGGGGTTCCTTGAACACTTGCACTGTGACCCCACAGTGCTAAGCGACTCACCGGTGGGGAGTGTACATAGCATGAATACACTTGACAAACAGCGCATTCGCATCCTAGGCGGGACAGAGTGGGACCGCATTAGATTTCACCCAGCTATTCAGAACGGTGCACAATTTAAAACTTAGGAATTGTTGGTTTCTGGAATTTTCCATTTACTATTTCCGGATTGCAGCTGACCATGGGTAACTGAAACCATGGATAATGGGAGACTATGGTACTATAAAATTCACCCTCTGCAACTATATGAGTCAGTAGTTCTAGGTATATTCCCAGAGTTCCACAACTATCACCACTATCTAATTAAAACATTCTCGGGGTGGCCAGTTAGCTCAGGTGGTTAGAGCACAGGCTCTTAACACCAAGGTTGCCGGTTCATTTCCCACATGGGCCAGTGAGCTGTGCCCTCCACAACTAGATTGAAACAATGACTTTAAGCTGATAGCACCTGGAAAAACACACTCTTCCCCAATAAAGTTTAAAAAAAAACCAAACATTCTTGTCATCCCACTAGCAGCCATTCCTATCCCCCCATCCCTTAATTCCTGGCAACCACTAATCTACTTTCTTTTCCCTCTGGAATTGCCTATTCTGGATATTATGAACGTTCGGCATCACACAACGTACAGCTTAGTTTTTTTTGCTATATTGTTAAATGTGTCTAAATATGTATTTTTTACTTTTGTTATTTTGATAGTTCTTAGGCTATAAAGCACAAAACAAGTTTGCAAGTTACATGAGCGGAAAGCTATCAAGTCAATGTTAGTTTAATGAGCGGGTGACGTGGCTTTGCTGAGAATGAAATGTGACTCTCGTGGTCCCAGACACAGAAGTGCTGCTTCTTTGGGGCTCAGCTACCACGGTGTCCCAGATGCCACAAAAGGGCTTGTCTTTTGGCTGAGGGGACACAGAGCTCAGTTGGCACCACACCCAGATGACTTATCCCTTGTGTGAAGGGAGGTTACAAGTGAGAACTAGACTTATTCTTACCTCCCAACTGGGACAATTACCTTATTACCACTGACCATGAGACACCCCCACACACACAAGGTGTGGTCATGCACACCATCCAGAATAGCCTGATAAGAACTTTAAGACTGGCATGGAAACAAAGACACAGAAAAATTAAACTTGCAAGGAGAACATGAGTGTTCCCAAGCATATGCTCCAAGCGCTATGTTTGGGAAACCCTGAAGAAGATGGACTTTTCTGTCATCTGTCACTACCCATGCTACTGTCATCCTCCCTCACCCATCTCCCTTTCCGCTGAATCCGGGTGGTGAGCTCTGGAGCCGAGGAAAGAGGGCTGCTTGGGGGCATAAAACACGCTCCTGGCTCTGCCATCTCCTGTATGAATATGGGGGGTTTGTGCAGGTTTTATACACACTTACAAACATTTGGATGCACTTCAGATTGGTTAAGAGAAAGGGGCAGGGTGGCTGGGCGGCTCAGTTGGTTAGAGCACGTGCTCTTAGCGACAAGGTTGCCGGTTCAACTCCCGCATGGGTTGGTGGGCTGCACCCCCTCCCCACAACTAGATGGAAAACAGCGACTGGACTTGAAGCTGAGCTAAACCCTCCACAACTAAGATTAAAGGACAACAACTTGACTTGGAGCTGATGGGGCCTGGAAAAAAACACACTGTTCCCCCCAAAAACACACTGTTCCCCAATAAAGTTTAAAAAAGAAAAAAAAAGATGTGTGACTTCACTCACTAAAGGCAGGAAAGCCAATTCAGCAGGGATTAAGTAGGGTGCCACACTAGGTCCCATTAGAAGGGACAGGGATCGCAGACCTGATACTTTACCCCTTGGTTCTTGAAGAGCCTGCAAGAATTGAAAAGTGGTGAAGGTTATCTCAAAAGCAGAGATGGCTTTCCTGATGCCGGGGCCAGTGTGAATAGCATTACTGTAAGGAACGTTCCAATCCATATGGCCATATGGGTGCTGCCCACGCCATCTCAGCCCTAAAACACGGCATTGAGGACGGAAGCATGTCTGGAAGACTCGGGAGATGATAGGTGCTGGTGTGCTCAGATGGATTTCCGGAGAAAGGCAGAAACACGAAGAGTACCTCTGTGTGCAAACACACCCAAGGTCAACCAACAAGGATTCGCGCTTTGCACAGAGCAGTGAACTGAGGAGAAATGGGACAAGATGAAACAGGGCAGGCTGGTTATCACATCGGAACAAGCTGTGGGGGTCTCTTCCCTCCAAGAAGAGAGCACCATGGACTCCTGCCTCGTTACTGAGCTGACAAGGGAGCTCTGGGGCGGTCATCCAGGGCGGGCACTGGGGACAAATGCGCAGGTCTCTGCAGAACTGTGGGTTCTCCTGGGAGCGCAATGACTGTCACATGACTGCAGCCATTTTTCCTACATGTGTCAGAGCTGCTTCCAGCCACACTGTTCGCAGAGCACTGCTTCCCTATCATCTAGAAGGCAGACACCAGGGTTCAGTCTTTGCCCCGTTTCCTCCCTCTTCCCGTCAGCTTCAGCGTCTCCCGCTGTGAATACTTCCTGCCCTCCTTTGGCTGGCTTTCCTCCTCCATGCCCATCTCCCCAGCCCCAAACCCTGTAACCATCAAACTACTGCCTTCAAATGCTTCCTTCCAACGAAAGTGAAGTCGCAAGACCAAACCAGTAAGACAACCAACCTGCAGCTGCCTGCCCTGACTCTGCGTTTTCCTAAAGCCACGTGGGTATTAATACCAGGAAAGAATGTAGTTACCAATGAAGATACAAAAACAAACCACCATGCCCCAGTTTTTCCCACAATTGCTGTTTCGAAATCGTTTCTCGTCTCTGGGGTATGTCCGCAAGGACTCCACGCACAAAGACAACTGCCATGGAAGAAAACTGCCAACCTTAAGTTTTCCTTGTGATTCCAGCTTCGTTATTACCAGCAGAGCAGCTCAGAATGGAAAGCAGCAGTTGCCCCCTCAGCTAATTTCAGGTCAGGAAACGTAAATGTCTTCCCTAAAGTGACAAATGACAAGGGAGCTTGGATGGCAAATCTTACTTACTCTGAAATCTACTCATAAATGAAAAACCAATCTTGGGGCGGCCAGTTAGCTTAGTTGGTTAGAGCACAGTGCTCAGAACACCAAGGTTGCCGGTTCAATCCCTGCATGGGCCACTGAGCTGTGCCCTCCACAACTAGATTGAAACAACTACTTGAGTTGGAGCTGATGGGTCCTGGAAAAACACACTGTTCCCCAATTAAAAAAAAAAAAGTCTTCACGTTAACCTCTGTCCACCAAGTCACCTTTCAGGGAAAACACACAGGAGGGTGGGTTTAGCTTGCTTATGAATTTAACATTCAAGCACATTTTTCCCTAATGAGCTGGATTTCATACAGATTCCAATTGATGGCTGTTATTGGGATTTAGGATATATCTCCATTCTCCCATGTGTCCCAACAGGATGCAAGCCTGCAGGTCAATGCCAGCCTACTGGCAGTAGATCCTAAGGGGGGTGGGGGGGAGGGGAGTGGCAGCGCGTAAGTGGCTGCAAGGAGCAGAGAAGAAGGAACCTGCCAGCACCCACAGCCGCCCACAGCCACCCCCACATCTCCTTCCAGCGTCCGTCTCTAAAGCCTCCCAGAACACAATCCTCACCGAAGACTCTCAGAGTGGAGAAGCAATCGTCAAACGTGGTACCACTTTGCTTTCGTATAAGGCTTAAAATGCATTACTGGAAAACAGGTCCATGCTACCAAATTTACTCTGAGAAGTTTATGTCTTGATCCTAAATATGCCAGAACAGAAAGACAAGCCCATTTCACTGACTGTCGTGTACACTAAACTCTTAAAGGGAATGTCAGCGCCCCAAATGTGCCAACATGGAGTCATTATTACTAACCGGATTAAGAAAGGCTGACTTAAGGGATGTTAGGCTGGTACCCATCCATTCATTTACCAATTCATCCTTCCACCCACCATCCACCCATCGGTCCATCCATCCATCCAATCCATCCTTTCACCTACCCACCCATCCTTCCATCCACCTACCATCCACCCATTTGTCCATTCAATCCACCCAACAACTAGTCTACCTAACAACTAGTCTGTCCATCCATCCATCCACCAATCCATCCTTCCACCAATCCATCCTTCCACCCACCCATGCACCCACCATTCACCCATCTGTCCATTCATCCACCCAACATCTGGTCCATCCATCCATCCATCCATCCATCCACCAATCCATCCTTCCACCCACCCATCCTTCCATCCATGCACCCACCATCCACCCATCCGTCCATCCATCCACCTGACAACCAGTCCATCCATCTGTCCATCACTATGCTTACACAGGGTCCCCTTCCCAGCTGAGCAGGACCACCAGCTGCCATTTGCCAGGCAGGTGTCCTGAGGAAGGTTCCTTGCATCCCAAGGATGGCCTTATAAGCATCAAGGCCCTGAGGGAGAGATAAGCTCGGCTTTTTCAAGGGACAGAAAGGTGACAATGAGTCCCGAACCTGGGGATGGGAAGGGAGAGTAACAAGCACACACAGGGAAGAGAGGGCATGCAGGGCCTTGCGGGTCAGAGTAAGGACTCTGCATCTTATCCCAGGTGCAAGGGGAAGCCATCGAATGGTTTGGGGAGGGAACAAGTGTACTCTGATGTACCTTCCAAGGCCAGCTCAGCTGCTAGAGGAAGAAAAGAGTGTGGGAGGTCAGGCATGGAAGCAGGGAAGAGGCAAGCACCATGGTCCAGGCTGGAGATGACGAAAGCCTGGATGGAGACGGGGAAAAGAATCCGGGAATGTGGAGGCATAGCTCCTGGAATACCAGTTCAGGTGGGTGAGAGAGGGGTTCTGGCTCGTGCGGCAAGGTGAGCAGAGGGGTTGGGGTTCAGATCAGGGCCCCAGCAAGAAGGGTGCTGGAGGAGCAAAAGGAGCATGGGAGTTGTAGGTCCTCTGTTCAGTCCGAGGCGCTACCAGGCGTCCAGGTGGGGGACCAGCAGGCAGCGAGGGGGCAGCTCCAAGAGAAACCGCAAAGGGCCATGTGAGCACCGGTCACCCTCCTCCCTGCACCGCCCATCTGCAGAAAATGCCACAGTTCATTGTGCAGCGGGCGTCCACTCGGAAGGTCAACACCTAAGTGTGGAAACACTGATCCGGGGGTGTGCACAGCCGTGAGGCTCCAGGTGCATGCAGCCCAAGAGCCCTCCAGGCTGCATGCATGGTGGGCAGTTCCCCTCTTCCCTTTATTTAAAAAACTGGCTGGGCCGGCCGAGTGTCACGATGGTTAAGAGCTGGCTTGGGATGCCAGAGGGCCGCGGTTCGGATCCCACATATGAGGGCCAGTGACACTGCCCTCTACAGCTAAGATGCTGAACAACAGCTCAACCTGGANCCCACATATGAGGGCCAGTGACACTGCCCTCTACAGCTAAGATGCTGAACAACAGCTCAACCTGGAGCTGGGCTGCCGTGAGTTGCTGGCGACGGCGTAGGCTGCAGTCCCTGTGGCAGTGGGTTGCCATGGGCTACCGTGTATAGCCAGCAGCCAGTTTGAGCGGCCAGCAGCCGCTGTGAGCGGCCGTCCAGAAGCCAGCGACTGATCTGCCTCGCCCGGGAAGAGCGCAATGATGGTGCCAAGTTGGGCCAGTGCAGCAACGTCCTCCACAACTAGACTGAAGAACAAAAGGACAGCAACTTGTCTGTTCCCCTTCCCCCAATTCCCCAATAAAAGTCTTAAAAAAAACAAAAAAAAAAACCTGGCATATCAGGTGTGACCTCATCCGCTCAAGGATGGACTGACACTTCCCGAGAAAGCTGACGCAGCAGACAGGATTGGTAGTAAAAGGTTTAAGGGGCAGGCAGGGACATTTCTCCCAGAGTTATGGACTAGTTGTGGTCCATTCACCCCCCCCAAGCCCCACCCCCTGCCTGAATTCGTATGTTGAAGCCCTGAACCGCACAACTTCAGAATGTGGCTGGGTGTGAAGATGGGGTCTCTGAAAAGGTGACTAAGGTAGAGTGAGGTCATCAGGATGGGCCCTAACCCCACATGACTGGTGTCTTTATAAGAAAAGGCGATCAGGACACAGACAGACACAGCAAGACCAGGTGAGGACACGGGCAAGCAGCTCTCTGTAAGTCACAAAGACAGGTCCTAGGGGGAACCTAACCTGGCCCCAGCTTGATCTTGAACTTCTGGCCTCCAGAGCTGTGCGAAAGTAAATCCCTGTTGTCAATGGCTCCCATTCTGTGCTATTTTGTGATGGCAGCCTGCACGAAATGCTACACCCAGCCATCGGGGTACCCCAAGTCAGTGGGGGCAGAACGCATTTGCAGGGGCAGACTCCTGTTGGTCATAAAGCTCGGAGATCTTGGTGCAAACCCCCTGAAAACAGTGAGAGCTGGTGAATTCAGTCAGGTGTAAATGGTAAGGTGGGCTGCTCGTGACAGGAAAAGCTGGAGGTAAGCAAACGCTGGGGGATTTGTTCCCTCGAGTTTGGACTCAATTTAGCTTAACCACCACATGTCTTCCAGACAACCCAACCAGAAGTCACCTCACCCTCTTTCCTCCAAGTTTCTGAAGAGCCACTACCTTTTTCCAAAAATTATAATCACGTGTCACTACTTCTGTGGTAAGTATTGGTGTCTCTGCTCCCCTCCTGCACTGTGAGGTCCGCTGGGGTTAGATCCTTTGTCCTACTTGTCTTTATAGGGAACACAGTAAGTATCCTGAACTCCACAAAAGTGTTCTCAGTTTGCATAGATAATAATTCTTATCTTTCTGTCATCACAACAAAAAACATTGCTCATTATCATGCACTATCAGAATTTTACATTCTCTGTACAGATGTGTTTACAGTACGTTAATATGTAGCTTTTTAAAAAAATTTTATTGGGGAACAGCCACGGTCATTGGTTACACATTGCTTTCATGCTACAATGGCATAGTTGACTTTTTTTAGGGAGGGCCCAGCTCACAGTGGCCCATGCAGGGATCGAACCAGCAACTTTGGTGTTATCAGCACCACGCTCTAACCAACTGAGCTAACAGGTCACCCCGTTTGCATTACTTTAAACTCATGCAAAACATTGGGCATCTTTAAATCTCTGCATTACAGATTTTGTTTTGGTGAGCAAAAGACAGTCCCTTGCTGAATTTCCAGTTCTTGTATTCTCAGATTTAATATTTCAAGTGCACTCTTGGCGAGACTTGGGGAAAATAAATAGTTCTGAGAAAAAAAGTTGAAAACGACTTTCCCACATTCTTGTTCTAGAATTTCATTGAGGCTTGCCACTCTTTAAAAGCACGCACAATTCCGAAAATTGCTGGGTCCGTAGCTCAAAAGCAGAAAGCTTCTGGGACTAATTTCTTAAGCGTGGTTACGCAGTCTGCGAGAAGCCATGGCCGTGATAAACAAGGGCTACGGTCCATCCCCTTCCCCCTGACCCCTTACCTATAAGAGAGCCCTTTACACACACACACACACACACACACACACACACACACACACACACTATGTACGCCATAGCTGTTCAACAGGACGAGTCACAGCAGAGGAGCTAAACTCCAAGCAGCACTTGAACCGTCTGTGGTTTCAATCACACGCCAGTGGCTTGGGTGCAGGAGTAAAGCCAGAGCCCAAGTGTGCAGGGTGCAGTGCAGCACAGAGCCATCAGGGGGCGCCCTTGTACCGCAGCTGGGCCTGGAAACGGGCTTTGAAAAGATTCCAGCAGGCATTTGGCACATGACTAGCTCGGAAGCCACAGTCATAAAGCTGCAATTGTGCTCCCCACTCGGCTCAGCTCTGTAGCTGTATTATTCCTCGGCCATTCTTTTTGACCCAGGGGCCCTTGGTTTTAGCCTGGCAGACTGCTAAGTAACCAACTTCCTCCACAAGCATGCACGAAATGGCACTGTGGTCCCTAGAGCCACGGAAACATCTCCCACTCTCATGTAAGACCAACAGCACTCCGTGTAAAGCCATATGAAAGAAAACGCCATCACGTAAGGCTCTCAAAAGCAAAATGCTTACAGGAGTTATTTCTGCAACAGATTCTTGACTTTTGAGGTTCGTGTTTAATTGGAATACCGTACCCATCACCGCAGATTGTCAAGGCAACAGAAAACTCGGCACGCAGTGACCCTATGGTCCCCATGGGTTCCCATTCCTCCATCAGCCCTTTATTTCTCCTCCTACCATCCTCAGATGCCAAGCGCAAGATGGCACTAGGTACTTAAGTGAAAATCCGTCCTTGCTACAATGAAACACCTACCTACACTTTGCAACACTTTAGAATGGGAGCACACACAGTCATTCACCACTGCCATCCACCCTTCTTTCTTATGCTCCGATCCTCATTTGGGGAGCCCATGGATGAGATTTCTATTTTTTGAAGCTCCAAATTAACCCATTGAATACACCCAATTTAGAGAGGCTCGCTCTATTCCTTTCTGAGTGACTGTCCTTCCAGTCAACTCCGATTTCGAGACGGCGCACCAGCAACCCAGCTGCATGTGCGGTTGTGAAAGCTCCCTTCAGTCAGCATGCCGGACAAAGCATTGCATTCAAGCCCGGATCACAAGGCTTTTCCTGTCAACATAAAGAACCTTACTGTACAGAAAGCACAGCAGCCATTTTAAGAACCAAAAATGCCACGATGGCATTACAAGGCATCACCGCCCTTGGGCCGCCTCTCCCAGCAGCGTGCATGGCCGCAGCTCTGGTCAAGACACCATGGGGCACCTGGGGACACTGGAAATTGTGGCCGGTTAGCAGCCACTTCAGGGCTGGCCAAAACCAGACGCCCAGCCATGTTAACCAAGCATTCCCCCGCCATGAAGAAGCCCGCCCCCAAGAAATCTCAGTAACCCCAAATTCCAAGTTCACCTACCTCGGGGTGGGACGTCCCTCCTTGGCCCGGAGTATGGAGGGAAGTTCTCTGTGCTCACCAGGGTCCTCTGATTGTCGCCGGGATTCGATGGGAGCTTCCTGCCAAAAGCAGCACAGGGAGACACCGAGTCATCAAGCTGCCTCCTTCAAGACATCTATCATTACGAACCCCCTCATTATGGGTTCGCCCTGCAAGCCTGGACCACAAAAGCACTGATGAAGCCTGCTGTCTGGTACCGACGACCCTCGGCTACAAGGCCGGAGAGCTCAGCTCTCCCAACCGTTGTGCCAAAACACCTCAACTGCACCCTGCGTCCCCTTCACTTCTGGGCAGGAAGCACAAATTCTACCTGAGGTCTGTAAAAGCGTGGGACACAACTGGCCAAAAAAACCCCAAATCAAATCAAACCCAGCTGCTTACGACTCACTGTGGCGAAGCATGGAGGAGCCCCAGGACTTGTCAGAGTCTGGGATTCTTGTCAACTGACTGAGTGCGCATGGAATTCTCAGAGGTCACACTGCACAGGGCACCGCCAGGGCAGAAACAAACGCCCACAGCGTCCACAGGGCTTTCAGCACTAGGACGCCACAGGCAGACGGGGGATCTCCCTTCGCACGCACACATGGAATACTGTGCAATAAATCCACGCCTGGCTCTTTCTGAAAGAAACTGCCTCTGGTGCTGTAGGGAACCTTTCCTTTGACATGCAGAAATGCAGATTTAAGAGACAGAAAAAGCAGACTGAGAGGGAGAAAGACTGTCGACTTGGAAATATGGATACAGAGACGTAGCTTACTACAAAGGCTTCACGTCACCCGTGACCATCAAAACTCTTACCTTAAAAACAAGTGCAATAGTGTAATGCATTGCTTTTTAATAATTTGCCCCTGAGCAATCTTGAAAAATATTTGCCAAAAACAAAAAATACTAAAAATATTAAATGACATCAATATTGCAAAAGTAGCTATATCATATGTTGTCTTAACCCTTTACACAAAAAGCACCCCTTTTCATTTCAAAGGAGAGCTTACCATTTTCTACCGTTTCCCCCAAGTTCTTTGCTTGGTAGGTATTCAGGCAGGGAAAAGCTAAAGGGCTGGGGGGAGGTGTGAGAGAAGGAAGACAGCTGAGGCAAGAGATGGCGACAGTGGGGCTGGGAACTCACAGTGTAGGTGACGATGCAACACTTACAATTGTAGACATATCAATTTTTGTCACCAGGTCCCTTTCACACAAGTGGATGCTAGAGGAGCTGGTGCACATAAATCCTTCAACGACTAGACACAAGTCACGCTGACATGGAGCCATTACACACTGGGGGTGTCCTCTACGTGTCCTAAGGCAGTGGTCAGGGGTGGCTGTGCCCTCGCTCCGTGCACAGAGCTTACCTGTTTGTAGAGGTCTGTGGATGGTGACGACCGGGACCTCTCATGAACGTACTGCGGCCTCTCATGCTGGTCCAGGCCCACATCCAGGATATCGTCAGCCGAGTGATACCTCCCAGAGCCCCTGGCTTCCGAGGCTTTCCTCTGCTTCCTCCAAGAGGCTTGATATTCTGCAAAGGTCCCAAGCCTGTGCAATGGTTCGGACTTCCCTGCCTTTCCTGCTTTCCTGGGACCACCAGCGTTTTCTCCAAAAGAGGTGGTGCGGGTCCTCTCCTGGAACCAAGGCTCAGTCCCGTCGCCCCCGTGGCCCGCAGTCCGTGCCGTCTCCAGCTTCTCCTTTGGGACTCCAGGGAGCGCTTGCCGAGGCCTGGGCCTCTGGGAGACAGGCCTACTGGTTTCTTCAAAAAACTTCCACCTGTCAGCAAATGTCCCCACGGTCTCCTCGGGGTGTGGGCGGGAGCGGTGACTCCCTGAGAGCCCAACCTCGTTCATCTTCTCCGGTTCAGAGTACGACTTCAGTTTCTGCTCCGCCGTGAAACGTTTCCGGCCCCCGATGCGGATAACATGTGACACGCCACCTCCGGACGAGGGCAGCCTGGCCGGGCCCGCCTCCCAAAAGCGGGAGGTAGCGTCAGGGTCTTCACGGCGGTCCCCGGCCCTGGGTTCTGCTGACCCTGTATAACAGTCAGCGGGGCTGGGGTCCAAGTCACGACGCTTAAACGACGTGGCCCTCAGGACGCGGGCTTGGGCCTCCTTCAGGTGGTCCTTATAGGTGCCTGGGAAAGCAGTTTCTGGGGCAGCCCCCACCAGGGCTGCCCTCCAGCTGCCAGCCTCTCCCTCCGGCTCATCGGGTCCAGCCAGTGTCACCGTGCTTTTGCTTTTCTGCAGCTTGGCTCGCCGCAGCTGGATCTCATTCCTCAGGGTGGTGGCGAACCGGTCACTCCTCCGTGTGGGTTTTCCCACCTGGGCATCGAAGGGTGGTGGCCTCTCTGCGCTGCCCTCCTGGCCGTCCGCGGGCCGGCACTTCCCTTCCTGGGTCAGCGAGTGCAACATGGGCGTCTTGAGAGCAGAGATCTTGCTGCTGTCTCCATCGGCCCACTTGAAGACATCAGCAACTTTCTTCACACTGGTCCTGTCACCATGGCTCGCTCTCTGCGGCTCCTCGATTCCCGGGGAGCGGCCCCCGGCTCCTCTGTCCCCTGTGCTACCCCTCTCCCCATCCTGGGCGTACAGGGCCTCCTCATGCTGACGGAGGTGGCAGTGGGTTTTCTGGCCTGCTGAGAGTGTGGCAGGACACTCGTGGGCACCCAGAGGCGTGTCACAATGCCAGTCGTCCTCATGGAGCTGGGCCGTCTGTGCACTCCCCTGAAGACCCTGCCTTGTGGTCACACAGTAGTAGTGGCTCTGCCCACCGCTGTCCCCCTTCTGGTCAGCAGCACTGGGCCACCTGGCCTGAGGAGGGCCGTCGTCCTGGAAGCGGGGGGCGGGACGCTCCGGCCGGCCCACAGCCCCTTGCGGCTGCTCCCTGGGCAACGGAGCAGCCCTAGGGCCCTCATGGAAGAAGGGACTCTCGTCACTGCACTGGCGCAGGTGCCGGCACCCGTAGGAAGATGGCAGGAAACGTACGTCTGTGCTGGACAGAGAGGCCTGGAGTCGGCTGGGGGCCCCGGGGTGGACCCACCCACAATCCAAGTGGACATCCGCTGCACAGCCAGAGCTCCCGGGCCTCCTATCGCTGGGGCGCACCAGCCTCCGCGGCTGGTCGGTGGGTTCTGGCCTCCAGTCGACACGGGGCTGAGCCCGGGTCAGGCCCGGAAAGTGCTGTGTGGTGGCCACCTCTGAGAATGGAGGGCCCTGGGCCTTCTCGTGACTCTTGGTGGCAGCGAAGCTATCACTTCGGAGAGGGGGAGGGGGTGGGGGAGGGGAAGAAGGTGCTTTTTTCTTGTCGGGAACATACCAGACAGGCCCAAAATTGGACCTCCCAGAAGTGGCGGCCAGCTTGGGCTCAGGCCCGTCCTCCGGCCTGGGGCTTCTGCTGCTGTCACAGGGGACCCGGGGTGGGAAATACCCGAACCTGTCCTCCAGGCCCTGGGGGTCCTGCCGGTTGCCGCCTGGCCGGGAGGCCTCCCACAGGCCCACTTTGTAGAGGATGTTCTCCGTGGACGAGGCGTCGGCCTTGGGCAAGGTGTGGTCAGGCGTGCTGGAGCTGGTGGAAAACGAGCCATATGCTGAGTCCCGCTTGTTTGGGCCGCCCAGGTGGTCAATGCTGCTATTGGACTTGGCGGCCGAGAGGCGTCCGGATGGGTAGGGCTGGGAGGGGTGGTCCAGGCTGTCCACGCTGCCCAGAGAGCTGAAGTGGTCAGAGGTGCGCTGCAGATTCGTCTGCTCCCACACGCCCGACAGGTCCTGGGAGGAGGAGCTAGCAAAGAGAAGAACCATAGAGACACCTTACTTTAGAACCGAGTCGCACACCTCAACGAGAGCCAAACCACAGCTCTGGGAACACAGCTGGCCCTAAGCAGGACATCACAATGCCGGGCGCTAATAACTCTTCCCGGGATGGGGTCACAGGACCTCAAAGGTGACCTTAACACATGTAGGTTTGAGCAATTCAAACCGCGACTGAGTCTTACAGATGCCTTCCAATGCGAGCGAGCCATCTCTCGCCTCACGCCCCCAGGCTGGACCAAGACCGCAGTGGTCACCGGCAGGCGATGCCCACGTCAATACTACCATCAACCACCAATTAAGTGGGGTGCCTGGCAAACTGAAGCCCAAGAGCTCAAAACGGTTTTCAGATTTTTTGAATGGCGGGGGCAGTGTAGGTTCTGAAGACAACTATTTCGTGACCCATGAAAATGATACGAAATTCACGTTCCAGTGTTCATCAATCAAGCTTGATGGAAACACAGTTACAGCCAATTGTGTACGCAGAGTTGATGGCTGCTTTCGAGCGAGAGGTGAGCAGCCCTCACAGACCCTGGCCGCAGAGCTCAAACTGTTTCCTCCGTGGCCCTTTACAGAGCACACTGTGGAACCCTGGTTTAGGGCATGAAGTGATTTTTTAATCCCGGTTATGACCCCAAAAGAAGCAATCCAATGAGAACAATTTTCAAATTAAAAGGGAAAGTTCAGGGACAACTTTCTTTTTCCACCCCCGAGTACTAAAGGAATAACACCTCCACTGTCAGCTCGCAGTCAATGGCATGTCTCCTAGATAACCCAAGTGACAAGCTTTATGAGAGCTGCCGTGTTGGGGTGCTTGACTGAACCTTGCAGAGTTCACTGGAGCTGCACCTGAATGCCAAAAATACAGGTTCCTAACTGGGATCGGGGTCCAAGAGAAGGAAACCAAAAATCACGTTTATTACAACAAGCTGGGTGCTATATGATTAATTCAGAAATTCATTCTTCTGTGATGTAATGACGCTGTATATATGTGAGGCTGACAGCTCTCCATGGTGAGACTATGTACCCAGCCATGTCACATGTTTTTATTAAACCTCAACAGAGCTGAAACAGTCATTCTTCAAGTTAAAACCCCAAAAAACAAAAAACAGTGGCTCCTTTATGTGTGGGGAGAACCAGGGTGAGCAAGAAAACTGTGTGCCCAGGAAAAGGACACAGGAGAGAGAGGTGGCTAAGTCATCTGCAGGAGGGAGGTAACGGTTTGGGTTGTACGCGCTTCCCTGGGAGGACAGGCCAGGTACCATTCTCAGAAATGGAGCGCGTTCCTCTCCACCCTCTCACCAACACTCCTGGGGTGATCTTTTCCATGAGGTTCTAAGTCCAAGCAGATAGAAATAACGCTTAAGCACGGTTGCCTCACAGATGTGCGCAGCATACCTGTTTCTTGAGTCGAGAAACCACTGTATGGACTGAAGGGGGATCCTATTACATGAAGTCACTTCAATAATAAAAAGCTCACTTTTCACGGAAGCGTTACCATAACTCAGTTGAGAATCTGTGGTTTTTCAAAATTACCCTAGGCTCCCAATATCGCCATCTCTTGTCACTTTAAATAGCTAATGCTGTGTTTGACATGCTATTTCCTTCCCTTCACATGAGTACTTTACTTGGCAATTTTGCAGCAGACCTGCATTTAGTAAGAGTTAAAAATTAATTTTGAGACGGTTAATATTAGCTCCAAACACACACACATGTGCGGACACACACACACTTACAGATATGCATGCATGCACACACATATGCATGCACACAAATGCACACAGACACACATTCAGGCACAAACAGATCCACCCACGTGCACGTGCACACACAGATATGCATGCACACACACACAAAAGCCACTCTTTTTGCTACCACTGTTACGATCATCCTTCTAACAGGACATTAGTAAGGACACTGGCCACTAACCCGAGGTCACCAGTCAGGACCCTGTGATGGTCTAGAGCCTCCCCAAGCCAATCCCTACTTGCTGCTATCACACAAGCCCTTCTGACCCTGAAATGTGGGCTCCAGGTAGGCCAAGGTTGGCCAGACCTCCCCTTTCCACCGACACACAGTTCCCACTTCCTCTTTCTCGCACTCAGTGGGAAACCACTAGTGCATCCTCAGGGCTGGGTGTCACCCTGGTATGGGGCTGTGAAGCCTCCTGGTTCCCCTATACTTCCCCAGTAGCACAGTAGGGGAAGCTTTTGTAAAATGCACCTGCCCAAATCGTAAGTAGCTGCTTTGCCTGTAAAAATCTCAAAAGCAGGGATGGTAGAAGAGGAAAAAGGGGGTCAAATATATGGTGATGGAAGGAGAACTGACTCTGGGTGGTGAGCACACAATGCGATATATAGACGATGTATTATAGAAATGGACACTTGAAACCTGTAGCATTTTACTTATCAATGTCACCCAATAAATTTTATTTTTAAAAAAATCTCAAAAGAAGGGTGTGGCTTGGATATCTGTCCCAGTGGGCTCAGAACTACCAACTCGGCTGGCCCAAAGGGATTCAGCCAAAAAAGGTAAGTCTCCAGGGTCTTGATTCATTAATTGAACACCATAAATGAGAAAGCACTGCCTGTTCACCTTTGTTCCTGGTGTTTGTTTTTAAGCCCTGAATACCTGTGTGTAGAGCAAACAGATTTAGAGCATCTTCCCAGTCATGGCGTGTCGACGGTGTTTGCTCATCCAAAAAACAAAATCACTCTCAAGTCAAGAGACATGCTATCGTGACAGGGATGGGGAGTTATGAGTGTGACGTGTCAAAGTCCCCATCCTAATGGGAAACCAGCACCTACCTTGTGTGGTGCCGGCTGTGCCAAGATGGGCAGATGCTGGCGGAGGAGAACTGAGAGGCCGACATCTCGGGGTGGTTATCAGAGAACTTGGTGGCGTGCCAGGAGTGAGGCCTCCAGCTTAGCTCATTCCTCCTGAAAAAAAAACCACAGACGACTCAGGGACATCACACAAAGGGCAACCTCGTGCCAAGACGGGAGCGAGAGACAGAAAGAAGTCACAGCTATCTCTGCGTGACTTAACACCCTCCCTTTCAGGTGCTTCCTGCTATATCTGCAGAAACGTTCTTTTTAAATGTCTGTTAATGGAGAACTGCCCTCATGCACTCAGAGCGAGAATCCTGGGCTCCAAAAAGTGAACCAGCCCTTATTCTTCAAAATTTGTTCTAAATAAGGAAATAAACCTTGCCCTTGCCCTCCCCTCCCCCTCACCCCCACCACCACCAATAAGACCACAAACAGAATCTCCAACCTTTCCCGTTTCAGCACAGCTCCGCACTGGGCCCTTGGCCTCCGTGAGGACAAGGCTCTGGGGTGGAGGAAAGCTCTGCTGGGTCACAGGGTTTCGGCTGCTTCTCTGTGTATTGACTCACTTAGCTAAGTCAATACAGCTATGTCATAGAGAACTAGCAGACAGACATGCCTCTGAGCCTCTCACAGTGTCTGTGGCATCAGCTACAGGTCGCCATCATGTGGCTCACACCACCCTAGACCAGGGGTCGGCAAACTGCGGCTCTTGGGGTACGTTCTGTCTCAAAAGTTTGCCGACCCCTGGAAGCGCCAATCCTGTCCCTCGCAACAATTTAAAAAGTATTTGAGAGCCATAAATATATTTTTACATAATCACCATTATGTAAATAATATCCTTTTAAAATTTTATAGTTGAAACTATGATAGTTTTATTTTCATTTTCAATTTTACTTCAGAGCCACACACTCACGAGCCGCAGTTTGCTGACCCCTGGCGGCTCTTCCATCCCAAAAGTTTGCTGACCCCTGCCCTAGATCAACAGGTCCAGTCCACTCGTGCCAGGGCTTCTGAATGTGGTGTGAGCCCTCCCCAGATCCCACTCCACAGGCCCCACCATCCCGTGGGTGGTTGATGCGTTTTCTGTCCACACCTGCCCAGGTGTGGTGAGGTCTGTCCAGGTGGAAATCCCTCCAGCTGCTGTGTAAACATAACAGAGCCTCCGGGCACCTGTCCTACTTCCACACCTTCAATGGAGGACACAGCTAGCCTCGCAGTAGACGGCTTGTAGCCCAAGAACGGAGACAGAGCTCAGCTGAGCCTTGTGGAGTACTTGAGGGAGACTGAACATTCTTCAAAGCAGGCAAAAACATCAAAGATCATACCAAAAAAAAAAAATCAAAGGAAAAACAAAAAGCATTTTTAACATAAACCACCTGGCGACTCCAACAATTAATGAGGAAAAATATGTGGGTGGCAACACGTGGAATGCGTGAACTTTATGACCGTTTTCCACAAACTGAAGCATAAAACAGACAAAATTCATCACACAGCACAGAAGGGATTGTAAAACCCACACTGTACCTCATGGAATTTCTCAAGATCCTTGTAAGGAAGGTTCTGGCCACGTGAATGTCATTTTCAGATGGCTCTTTCTGTGCTATCATATCCATAACTTCTTTCATCTTCCTTTATAGTTAATTAATGAAGGAAGTAGGCTAGGCTGATTGAAACTGGAGGTAAAGAAAAGAAGAAGGCTTGGGAAAAAAAAATGCCTTACAGTTTGCAGCAACATTTCAACCCCGTCACTGGAATGACGGGGAGGGGGTGGGGTTACTGGAGAGTAGAGTTAAGTGTTTCTCCTCGTTTTTAAAAAGATAATACACAGATTCATGTCTCTCTTTCAAGAAAACAGAGTCAACAGTTACAGTAGCAATGAGGACTATTTTTTTAAAATTATAAACACATGAAAACAGTGGGGAAGGGTTACACCTACATGGTATATCTGAGGATATCATGGCCCCTGGGGACAGTGAAATTTTTCTAAAATATCTGGGCTTTTGTCCTCTGCATTTCCTAGTGCACAATGAATGGATTTGGGAATCAGAGAAGGTTCTGGCTGGTTTCTGCTTACAAGCACCTCTGATGACCTGAAATAGCTGGATTTGTGTTAAGATGAGACAGAAAGCCAACCAGCAGCTGTATGATGGTCCTCTGTCACAATCCTGTGACTACGCTGGACAGGAAAGCTCTGGGGACAGAGAGCACTGGTGCCACCTAGAGTTTCCAAACACTCATTGTCACTTTGATCAGTTTCAACCTTCCCACCACCCCACCATCCCCCAGGTGGAACAGAAATGACATAAGATTTAAGGTCTTTGTGTCAACAAAAGTGAGGTGTTCCCCCCCCCACACACACACACACACACACAGAGCTTCAAACCACCCTGTCCCTGGAAATGTGAGGGCCGGGGGAGTACACAGACATGCGAGGACAAGAGAGCCAAACAGCCCGACGTGAGGGCCTGGGAAACCACCACGCGATACTCAGGGCGTGGTGAGACCACCCTTGCCGCCTCACAGAGCCGTGAGCATCACAAGTAAGCAAACACTACTGGCTGATGCTACAAACCCCACCGGAACCACTCGTTCAGGTGGGACGTCTGCTACGTTCCAATGGGAGACACAGCCCCATGGTAAATCTCAAACAGGAATAAATGGGAGAGCTGCAAAAGCAAGGCCCCCTTCTGAGGCCACAGTCAGACGCTAGCTGGCTGAGGGCGGAGTGGATGTACGGACCACAATCAGGAGAGCAGTAAGGAAGCCCCTTCCACAAAGGGGGAACAGAGGGCCATGTCTGAGCAGGCTGATGGGAGAGCCCTCTTGAGGCCAGATGGGAAGGGGGAGGGCTGGGACTCATTACAGCCCCAAAGGACGGTGCAGCTTAACCCAGAGATGGCCACGTTGTGCTTCTGTGAGGGCAGCACAGGTAAGGGTGCCAGGGAGTACCACGCTGACCAACAATGGGAACGCCTCCCTTGCATGCAGCTCCACCTTGGCAAGGAGCTAAGGGGACAGTCACACCCACTGGACTCTAACCCCCGAACCCTGGTTATCCCAACATAGAGGGAAGAGACTCTTGTCATTCAAATAGCTACTGATGTTCATGAATCATACACGTATGCTTCTTGTAGAAAACATGGAACATTAAAAACTTAAAAGGCCGGGCCAGCCGAGTGGCGCGGTGGTAAAGAGCTGGCTTGGGATGCCAGAGGGCCCCGGTTCGGATCCCACATATGAAGGCCAGTGACACTGCCCTCTACAGCTAAGATGCTGAACAACAGCTCGACCTGGAGCTGGGCTGCCGTGAGTCGCCGGCGACGGCATAGGCTGCAGCCCCTGTGGCAGTGGGTTGCCATGGGCTACCGTATGTAGCCAGCAGCCAGCATGAGCGGCCGTCCAGAAGCCGGCGACTGATCTGCCTCACCCGGGAAGAGCGCAATGATGGTGCCAACTTGGGCCAGTGAAGCAATGTCCTCCACAACTAGACTGAGGAACAAAAAGACAGCAACTTGTCTGTTCCCCTTCCTCCAATTCCCCAGCGCTGTTCCTATCCCCCAATTCCCCAATAAAAATCTTTAAAAAAAAAAAAAACACTTAAAAGGCCTATAAGAAGACAAAGGACAATAACCCATGACCTCAAGAGGACCAAGGGTAACGTCTGCCTGCATTTCTGTCCATGGGTCTTTAGAAGACAGCTGAGAGCATCTGCAGATGTCGTGAGTCCCTTGTATCCGCAGCCCACCGGGTTTGGTCAGCAATGTCCCATGCCACCGTCACTCTTCCAACACATCATCTTTAATCTATGCATGAGAGTGCTTTCATGTAATTACTGCAAAGCCATGGCATTGACTATTCACATTGGGCTTTCTGGTACTCCGGATAAAACAATTCACTCTAACAGGGGTTCCCATGAAACCTCTCCCAGAAATGACACACCTAAATTAATCCAAGTGTACTTCAATTATTAATAATCGTTTTATATGCTGGGTAGTCTCTTTTTTTAAAAAAAGGATGGGGGGGTTTAGATCACAAGTATAAAAAAGGCTGGGATATCACTGAAAATTAACAGCAGACCTAGATATCAAAATTCATTTTTAAAAAGCAAGTATTAGAATAAAGCCTTCAATGAAATACCATTCACATAAAGAACAGAATTTCCTCCTTCCTCTCAATAGAAAAAAAAGAAAAATCACAGGAGTTTTGGGGTATTTTCCTAACCTTCGCAAATGAAGCAAACCAGCACAGCCTGCCACAAAATAAACAAGGTCTGCGTTTGGCCCCCAGGAGCTCAGAAGGTGAGAATATAAGACCCGCAGGCTGGGAGGCAAGGTGGTCAATGTGGGGAGTGGGCCCCTCGGCTCTGGGTGGGCGCGGGGCTTACGCCACATGTGTGGGCAACACTGGGTTGAGGAAGCCTTCTCGGGAAAGGAAGTCAACAGCGAGGCCGCGGGGGGGGGGGGGAGCACAAGTCAGGGGACAGACGTGGGGCGGACATGGGAAAGGCCTTCCAAATCAACGGCAAGCTAGGAAGCCCTGCAAATGCTCCTGAGTTCTTGGGGGGTAACTGGAGCAAGTCCTGTGCAGGGACAGGCAGGGAGACCCCAGAGCTTAGGGAGGGGAGAGGGTGCAGGAGCCCCGAGGGACAGCTCCCTCTGAGGGCACAGGCCAGGACCATGCAGAGGGGGCAGCCTGGGTATCCTTTTATCCTTTACCAACCAAATCAACCCATTCAAAGCACACAAATGAAGCTCGCTGTGACCCTGCCACCTCCTTCCGGCTCCCACCAACCCTCGGGAAGGCTATGTCCTAAGGAGCCTCTCCCTCTCCCAGATCTGCTTCCACTTCCCACCAGAGCCAGACCAATGTCCCAGCACCTCCGCTCCGGCCAGAGCCACTGTCGCTGCAGAGCCCAGCTGCCACAGGAGGGAGCTCATGCTCCCACGCTTCCCAGTATCTGGCCCAGGGCTTCTGAGCATGCTCCCTGGGCAGAGGCTTGGGCAGGCCAGGCAAGACTGCAGAAGCCCTCCTGGTAATTCAGACACAAGCCCAGGCCTGACAAGCCCTGCTCTAGCCCAAGCCACCTTTTCACCCCATTCCCTACACTCCCTTTTTAGGGCACCCTCTCTGCCACCCTCTTTGGGAGGCCCTAGAATCACTGACAGAGGTCCATGTTTGCGTCTCAAACCTGGCTCAGCCTTCAAAGAACAGCTCAATGACCTTGTCCTCAGGAATGACGGCTGAGATCAGCTTCCCTCCATGCCCTTTCCCTCTGGCAGGGTCACCACGTGTTAGCGCTGTCCCCGACGGTGCCTTGCAACCCACTCAGCTGCCAGCTCCCAAAGCACAGGACCTAAGGGATGAGCTTAACCACATGGCTGCAGTTACATGCATGTACAAAAACATGTTACATGCATGTATAAAACACATGTGCGAACACTCTGGAAATGGGGGTGTGTGTGTACTTACTCTAAGGAAAAAGTCAATCCCCTGGCGGCATTTTGGGGAGACTTCTATGGCACAGACTTCTTCTCCCCAGCAGTGGTCAGACAATGAAATGCTGTGGATGCTGACATCATGCTTGATAACGATCTATAGTCCTATAGGATAAGCATCGAGCAGTTCCTGCCTTTATACATGAGAATTAACAAAAGATAAAAATGCCCCAATGACCCCACAGCTGAAACTGATACAAGACATCAAAGCTGCATTTTTAAACAAATGCCAGGGCTGAGAAGCAGCATTCACACAGGATGAAAGCATTGCGGTTCCTGTCTGAGAGGCCAAGTACCCCTTATCTCGCCACCCTCTCCCCTCTCCCCCCTCCCCCTGCCCTTTTACAAGGGCAAGCGCATGTTTGTCATATCGGCCTCTGGTGTTCCTCCTGGGGGCTTTCGCAGATCCAAATGACTTGGATTTTTTTTTCTATTAACTTTTATAATCTTCATCTCAAGAAACCTATTCATGTTAGGAAAAGCGAAACAAAAGACGATCTCATCAGCACAACCAGTACTAAAAAGGCTTTGTTCAAACCACCTGTTCACAGAGCATAACCTTAATTGTCTAACGGGTGATTTAGTTTAAGCCGATGTTTTTTAAAGGGCGCCAACACAATTCCTGGCACCATTTCAACAGAGTGGAGTTTTTTGGCAAAGAAACTCCGGACACTCCAATCTGCAACCATTACTATAACTAAGAAACCCTAAGGACAAGCAACAGCACTGCCGCTTCTTATCTATGAAAACAAAGAAGAAACAAAAATAAGTGAAACATTTTCCACCATGTCTTAATACATTAGAAACCATCAATGTTTTCACACTAAATTTTATAATCATCGCTTGCATGCCTTGCAGTGAAAAACGAAATCTTTCTACCAGTCTCTACTTGACTCAGACTATGAAACCTCTCACACAGAGAATTCATCTGATTAAGGTGCTTAAGACATGAACGAAGTTTAAATCTGAACAAAAGCAACTTTTCCCCAAAAGACAACAATTCTGATCTACACGGTTTTCTTCTCTCAATTTTAATAAAAAACAATAATGTCCTCATCACAAGAAAAAAAAAAGTGCAACTATGTGTGGTGACAGATGTTAACTAAACTTGTTGGGATGATTTTGCAGAATATACACACATCAAAGCATGATGTGGTATACCTGAAATTAACATATCATCAACTACATCTCAATTTAAAAAAATAATGGGAAACATCCCAAGCAAGTTAGGGTGTCTGTCCAGCACAAACTTCTAGGTCTACTTTGCTTTAATAAGGAAATTAAGCACAGTAGCAATCGGCCATAATGCCCCAAATGCTCAAAATAGAAACATTTCCCCCTGAAACTGGAACAAACGATCTCAGGCGACCCACCGAAAGCACAGGGTTTTGTCAAAACCCGCCAGGGTCCCCCCACTAAGACGCACAGTCCCCCCACTACGACGCACATTCTGCCCCCAGGAAGAGCCCTCGGGAGGGGATGGGAGGGAATGACACACGACCTGCCCATGTCCTAGCCATCCCGCTACTCTGGCCACACCGCTGCATGAAGCTGCTTCCAGGAACATCTCTGCTACTCACTGATGGGGCCCTACACAGAGCCATATGCTCAGGACAGCTCCAGGGGGGGTTGGGGAGAGGGAGCACGGCACAATCCTCGGGGCTTGGTGCCAATTCCACTGCAACCTAGCAACACACAGAAACTAGTGCATGCCTGAGGGACGTGCTCCTAGCAGGCATGGGTGCTGTAACTAGTTCCAAAACCTCCTTTCTTCAACTGCAGAAAGAACCACATCACACCGTCTGGCTAACCTTTACAGCCTCCTGCAAAGGGCCTCCTCCTGTGGGATGCTCACGTGCTCCTGAACGCAAGCTGAGCGGCCGTAATTAGAGTCAGAAAAGGGTTTAAGGCTTCCAGCAAGAGGCCTCGAACAGCATGAATCAATAATCAACCCTATCAATAATTTGGGCTTGGCAAAGGTACTTGGAACAGCAACTGGTTCAAGAGGAAGACTAATGATCAGGTGGCACGCATACTGCACTGTAAACTCCTGTTACCATATAAATCTGGAAGACCAAAAGAGCAATAATTTCTCAATTAGGCTTGAGAAAATAACTGATGGCCTATTTTAAAGAAATTTTACCTAAAGCATTTGAAATTATATGTCCTTTTTAGGAGCTGAATTTACTGTGATTTGCCTCTAATGTGAGAAAAATGGGTGACTGCGTCCCAGCGATCTCCCAGCAGGGAGGTGACAGCCCTTACGGAGCACACAGACAGGCTGGCCGTCTCACACACTCCCTACGGCCAGGGGCTTACTGACTGAGCCGCATTAATCAGGAAAATGCCACTGCTGACCCAGTTTCCAGTCTTAACCTTTTCCAAGCACGTTTGCCTAAGCCCGCGATATAGCCACCATGGCTGCCCAGCAAAATAGCCTGTGGCCATCTGTGAAAATACCAACGCCCAGATCCATTCTAGAAATGCCCATCAGGGTCTCTAGGGCGTGGCCTGGACACCCAGGTAAAAAGTACAGATGAGGACTATAGAGAGAGAGACAAAGAAAAGGTTACCACATCAGCCCTGAACTTCCCTGCGAGGGGCACTTCCTTGCCCAAATGGAGATGGAACCGCAAAGCACCTGGGAGGAAGGAAGGGCGAGGCAAATGCTTTCCGCTCAGCCTGGTCCGACACAGATCCCACGACTGGGCAGATGCCCCCCGCCCACCCCTCGACGCCACCGGCCCCAGACACCGCCTGGGCATTGCAGAGGACAGCATCTGTGCACTTGGTGGGGATTACTGTTACAGTTTTTGTTTGTTTCCGGCTGACAGCGCTCCGAGAGAAAGGAAGTGCTTGCTGTCATTTTGTCTGGGAAAGAAAACTTCGCCGGAGAGAGATAGCCATCCTGCGTCTATGACATCGCTCTCCCAGGCCCAGCTTCTAAACGATGACAAGATACAAGTTGCCCAGGCCCCATGAAACAAGATGCCATGGCTTTGTAAAACCAGCCCACTGCAATCCTATCCTGGCGGCTTGGTGCTCTACTTACCACCCTGAAATCAAACCCCAGCCTGCGGAATACAAGACACAGCAGCTGTCACTAGTGGGAAGGAGGGAGGGGGCACGGGAGTCCCGATTCCCATCCTGTTCACAAAACCACGGGGATGTGTTTAACACTGAGGTGCATACGCCCCTCCCCCTCAGAACCACCATACCTGCACTGGCCACGCTACCCCCTCAGAACCCGCACCTCCTGTCTTTATCAGGAAAGCCACCTTAGGGCACCTGAGGTGGGCAGCGAGGTGAATCAGGTTAAACCAGGGTTGGCTTGAGCACGAGTGTATCATTTGGTCAAACTGTGAGGTAAGAAAACAGATGGTATTTGTGTGTTTGTGGCTGAGTCCATGAATTATTTCCAGAGTGCCTTTTTATAAACGGGCCACTTTTTTTGAGTACACGATCCATGTTGGAGCTCGATGTAAAATGCTAGAAAATGCGGGGCAGCCAGTTAGCTCAGTTGGTTAGAGCGCAGTGCTCATAACACCAAGGCTGCTGGTTCAATCCCCGCATGGGCCACTGAGCTGCGCCCTCCACAACTAGATTGAAACAACTACTTGACTTGGAGCTGATGGGCCCTGGAAAAACTCACTGTCCCCAATTAAGAATAAAAAACAAAAACATATTAAAAAAATGCTAGAAAATGCTCATTAATCTATGAGACAAGTCAGGTAGTGGTTGCCTGGGGATGGAGAAAGAGGAGACGGTGAGATCTAAGCAGAGACTTAAATTTAGACAAAGAAGGCGAGTTGGTGATTTAAGAGGCATCATTATAAAAGCTCTCATTGGTGCCTTTGTAATGAGGAAAATGACATCCAGTTAGTTGGGAGTTTTAAAGTCCTTACCACTTGGACCTTTAGGGTCTCCAGCGGTGTTCTGGATGACAGCAACAGGTCTTAATATTAACTAATTAACCAGTGTGGGTAATTTCATTCACATTTGTAAACAAAGCACCATTTCACACTTTCTAATAGGCCAAAATCATACCTCCACGTAGTATTCAAAATTAATACAAAATTATTTTTAAAAGATTTTAAACACCTCAGTGTGTTATTAAAAGTGTGTTCGGGGGAAAAAAAAGTGTTTGAACAAATTGCTTGGTTTGTTTTTATATCTTGTGATACACAGCATTTAAAATACAAAATTCTACTTAAACCACATCACCGCGCTGTGCAGCCCTTGTTGAAAGGAACCCAGGTATGCGGAATGCAACCCAGGTTCTCCACCTTCGGGACAAAAGTGTGAGCCTCAGGCCAACAGCCTGTTAGCCACCTGGTTGGCTAGTCAGCAAGCAGGCCCCTTGACTGCCTCCCCATCCTGCTGACCAGTTGTGACGCGTGGGCACTGAGCTTTGAGCAGAATCCAGGCGGTCTGTTTTTCTATCCTTAGGTATGTCCTTCTAGTTCAAAAACAAGCTGCTAGGGGCGGCTGGTTGGCTCAGGTGGTTAGAGCATGGGCTCATAACACCAAGGTTACTGGTTCGATTCCCACATGGGCCAGTAAGCTGCGTCCTCCACAACTAGATTGAAGACAATGGCTTGACTTGGAGCTGATGGTTCCTGGAAAAACACACTGTTCCCCAATAAAGTTAAAAATAATAATAATAAGCTTCTAAACATATAGAATGATGCCCAACTTCACTCCTAACGACAGAAATGCCCACTGAAATAATAAAACCATTTTCCACCTGTCACATTCACAAAGCAAACAAAAACAAACTTCACTGTGCACGTGCCTCCTGACTCAAAAACTCCCATGCTAGGAAATGTATCACAATGATCTACATGCACACACGTTCACCAACCATTTCATGGGACCCTGATAGATGTAGCCGCTGGAAATACTGTCGCCTCTAGATTCTGTCCCCCATCCCGGGTCAAGAGCTCTGTCCATTTTATTTGCGGCTGCCTCCCCTGGGCTGGCCAGGGTCCCACGGATGGGTTTTACAGAAGGAGCGTTTCAGTGCTGGCGTCCCCATCATATCATCCTGTGGTGCCCTCCAGGTGAGGTTCAAGCCCATTTCAGTCACTAGACCCAAGTCCTTCCGTTGTCCTTGTGAGCCTGACACTACAGAAAGCAGCCCAGAGTCCGTCCACGGTGTCCACAAAAATGGGGCTTTCCCCACAGAAGAGACCAAACTGTCCCCACCAGGGGCCAACAAGCCAGCTCAGCGCTCTGGGGGCTCTGGCAGCCTACCACGAAGACAATATGGGCAACAGAAGAAAAAGGGACCCCGATCAGACTCGGGTCTGGGTGATGATTCCCAGACATGGTTTATATTACAGCTTGTCTTAGGTCAGCAGACCAAGCTTCCCTTATTATTACTACCTTCACGCTGCTAGGTGATTCTGAATCCACGTAGACACACGTCCTGCCTTAGGAGGGTTAAAGAGGTGACCACAAGGGAATAATTATACAATAGGACAGGGCCTCCCCTGTAAAGGCTCCAAAACTGCTATTCTGAAGTTTGCTTTTTCTGATTTACAAGGAGCAATACCTAGAGCACTTAGGAAGGAAGGTGCTAAATTAATGTGGCAAATGATAAAAGTCTGTCCTTCCTTATTCCCGAACCTCCTCCTTGGATGATGTTTTGGGTTTAAAAAAAAAAAAAAGTAAAGTCTTTTGGGAATTTGTCTTCAAGTCTGTACTAGAAATTGAAGCAAGTGCTCAAGTCCATTTACTTTTTAAAATTTACAGCCAACTTTGGAAAGGCTGCAGTCATGGTGCTGCAAAGGACACGTAAACATGGTACTAGGGATTAGCCAACTACAAAATGCAAGGTGGGGTGCGATTTCTATACAAAAACAGGTACCTCTGTGGAGCCCACGGGCATGCATGGTTCTATTCCCTGCGTAGGAAAGCATCATGTCCCCATTTTCGCTTTCCACGCTCTTCAAATCCTCCACAAGTCTGTCAACAGTCTGATTTCTAGGAACCGGGCTGCTCGCTCGCCTCAGAGCTCAGCACAGCACTAGGAACTCGCGCTAGCTGGCTTGCCTGTCTACTGGCGGTCACACTTTATTTCAGCAGAAAGCCAGAAAATGCAGTAGCCTGCCACCTTGTGTACACAACAGGGAACAACATGTCACTTCATTTGGAACAAAAGCACGCTTTTCTCCCCAAGAGAATAATCTACACATTGCCGAGGACAGATACAAGTATTCAAATTCACTTAATAAATCAAAATTAACAATCAGTAGTCATCAAAGCAATCTGCTTACATTTCTGATGCTTGATTCATCCTTGGCCAAGAGATATAATTCTATGTGCATGTGCGCATACATATGTGTGTGTGTGCGCGCGCGCGCGCACACACACACACACACACGACTGAAGTCCAAATCAGGATTGCCGAAGTGACACAGACAAGCCAAGCAGACATCACATGTTACTGTTCTACTCCCTCCTGTGAGTTTTGGTAAATATGGTATGAGGCCCAGGTCTTACCTTTTTACCACCAGCTTCAGGGTCTTATGGGACCCCTTCACCAGGCAAATCGCTTCTTGTCTAAATCCAGAGAGACTGATGTCATTGATGCTGATGATCTCGTCTCCCGCCAGTAACTTGTCCACCGCTGCGGCTTTACTTCCTTCTTCAATCTGCAACCACAACAACAAAGGGTGCGTCCCATGAGCCTCCTAAAGGAGCAAATCAAGTCCCCAGAACCCGGCCAGGACCACCACATGCAGTGAGATGTGCTCTAGGAATGGCCTCCAGGTTAGCGAGGAGTGAAAGGACCCACCGGGGCCCTGGAGGCTGCCCTGATTTCCCATGTGGGGGGTGAGGGGCACAGCCTCCCCAGGACTGCCCCTACGAGGCCATGGCCTACCATTCACCACGGGAACGGGGAAGAAAAAGCATGCAACGCTCAGGAACACGCACAACCCACAACGGGCTCATTTTCTGGCTCTCCTTTATGCAAACAATAATGATGGCTCATTTTAATCATTCACTAATTATTTCTCAAACATGAATCCTGTACCTAGTAAGATGATTTTCCCAACAGCTTTACTGAGATATAATTCAAATACCACACAACTCACCCATATAAATAAATATTCAAGCGAATGGCTTCTTAGTAAATTCGCAGACTTGTGCAACCATCACCATCATCAATTTTGGAACATTTCTCTAACCCTAGAAGAAACCTCGTGCCTATTAGCAGTCGCTTCCTGATCCCCCCCCCCCAGCCTCTGGCAACCGCTGATCTACTTTTCTGCCCCTGTGGACTTGCCTATTCTGGACATGCCATATAAGCAGAGTCATGTGTTATAATACGTGGCCTTTTGTGACTGGCTTCTCTCACCCAGCATTACGTTCTCAAGGTTCATCCATGTCGTAGCACGTGCTGATGCTCCGTTCCTTTTTTATGGTCACGTAATATTCCATTGTACAGATGTCACCTTTTGTTTATCCATCAGTTGACAGATAGTTGAGTTGTTTTTACTTTTTGGCTGTTAAGCTGCTGCAAACACTGGGGCACAAGTCTATGTGTGAACGTGTCTTCCTTTCTCCCCGGATGTGTACCCAGGAGTGGAATTGCTGGGTCATATGGTAACTATGGTGACCATTTTGAGGGCCTGCCAGACTGTTTTCTAAAGCAGCTACACCAGCATTTTACAACCCGCCATCAGCATAAGAAGGTTCCCGTTTGCTCCCCGTCTCTGCTACCACTATGCTATTATCTGATTTCTTGGATTCTAGTCCTAATTAGATTATCACACCAGGTTGTATATATAAAGATATTCACTTCTCAGTGCTAAACACATTGGTTATGAATATATGTATACTGACTTCTTAAAATCTTGCATGCTACCCATGTTGTAATTTTCACTCTGAGAAGCCTTGATCTTTAAATCCTTAACATGGTTTCTCCTACATAGTAATGATCCAACTCAGTATCCATGAAGCCAGTCTATTTTCTGCACTGGTGCTTGGCAAGCTATGGCCCAGGAGCGAAACCCAGCCAGCCACCTTTTTATTTTTTCCTGATAAATTTCACAGGCATACAACCAGTCTGTAAACCATTTGTTTACAGACTGCTACAGGACAGAATTGTGAGGTCTGGCCCACAAAGCCAAAAATATTTACTACTTGGCTTTTGTTTTGTTTTTTTAACAGTGAAAATTTTTTTTTATATTTAGAATGAGCCAGCTGGACTCAGTTTAGAGAATCCCAACTTCGTTGGCAACATCCGAAGCATAGATAGTCAGGAGTTGGTCGGACATATGCCTTCTTGTCTCCGTCAGATCAGGGTGCTGACCTTGGCCAGGTCAATGTCACAGAGCTTCTTCCCAGCCTGTTGGTCTTGACATCCACAGTGAACACCAGTGTATGTTGTCTTCTGTCTTCTTCATGGCTGATGGCATACTGGTCGAGCTTGTTTCTCGTGGGGGCGCCCTTCCGGGGATATCTTAGTTGCCTTTGAGCCCCAGTGTCTCGGGCCCTCAGATGGTGGGTGACGTGCAGATATTGTGTGTGTGTCTGTGTGTGTGTGTGTGTGTGTGTGTGTGTGTGGCTATGGACGCCGTTCAGCTCTGCTTTCTTTGCCTTTAAAGCCCCGGCTTTGGCTTCGGCTCTGGGCGGGGCAGGGTATTCCTTCTTCACTTTCAGCGCCATCTTCGTGAAAAGCACTACTTGGTGTTTTTTTTTAAGTTAGTCAGTCCGTGTTGTACCCAAACGCCATTCTCTTTACAAATGGCTAGGAAAAGCACTGAACCAAGTGAATGGTTGGGAGCATATCCATGTGGTCTGAAAGTTCCCTGCCTGTCTGGTATGTCATCGTTAACCTAAGTATCTCTTCCAAAGTCTGCACAGGGCACTGTCGCAGCTTCTCCCTCCGGGAGCTAAAAAGCAGGGTATGAAGCAACTGACGGGGCCTCAGCTCTGAAACGCACATTTTCCCCAAATCTCCACGTAGATCCGAGGACAGCTGAGCTCCTAGGTTCCTAAAGCAATTATTCATTGCCAGTCAACGCCATAAACAAAATGAAAAGCCCACTCCTAACAAAAATATGAAGCAATTCATTCCGTTAAAAACTCGTTTTGAAAGTGTAGCCCGACGTAATAATAGGTAGACTGTAATTAAGTTTCCACCCGCCCAAGAGAGACAGCCAAGGTGTCGGTCCACGTGGTGGAGAGTTTAGGGTTTGACACACTGTGTATGAGAAGCCACGGGGCTGTCCAGGTGGGGGGGTCCATTGGGCAGCTGGCTGTGGGACGAGGGTGCCCAGGCAAAGGTGACCTACACAGGGAGTGACCCTGGACAGGGAGTATTTAAAGACAGGAGCGGGTGGGGGCACCAGAGGAGGCCACCTAGATAGAAAACAGAACCACGGACAGATGACCACCAAGGACAGAACCCTGGTCCCCAGCATTCACAGGTCTGGTGTAGGAGGGGTGGGGTGAAAGTGCATCAGACACGGGGGTGGGGGGCAGGGGGGGGTTTCTTGAAAGATGCAGCTCCTACCTGGGAGACATGTACAAGCTTGTGGACCCACACTTCTCAAACTGTAATGCGGACACTGTAATGCGGACACATCACCCAGGGGTTTGATAAAATGCAGGTTCTGGTCCCGGAGGTCCAAGGTGGGGCCTGAGCATCGGCATTTCACTTCTGTATCATTTTTAACAAGCTCCCGGGAGCATCGATGTAGGAGACATGAGGGGCACATACATAAAGCAGTGAAGTACTAGATGACTTAGAACTATGTTTGCCCTCCCTCAGGCGTGGATGCTCAACGAAGACTGTCACGGAGCCCGTGACCCTTACGGTGGCCTTGAAGGGGTGCAGATTTTGAGACAGTCGGGGGAATGCATAGAGACAGGTGCTGTGAGGGACCAACAGCACGTATAAGGGCATCAACGTGGACAGGCACAGGGCACTTGGGGGTCCTGACATGCTTCTGCCGAGGAAGGGCTCTTGGTCCAGGCAGTCCCTGCAGAGGACTGAGGGGAGGTGACGATGGCATCGACATGTCACTGCTAATCTATGCACATCGGTGCCAGGAAGCCTAACTGTCCATGTGGCTCACTGCTCATTTCTGTCCCCTGACTGAACCAGAGAAGGGCACCTAGGCAGTGTGGGAAAGCCTTCCAGCCCTAAGATAGTGCAAATAGGATGTGGGTAAGGAGGCAAGTTACAGAGTAAGGCTGCTCCCAGCTCCAGAGGCCCACAAAGTCCAAGGTCAGTCCACAGACCTGATGACCTGGGGCAGGTCTTTTCTTCTGAGACGTGCTGTCTTTAGGAACCTTCCTTGACTGTTGGGAATGTCACCGATTCCAAGCCCACATCCGTCTTTCCCATCCCCGTGGATTCCACGCCTACCAACTCCAGACTACAAACTCTGATCTCTGTCCCCTGGTTTCCTTCTATTTACAACAGATCACATAGCTTACCTGGAATGCAGACGCTGTTGATCACAGCCAGTGATGTACTTTTTCTTAAGTCTAATATTACAAGCTTTCCATTCAAAGCTTAGGTGAGGCGTATCAAGTCAGTTCCTAACCATTTTTAGCTGAAATTGTCTACAACTGGGCATATTCCAAATGAAGAATAACTTCTTCTTCCCAAGAGACAGCCTCATGCTTGAACATAAACTTATAATTTATTTATAACAAATTGGTAAAAAGATGGGCCTCTTTCAATACACTTTGATAGTAGATATTTCTCCTTTAAACCTATACTTTGTGCTATCATTTGGGGAAACCTACTCCAGAGTAAAGCAGCAAAAGAAAACCATGCATATATATGTATATACATCTACCTCATTTAAGAGACTTAAACACTGACTTCTATGAACATAGCTGACTTTTTGCAATTTCCACTCTGCTGAGAATGGAAGCATGGTGTGAACTAAGAGTCCAATTTACAGAATGACTGACTTAGAAAGAAGGCATAAAACAGTACTCAGGGGAAGAATCCAACATCTAAAGCACAACATGAAAATACTGACATAATCATGCACTAATAAGGTGTCTTACTTAGAAAAATAATTTGGCCAGTATTTGGAAGTGTTCAAAATACGAATGTTTACAAAAATCTTACTCCATCATCCCAAATTTCTAAGGACACAATCTTATTTTGCTTTTTTGCCTTTAAACAGTTATGCATCCAGGTGGAAACAACTCAAATGTCCGTGAAGAGGTGAAAAGATAAATCGAATGTGGTCTCTCTGTATGATGGAATATTATTCAGCCTTAAAATCGAGGAATATTTTTAGGGTTGGCCGAGTGGCTCAGTTGGTTAAGAGCTCGCTCAAGAGTGCAAGCTCTGAGCAACAGCGGTTCGATTACCAGCCCGAGCTGAGTTGCCGCTGAGCTGCCAACAAGTGGCAGGATGGCTCAGTTAAAAAAAAAATAAAAACAAACAAACAAACAAAAACGAGGAAAATTCTGACTCAGGCTACAACATGCACAAACCTTGAGGACACCATGCTTAGTGAAAGAAGCCAGACACATAAGGCAAAGACTGTATGAGTCCACTCATAGGAGGTTCCTACACCTTAAAACAAGAAAATGATACTGACCCAGGATGAGAATGAGCTCATGTGCCCTCTCTCCTACAACGATAGCCTGGAATTCGAGCATTACAAGGAAATCTTGAGGAAAAACCACTATGACTCACAACTTGAAGGCAGCATGTCCTTGGAGGTGACACATCAGCTGTGTCTGACTCGGTCACGACCCGGTGGGTTTTTCAGTCTCATTCCCACAAACCCTTGTATCTAAACAAGCTGTGTGTGAGACTCGTGAAGCGCTGTCATCTATTCTACCTTCACAACGAAGTGACATCCTGTCACTTCTCATCAGCAGACTCCTAAAGCCCGTCCTCTATCGTGAACAGCTCATTCCACAGCACCACCTGCCTGGACCTCAGCATGCCCCGCCACACTGCCCAGCACAAACGGGTCTAGGTGTGGAGATAAAGGAGCTGCGTTTTCTCGCCTTGCTTACGTGGCGCACACGTACGGACCCAGGCTCCCCCCATGCCCACCCTGTTCACATGCCAGGCATATTCTAGCTCGTGTTATTAATTAGCATTCTGTATGGAAGACTCCCTCTTCTGGTCCCCATGAAGAGCTCAATGCCCCACTAGGTTGAAGAATGCCTTATTGTTCTTATGAAAATATTTTCTCTGAAAACAGCAGGAGAGAGAAAAGAAAAAAACAACAGTTGATGAAAGTCCTTTTGGAACACAGGTTTTATACTTCACTGAATGGATGGTACAGAGGATCAAGAATGAAGACCCGAAAAGGCAAAAGGATCTCTATTCTAGTGGACAACCCGGCGCATGTGGAAAGAAATTGTGCTCAGGGCATTGGGGCTCCCCTCCATCTCGGGGTAGAGATGAAAAGGCTTCACAAATAGAAAGGGCCCTGAACCACTCACGATGGGGTGAGACATTCCAAAGTGGGGTCTTGATGTGAAGGCAGAGGCAGAAGCAGAAGCAGGAAGCCCAGGCCGTCTGAGGAATGTCAGCCTGGCGGGGTGGAAAGCTCTCACCAAGGAGCGTTTGAAGATAAGGGCAGAAAGGGGACGACTAGGAACTTGAACTTGAATCAGAATCTGGACCATATCCTGTAGGTGTTGACAGGCCAGAGAAGGCAGGCGTGGAAGTAGGGGAGTGAACTTATTGTTCAAGCAAATACTTGTGGAAGATCTGTGCCATAGGTACACATGAAATGAATGTCTCCTGCCTAAGAACAGAAGAAATGGCAAGGAAGTGAGTGGGTCCTGCTCCGTGTCTGCCCTGGATAGAAGCCAGGGCTCAGACCAAAGCAGGGCAGAGAGAACGAGCCTAAGTAAGTAAGGGCTCTCAAAGGTGAGAAAGAAGGACCAATGACACAGTCATTGATGGACGTGAAGGGTAAAGGAAAGACGGCTGGTCCGCAGTGCTGTGACCTGGAGCTTGAGTGATATGGAAAATCGGATCGACCACAGAACAAAATGAAAGAGGAAGCACGATTCTTTTAAGTCCAACATCCTATTTCAAAGCCCATGAATCACACCCATATCAATTATGACTATCTCAAGAACGCCTCACTTCCCAGACAAGATAAATGGGTGGTGACACGGCAAGGTCTTTTGTGAGTCAGGACAGTCACTGAGGGACCCTCCTTAGTCTGCTTCATTGAATCAGTTTACTCATTCCCGTGAGCTCAGTCGCTTCAGAAAGGAAACTTGACTCATCCAGGAAAAGTATCAAATTGTGAAATACTGTGAGAGTGCACCTCTGGTAACAGAGAAGCCCATCGAATACTGAAAACCTGCACCCCATTGTGTTGAGACCAACTGATCATGACTGGCCCCCATGGTGGGAGGAATGATGGCAGCCAGGCAGCCCAGGTTCCATCAAAACAGCGTCAGGCCAGGGTACAGCTTCAGACACACAAAAGGGGCGAGAAACAGGCGGAAAGGGCTAACCAAGAAACTAAAGCCCCACTGTGGACAACAGACACAAAAATCGAGCACGCCCAGCCTCCAACGAAGGGGTGCAGAAGCCAGCCCAGGCTGATGGCTCCCGCGTGCCACGCCTCCTCAGTGGTCCTGTCTCTCTTCTTGTGCCACCCAGCTGAATAGTTGATCAAGTACTTTGGAAGCGCAAGTTTTAGAGTAGCTCCAGAAATCTGTTTGAGAAGGAGGGAACCCCCACTTCATCCCATGTTTAAAGTGTAAATGCTTTTTTGGAAAGAGGTGAAAATCATTTGCCGGTTCTTTATTTTTTGGTTACAATCAGAATGGATATTGAATTCCAGGCTCCGGGGTCCTGGGTGTCAGCTTAACACTTTACGGTGGCCGGGGGGGTAGTTATTACACCTGATGACGCAATGCACAGTAAATGACAACCTGGAATCATAGTAGCACATCCACTGTGTCTTGAACATTTAAAATCACCTCTACTATCCATGCTGTGTTTCAGCAGTTTTCCTAAAGAAAATCACTCCTTGATCTTGGATTTCCCTGTCCCTGATCACGGCAGGCCAGTTTCCCTAATAACTTAATTAATGTGCCATGAAAAACAAAACTGAACATGTCGTTTATGATTCAAAGTGGCGAATGAGTGGGACCTCGGATGAAACAGCTTATCAACATTTGAAGAGATCGGTACTTGATACTCTCTGATGGGAAATGTGCTTGCACGTGTCAACCTGGAAAGTCACTGGAATAACTGTTTTGAAAAGAATCACGACTACATGGCTTTTCAGATTTTCAGCACAACGATGTTAAGAATTGTATACAAATTGAAATGTCTGGGTATTGATCCTCAAAACCACCAATAAAATCTCAACTAGGAAAGAAAAAATACCTTTCTTCATGGTTGACCACCAAAACAAAAATATCAAAAAGAAAAATGATAGGACAATATAAATTTTAAAAACCTAACAAAACAAACCAAAAACCCACCTCACATGCTTTGGACCCAAGTCGGTAATTAGTCGAGTGCTTTTAGCAACAGAAGGGTGTGCTCTGAAGATTCTCACACACCCCTTTCAGAACTCCCTCCCTACAATGAGGGCTGGATCAGGGCCCTACGAGAAAGAAAGGCAGATGTAGCCTGGGCAGGGGACAGAGCCAGGCCAGTGAGATGTGTGCAGGGGACATGATGGCTGTGTGACCAGCTCCTGGGCAAAGGGGGCACGTGGCCATGAAAAACGTGGAGGGACAACTCCGTCAGAGGACAAGGATACGTCAGGAGACTGTAGGGGCAGCGATCAGCACCCAGAAGTCTAATGAGAAAAAGAAAAAGGCTGACTGCACCAGGAGAGAGTGTGGGGACGCGCAAGGCAGGGGGACTGCAACAGGCAGTCGGGAGCAGCAGTAGGCATCCAGGCCAGCTGCACAGAAAACCAGAGGAGGAGCCTTCACTCTGAGCCCTGGTCCACCTTCCCCTGGAGCAGGACAAAGCCGGGTGTGAGCCTCCTCTCCAGATGCAGGAAGGTCCAGGGCCTCGGGGCTTTGCAGAGTCCTGAGCAGCCGTCACTGCGGCACTCCAGAGAACACACGCCAATCCGTGGAGGGACCGTTTCTGGACAGCAACAATCAAGATGCGCTTCCTGAGCTCTGCTGCCTGTCCAGGCAAAGCTACAGCCCAGACAGAGAAAGATCTGCAAACACTCTACTTCCACACTTCGCACCGTGTGGGCCTCTCGACTCCAAATGCAGCCTTCCTTGCCCTCCAGGTGGGATGCTGGAGGGGGGAGGCGTCCCTTCCAGTTCCAGCCTCATTCCCATGCACAAGGCACTGACCCCACACGGCGCCCTGGCAGGCTCCCCAGGCACTCCAGCGGGCAGCTTCCAGGTGGGTTCTGCTCACAGCACCTCGGGTGGCTCCCAGGAGGTTCCACTGGCACACCAGCCCGCTGCCCAGCCAGCTCCAATCCACCGCAGCCAGCTGCCCAGGCAGCTTCCTGCCTGCCAGCAGGCCTGTGGCCGTCGCTCAACTCCAATGTCCAGTGGACCGCGGTCACACCCGCTCCATGGGGAGCTGAGTCCCCGCAGCGGGTGGTTCCAGCCGGCTTCCTCAGGTCATCTGCCTAGACCCTGGATGGTGACTGCTCCTTACAGTTGCTGCTGCATTCTTAGCGGTCTCTACTCTGACAACCGGACTGACTAGTTAATAATTACTCGACAGTAAATTGATAATAAGTAATACTCTGTTAATAGTTAATTTTTGGCATTAGCTGGCCGGCAAGCTTTTCTGTAAAGAGCCAGATAGTCATAAATATTCTCAGCTTTACAGGACCTTACGGTCTCTATGGCAACCGCTCGACCTTGCCCGGCAGACGAGACATAAGCCAAGGGCTATGTTGGTATTTGGCCCGTTTTCCGGCTCCTGCTTTATAGGAAGCGCTCCCTCCCTGTTCAAATTTACTGTGTGGTTTGTACCTCCTAACTGGACCCTGACGGATATATATTCTATGTGACAAGTGCAGTAACAGAGGCTTGCACGGGGCCCGAGCAGCACAGGGCAGGGGGTAATAAAATCTTGGGGCGGTAGGGGACTGAGGTCGGGGAGGGCTTTAAAAAGGAGGGGCGATCTAGTCCTCACGATGCGGCTACCACTTACTGAACTATAAGGTTTGGGGAAAGTCACTTAATCCTTTTCTGTTTGTCTCAAGTTTTGTCACCCCAAATAAATGGTGATCAGAGTTGTTGGTTTGTCTTACCTCCTGGGACAATCAGGAGACTAAAAGTGAGACCATTATGAAAATATTTTGTAGACTCTCAAATACGGTACACGTATATTTATACGTCATTTCACTTATGTTATCACTTATCAGTGTCCAAAAAGAAAGTACAACCCACGCTAAGCTTTTCGAGTTTCAAGTTCAGTGACAAGCGATCGGATTCTTGATTTTCACACGAGGAATCTAGAAACTTAAGTGGTGAAGGGAGGCTGCTTCACATACAAACACGAGTACTCGAGGGCCGGCCGAGTGGCTCAGTTGGTTAAGAGCTCGCTCAAGAGTTTGAGCTCTGGGCAACAGCGGTTCGAGTCCAGCCCGAGCTGAGCAGCCACTGAGCTGCCAACAGGTGGCAGGATGGCTCAGCTAAAAAAAAAAAAAAAAAAAGAAGATATAAAGTGTACAGTTAGACAAATACAAGTACTCCAAGCTGTTGGTGCAGTGGTTTCAAGTCCTTTTCTATACGATTGTTTGGGGGATAAAAAAATCCCAAAGCTCCATTTTCCTAGACATTCTTGTTATGTACTTGAAACTTGAAGTTCCCTTTTCCCCTTGTTTAGCTACTATTGCATTACAGACAACTGTCGACAACACAGAGTTCCAATTTATAAATGGGATGTTTTACAAAAGCTTAGCCTAAGTGGATTATGTGGAAAACCAGGCCACACTTGCCCCATAAAAACAACAACATGATTTAAGTGGTAGTTAAATTCTCAGGCTAAGACACAAATACCTCTTTAAAATATGTCATGGTTTAAATAGTTGGGATTACAATGAAGCAAAGGGAGAAAAAGAAACATGCATTTCCCCAGATGGCCCTTTGAACGCGTACAATATATGCACACAGGTCAGGTGTTTGCGACAGGCAGAGAACCGGGGCCTCTTGGTGCCAATGGGAATACGTTCCCCTGAATCTCCACCTGTATGGAGCCCTGTTAGGTAGAAGCAGAACCTGCCCAAGGATGGAAGGTAGACGTGACGCAGCAGCAGCAGCAGCCACTTTACTCCACAGGTGACATCACAGTGACACCTGGCAAGGGACGGATGCAGAGGTGCCCAGCGGGCTCCAGCCCGTCTCCATTCTCCACAGCCCCGCCTCACTGCCTTCTTCCCTCTGGGGCCCTGGGACCAACAGAGAGATGCCTGGCTCGGGCCCATGGAGTGGTGGCCACACCAACGGGACTGCCTCCCTCGGGCCCCCATGCTGCATGGGTGTAGCATCTCCGAGGCACTCCTCCCTTCCACAATCCCTTCTCCCAGAGTCACGTGCGCTCTAACACCTTCGACACAGCACCTCTGCCAGGAAGAGGCAGTGTCTGTGCCTGAGACACTTGTGTGACACGGCGGTGTGACGTGGTGGTGCTCCCAGCAGCAGGCACAGCCCACGAGATGGAAAGGAGCGCATCACCATCCCACCAACACCAACCAGGATGCCAGCAAGGAAAAGCTGTCGGCAAGCGTCTGCAACGCTTGTGTGTTTTTTAATGGTAGTGAAAAAAAACCAAACCACACATAATACAAAATGTACCCTCGCCACCGCTTTTACAGTGTACAGTTCAGGGGTGTTAACTCTAAGCACATTGTGTATAACAGGTCTCTAGAACTTCCACATCTGGCAAAACACACACTACATCCACCAAACAGAACCCGTTCTTCGCCTGCTCCCCCAGCCCCAGCACCCTCCGTTCTACTTTGTTTCTTTCAACTTGACTCCTCTAGATACCTGACACAGGTGGACTCGTACAGCATTCGTCCTTCCGTGTCTGGTCACAGCACTCCAGGTTCATTCATATAGTGTGTGATGCGCACCACACCATCCTTGCTTCTTAAGGCTGAGTAATATTCTATTATATGTATATGTCACATTTTCTTTATCCTCGCATCTGTGGATGGACACTCGGGCTGCTTCCAATACCTGCCACTCTTATATACTGGGGGGTGCATAAATCGATACGACCACTTGGGGAAACAGACTAAGTAACCTACAATCAGCAGTGTGTCTGCGTGTTAACCAAAAGGCCCATACAAGGGTGTCTATACCAGCACCATCTGTAATAGCTAAAGTCTGGAAACCACCCAGGTGGCCAATAAATAAAACAAAGGATGCAATTCTACACCATATTTCTCCACCCCAACACCATGGACATCTGGGACCAAAGTCCCCCTTTGTTTGGGGGCTGTCCTGGGCACTGTAGGAGGTTTGGCTCCAGCCTCTAGATGCCAGTAGCAACCCCACCCCCAAGGTATAACAACCAAAAATGTCCTCAGAAATTACTCAATGTCCCCTGGGGGACCAAAAAACACCCAGTTGAAGAGCACTGTTCTAGAGAAAAGATGGAAGTATCTGAGACAACAATTTCAGCTCTCGTGAAACAAAAGGAAAATAAGACACCTCTAAAATCCCATGTCACCCCACCCACCATGGCAGGAAGTAGGCAGCCACCAGCTTCGCACAAGCCACCCCCTCTGGTGTCCAGCAACAGTGCAAAAGGCCCGCCGAACAAAGTGTCAGCATTGCCACGCAGAAGAGGCCTCATGGTTCTGGCCACCATCAGCCCTGTTCCAGGAGTCCACTTCGCAACAAAGAAGCCTTTCTCCCCAGAGAAAATGGTCTTTCCTGCCTCCAGGCCTCGAGGACTGGGTCCCCTCTACTCACACCCCACCCCCATCACTGACACAACGCCACACACTGTCTGGCTCATCCCTGTCATCCTCTGGGACCATCGTGACCACCATGGGACTAGACACCCTCCTCCCAGGCTCCCTAACACTGGGGTGCAGTGCTGCGAACTCCATTTATGGTCCCTGATGATGCTCCTAGCCACACAGCAGACTAGCATCTCATAGGACAACACCCAAATGATATCTTTGCTTCTTCCCCTCCTATACCAATATCTGTTTGGAGGAAACAGACAAAGGTTCTGGAAAGGGTGACCGGGGAGGTAAAGAACCAGGTAAGATAGCGAAGTTGCTGTCCATAGGCCTGTGACTAGGGGAGGAAAAACCCACCACTGTCTTGGTCTTTCAAGTGGCTCTCAGACGTAGCATCATGAACAGTCAAGGCCCCGGGCGCCTCCCCGCCCGTCTGGGAGCCCAGACCTGCGTGCTTCTAACCCTTTTCTCATAGGTCTTTTTTAAAACGAGCAGTGGGAACATTGAAGGCATGAGTGAAGCAGACAACTGGAATCACTTCATTTTGCCGTTTTTCAACGTGAAAAAAGCAATCTGAAAAGGGCTGATAGGCCATTAAGAAACAGGAAAAGGAACTGCCCAGACATGAGAACAAAGTGTCCCCGCTTTTCAGAACACATGGCTGTTTATTTTTAATGGATGTCCCCAGCCTACTGCTGTTTCAAAGACACAGCAGTTGTTCTTTCAGATAAGGCTGCCACTGTGCCATCGGGAGGCGCGCTGCTCAAAGGGAACCCAGCCAAGGTGGCTTCACCTTTCCTACGGGTGAGTCACCTCCCCTTCGACTTCTTATCAGGTAAAAAAACGGGTGACCTCACCCATCACAAGGACTTTTAGAAAAACAAAACTCTTTTCCGTGACGTTGCCACAGACTGAATGTTTGTGTCTCCCCCAAATTCACGTGGTGGAGCCCAATCCCCAATGCGATGGTGTTAGGAGTGGGGGCTTCGGGAGGTGGTCAGGTCATGAGGGAGGGGCCTTCATCAATGGGACCAGTGCCCTTGTAAAGGACCCCAGAGGGGTCCCTTGCCTTTCCACCATGTGAGGACACAGGAAAAAACAGCTGTCCCTGAATCAGGAAGTGGGCTCCCAGAGCCCAAATCTGCCAACAAGCATCTTAATCTTGTTGGCCTTCTAAGACCCCCAGTCTGTGCTATTTTTGTGACAGCAGCCCAAATGGATGGAGACAGATCAGAGGCCCCATTCAAAGAGCCTAACTCAGCAGTGTGGGGCAACCCGTGAAGTTCTGGGTTGGAGGGGCTGCCATAAGGGAAGGGGCCGGTGTACGAAAGACAGCCCTCGAGAGGGCCCCTGGGAAAGGGGCAGGGTGCTCCCCTCTGAAGGGACAGCCAGTATGCAGTAATGCCAGCCACCAGAAGCCCTGTGGAAATCGGTACCCAACATGGGCAGCTCTTCCAATTTGTTTTAAATAAGCTGGAAGTCTGGGCTTTTAGGGCTGCTCTGCCCCTGTGTCCTCAAACGTAGGCAGTCCTATGCTTTAAAGACTAGGAGAGGCGAAGCAGAATCATGTCAGAAGGTCACACACGTGTCACCCCAATGGGCAGCCTCTGTTTCAGGTAATTCCCATCCTGCTCTCTGCCCGTGTACACCTTCTCGTGTGTGAGAACCCACAGGGCTATGCAGATGCCCTACCCACTGAGGGGCCCTTCTCCACGTCTCCTGCATTGTCTCTTCATCCGGGACTCTGCTGATAGGCCTTACCTTCAAGTCTTCTCTCTGCCTCCCCAAACTGACCTCTCTTTTAGGAAGTCGTTCAAGTCCCAAGTGCTCCAGGATCCCCGATAGCATCTTTCGGAAGCAATGCCCTCCCCACCATGACTAGAATACAACCATCATCTCTGGTGGCCGACAGACTTGCTCTCCCTGGACGCAGCTGGACTCCTGCGCACAGCTGAAGGGCTCTGCCCTCGCAGGAGGGAGAGGCGGCTGTGACAGTCCTGACCGGGGACGAACACCAGCTGGAGGCTTCTGAGGAAAAGCTGTGGTCTCTGCATCAAAGGGGCAGAAGCATCTGGGGCCACCCTTTCCCCTTTCTTCTGGCTGTGAACCTGAAACATCCGAGTCCAGATGTGAGAGCCACCATCAGAGCCAGGTGGGCACAGAGGGGCCTGGGCATGACGGCAGCAGCAAGCTCCCCCGCCTCGGTGGCCAGTGTTCCCTGGAAGGGCCTGGGCCCAGATACTTGGAAAACCGTAACGACTCATCCAGAAGACAAGGATACTTTAGAGTGAGTCACAGTTCTGTATAAACCCAGGTCATCTTTCCTTAATGTTTTGATTTTTAAAAATCAACACCAAACTAATTTTTTAAAAATGTGTATTTCACAATAAAAAAAAAATAAGAAAATAAATCAACACCAAACAGCATTAGTTCTAAACAGCAAGACTTTGGCTTTGTAATTAAAAACAACTATTGAGGGGTATAATTGTTTATCATGTCTGAGAGGCAGGTTAAGAAAAACTATAATGTCTTGCTCTATGAATTTTTTTTTTTTTTAGCTGAGCCATCCTGCCACCTGTTGGCAGTTCAACGGCTGCTCAGCTCGGGCCAGGCATCGAACCGCTGTTGCTCAGAGTTCAAACTCTTGAGCGAGCTCTTAACCAACTGAGCCACTCAGACAGCCCTGTATGTTTTTATTTGAGAGTAAGACACACGGCATCTGCCTGAAAATTCTACCAGAATGGGTAACCAGTTAGCTCAGTTGGTTAGAGCGTGGTGCTGATAACACCAAGGTTGCCGGTTCAATTCTCGCATAGGCCACTGTGAGCTGCGCCCTCCCTAAAAGAGTCAACTATGCCTTGTAGCATGAAAGCAATGTGTAACCAATGACCATGGCTGTTCCCCAATAAAATTTTTAAAAAATAATAATTCTACCAGAAAAGTCTACCAGCTACAATGAGTCATGACATTTTGCTTCATCAAATGTCTGCACTCCTGCCTGACAGAGGAATACACTGGTAGAAGGCACTTTTTAGAATAATATCATGGAGGAGGGGCCTGAGGGCTGGATACTTATAAAATCGACATAGTTTAAATGCAATGGGAGTACATGAAAGCAGGGTTTTCATTATACTAAACACAATTCTTCATCTCATCAGTAACATTATTTCTCCACTGTGATCTGAAGCTAGAATCTAACCAAAAGAGCCAAACTACTGCCGAACTGGTAACCCTTCTGTGTCACAGAAAAAACAGAAACCACTTAAGATTTATGCCACTCCGGCCATTACAAGGCTACACAGGAAACCCTTTCCTGGCTTTCTCTGGCGATAAACTTTCATAGGCAACATCTTCATTTGTTAACATGTGTTTACTTCTCCCAAGTTCAGCCATAGCTTAGAGGGGGAAAATGGAGGCCATCTTAAGTCTTAAAAAAAAAAAAGGGACAAATTAAAATGGCTTCATTCTTCTGATAGTCATGTCACAGCGTGAGCCACGGCACAGCAGATAAAGAAGCCTTTTGGTTGTGCTTGGGGGAAATGGGGGGGAGGGGGAGCAAGCATTGACCAGGGTGTCAGAATTTACTCAGTAGCCCACCTCTATTTTTGCCCAGAGTGAGAACTGAATTATTCACCAGTCAACTGAAAAGAGTCAGTTATGTGCCTAGCTTAGGATGTGCAAAAAACGCGTGCCGAGCCGGACACAGAGATGCCCAGGGCCCAACACACCAGGAACCATCACTCCTGAATCCTGGCGGTTCCCTCACCACAACACAGATTCCACATGAAGGCCCTTTTTTAAAAAAAAAAAGATTTTATTGAGGAATTGGGGGAGGGAAACAGCATTGGGGAATCGGGGAGGGGGAACAGACAAGTTGCTGTCCTTTTGTTCTTCAGTCTAGTTGTGGAGGACGTCACTTCACGGGCCCATGTTGGTATTGTGATCACTGCGCCCTTCCAGCTGAGGCAGTCGCTCACCGGCCATTGGATGGCTACTCACGGAGACTCATGACAGCCCAGCTCCAGGTCGAACTGTTGTTCACCATCTTAGCTGTAGAGGGTGCAGCGTCACTGGCCCTCATGTGGGATCTGAACCGGGGCCCTGCTGCTCAGAGCTGGCATCCCAAGCCAGCTCTTAACTAATGCGCCACTCGTCCGGCCCTGTCGAGGCCCTTTTTGAAGCTTCATTCTGTGTCCAGTGCTTTATTCGGGACAGCATTTGATACAAAACATACATTTATCTGTTAGGACTGGTATGGGAACATTTGGCATTTTTAATTACTGTGTTCAAAAACGTGGGGGAGGCTGCCATCTCCCACGACAGACTATAAATAAGTTTCTGTCCAAGGATACTGAAAACAAAATTGTAGGTAAGGGCTGCCTTCGATTTCTGCTCTTAGAAATTCCACTGAGGCATAGATCAGACAAGGATTTTTTTTCCCCTGAACTCTCCAGGAAAACACACTAAGGATCACAAAGAAAAGGGACCTATCGTGACGGTTAGTATGCGTAAATAATTTCCATGAGAAGTGTGAACAAAATTGGTGGGCATCGTGGCTTTAAAAATGGAAGAAAATGCAGCCACTGCAACCCCATCCATCTGGGGGCCTCCGGCATGCCAGCATCCTCCGGCCCTGTGCCTCAGCTCTCACACTGTGTGACAGAGGCTGGCACTGGAGGTGGCCCAGTGCCCCCTCCTGCCATCCAGTGAAAGGGACCCTCCCACATCACAGACCAGGCTACCGAAATGGCTAGAGTCTCCGAAGCTGGCAAGGAAAGATTCCAGGGGGATTCTGTTTTTTGGGGTTTTTTTAAAGATTTTTTTTTTATTGGGTAATTGGGGGGATGGGAACAGCGCTGGGGAATTGGGGGAAGGGGAACAGACAAGTTGCTGTCGTTTTGTTCTTCAATCTAGTTGTGGAGGACGCTGCTTCACTGGCCCAAGTTGGCACCATCATTGCGCTCTTCCCAGGCGAGGCAGATCAGTCGCCGGCTTCTGGACGGCCGCTCACTGCGGCTGCTGGCCGCTCACGCTGGCTGCTGGCTACACACGGTAGGTAGCCCCTGGCAACCCACTGCAGCAGGGGCTGCAGCCTATGCCGTCGCCAGCAACTCATGGCAGCCCAGCTCCAGGTTGAGCTGTTGTTCAGCATCTTAGCTGTAGAGGGCAGTGTCACTGGCCCTCATATGTGGGATCCGAACTGGGGCCCTCTGGCATCCCAAGCGAGTTCTTAACCATCACGCCACTCGGCCGGCCCGGGATTCTGTTTTTTACGATGGAATTGGCCACACCTGAGACAGGATAAAGGCACTTTTGCCACAATCTCCGACTTAAGTCTGATTATTCCTATTAGGAATGCAATTCGTTTTGTAACAACATGCTTTGACAACAGAGTTCTCAAGAAGCCACTGGGGGTAACGAGTAAAATTGTTCAATACGCTGCTTATCTAAATGAAAACAAACAACATACAACTGAGACTCAAAAACATTATAGGGGTCTCTTCCTGAGCCCATCATCGGCCATTTAATTGCAGTGTGCCCAACCTAAGTGTCAGGGTTAAGGACAAGATCTAACCCTAAAAGCACAAACCACGCCCCTCCTGCTGGCTGGCTGCCTGCCTGTCTGCCTGCTGGAGTCCTGGCAGGTGAACGGGTGCTACAGGGATCCCGCCCCCAGCAGGAAAGACGGGCTCTGTTACAAGCAGGTGGTGCAGGGTCTGTGAGTGCTGGGGGGTGGGGACCCAGGGTGAGGCCAATATTAGGACTATACCATCCACTGTCAAAACCACGCAGGATGGGTGCCAGGGACTGAAGAAAGGGCATCCATTTTTAGCTCTCCCCAAACACACAGGAGGGGCGAACCATTGAGCCTTTCTGTGCCTCAGTCTCCTTACCCCCAAAATCATCAATTCAATCCTGTCACTAAGATCATGTTTAGCTTTAAACTTTCACAATTCCAGTTCCACAACCCTCATTCTTATTACGCGTCTAATTCGACAAGTCTTGAACTAGCAACTCGTGCAGCTTTTGCACTAATAAGATGTGATGTGTGCTCCGGGGGAGACTGGGCGGAAGAGAAAGCTTTCAGAGACCCAGCTCTGGTAGAAACTGAAGGTGGTGGCTGACAGTAAGAACTAAGCCTCAGATGCAGTGACAAGCCAACAAGGAGCGAGACAGATTTCAGCAGCACAACTGCTGGCGATCTGGGCATCAGAGGGTGCACCTGGTACCCAGAGAACTGCCAAGACCAACAGGAGGGTGGAGGAGCCTTCTCAAAAGCAGAGCGTAAGAACAAAAGGTCTAGTTAGCTATGGTCCCAACTAATCAAAGCTTTAGCTGACGTGTTGCTGGGACGTAGTATCGGCTTTTTGCAGACTGGGGTTTTGCAGACTATCACGTAGCCTGTTTGAGGGCACTAACATTCCCCCAAAGGATGTGAATGGCTCAGCAAGCTGGTAGGCACACCCCACATCCCAACACATCTCCATGAACTTGACCAGAGACTGCCTGTAACGGGCAGGCCCTTTCGACTGGGACCAGAATGAGGCAGTGACAGGTCTCATCTCTAACACAGTGAACACCTGTTCATTCAAAACTAGATGCCGAAGGGACAAAATAGACCCGAGTCACCTGGGGAACATTGTCAGCTCCAACTTTAATTCCAGGCTCAACAATCAATAGCCAAGTTACAGTTTTACTACAGAATAAGGTTTTGAACTTTTTCTCTATGAAAGTGAGAGAGATGGGGTCCTAAGACAGAAGTGCAAAGAATACAGTGTCACCAGAGGGGGAGCAGCAGTGTTTGGAAAGTAGAGTGCAGGACCTTTCAATACTGCTACACATGCGCCTGGAATAACTGCATTGTCTCCACAAACACAGGCTCCACGGGAAAATGCCTCAGGAGTGGGCAAGAGCCCCCATATCTGAGTGGCAGCGAGGTGCTGTTTACTCTCTAAGAGCAAGCCGGTGGGTTAGACCAAAGACTCCGTGGGCTCTGGGTCACTCAAGGCTCTGACTGACACACTCTGGTTTGCAAAAGCAAAGTGGGATTTGTTCCAGGGAGATGGGGAACCATGGAAACCACAGGACCGGGAACGACCCCAGAATGTTCCAGACAGTGAAGAGGAACAAAGCGGAAGTCAGCGATGGCCAGGCCAGAAACCAGACGGTCGGGATGCCAGGCGTGACCGTGCTCCAGCCGGGCCTCGCTCTCTGCTTCCCCAGGCAGAGACCCAAGTCTTGGGAGTTTGGAGGACACAAGAGTGGCCCAGAATTCCCCCCAAGGCTGAAGAGTATGGACTACCAGCCAGCAATACAAGGCACTACTGACCCACGCACAACCTGGATGCGTCTCCGGAGAATTACACAGACGGAAAGTGGTCGATCCCAAAAGGTCACACACTGTACCAGTCCATTTATAAAAAGTCTTGAAATGATACAATCATAGAAAGTGTGGCCATAGAAAGGTGGGGTGGGGCCGGAGGGAGGCCCATAAGGGACCCTTGTGGTGATGGAAATGGTCTATCCTGTTACCCACATCAGTATTCCGGTGTGACACTGTCATGAGGGTTTTGCAAGGTGTTACCATCGGGGAACCAGGGAAAGGGGTTCAAGGCATCTCTCTACAGGCAGACCTCATTTTACTGTACTTCTGCTTCATTGCACTTCACAGATGGAACCATCTTTTTACAGATTGAAGGCAAGAACTCCACCAACAAAAAGATTACAACTCACTTGATTGCAATTCTTACTTGATCGCGGCGGTCTGGAATGGAGCCTGAAATACTTATGAGGTATTCCTCTATATGCTTACAACTGCACGTGACTAATGACCTCAACATAAAAGTTTAGTTTTAAAACAAGAGACTGACAAGGAGGGGACCATGAGGCCACCAGGGCTCCACATGGGGCAGGAAGCAAAGGAATTTGGCAGACCCTCACAAGGCCACAGACAATGGGAGGTCATTTTTATAAGGAAACTGGGGTGCTACACAGATGGGGAGTGTGAGCCAGAAAGCCAAACACCAATGAACGTCCACTATACGCTTCTGAGGAGATGACAACGCTGACACAGCAGCCAGTCAGCAGGCCACTCACTCACTCACTTGATAATCTGAAGCCACTTTAAAAAAATATTAGAGGGCCGGCCGAGTGGCGCGATGGTTAAGAACTCGCTTGGGATGCCAGAGGGCCCCGGTTCGGATCCCACATATGAGGGCCAGTGACACTGCCCTCCACAGCTAAGATGCTGAACAACAGCTCAACCTGGAGCTGGGCTGCCATGAGTCGCCGGCGATGGCGTGGGCTGCAGTCCCTGTGGCAGTGGATTGCCATGGGCTACCGTGTGTGGCCAGCAGCCAGCGTGAGCAGCCAGCAGCCGCAGTGAGCGGCCGTCCAGAAGCCGGCGACTGATCTGCCTCGCCAGGGAAGAGCGCAATGATGGTGCCAACTTGGGCCAGTGAAGCAACGTCCTCCACAACTAGACTGAAGAACAAAACGACAGCAACTTGTCTGTTCCCCTTTCCCCAATTCCCCAGCACTGTTCCCATCCCCCCAATTCCCCAATAAAAATCTTTAAAAAAAAAAAAAAAAGAAAATTTCACTTACAATACTTAGGAATAAATTTTAAAAAAAAATATTAGAAAAATGACTACTGAGCTGCATGGATGCAGCCTGTCATTTATGGCCACAGAGTCTCAGGAGGCTGTTAGCAACTCAGCCCATGGAAAAAATTAATGGGACATTACAGTAACCAAAAGAAACACAGAGGGAGGTCTGAAACACATAGACTCTGGTGCCCTTGTCCCTACTGCCATGCCAGGCAGACACCCAGGTTGGTTTCAAATCAATGCCCTCATGGTACCCCGTTTGTTTTTTTGGGGGGTGGGTGGGGTTTGGGGTTATTTTTTTAAGGTATTTTATTGGGGAATTGGGGGAGGGGAACAGCGTTGGGGAATCAGGGAAGGGGAACAGACAACTTGCTGTCCTTTTGTTCTTCAGTCTAGTTGTGTCACTTCACTGGCCCATGTTGGTATTATCATTGTGCTCTTCCCGCATGGCAGCTCACGAGAGCTCACGCCCGCTGCCAGCCAGCCTGCAGCCCAGCTCCAGGTCAAGCTGTTGTTCACCATCTTAGCTGTAGAGGGCGCAGCGTCACTGGCCTCATGTGGGATCCGAACCGGGGCCCTGCTGCTCAGAGCTGGCGTCCCAAGCCAACTCTTAACCAATGCGCCACTCGGCCAGCCAAGCACCCTGTTTTTCTACTAAGCAAGTATATATTCCATCTTAATTGACAGCTAGACACTGGTATCAACAATGCTTCATGATGTGAATGTAACTAATTCAATTAAAGACAAAACACTAGGGACGAGATGTGCTGTCCGTCTATACTTAACAAAATTGTCATGTCTATACTTAACAAAACTGTCATGTTTCTTTTTAGTAAGATTTTTAGCCATACGCTCATTTGGATAATGTCAATGGGCAATTTTTTAAATGAACAAGGCTTTGAGGCTGATAAGATTAAAATATGTCCTACATTACTTTGGGTTGACTACTGAAAAAGAAAACAAACTTAAGGGGACTATATGATTGTAAACTCTGAAATAGCGGCGTATTGCTGAGTTTAGGACACCAGTATGAAGTGGAGCGACTCCAAGGTATATTCAAACCAGACCTGAGTCCTGCTCCTGGAAGCCCTCCCACCCTGCCAGGCACAGAGCCTGGTGGATGGTAAGCACTCAAATATTTTCTGAATAACCAGATGCTTGAACAAATAAACTATAATTTATATAACTGAGAAGTCCCTTGTCATTTTACTGCCACCCTACTCAAAACCAGTGAGCAATGCTCATGTCCAGTATTCTGAAAACGTTTCGCAAATTCTTGCAAATTCAGGACCCATAAAAAAACATTTAGAAGAGACAGTATCACCCAAAGCTATCTTGCATTTAGCACTCACAGGTTTGATCAAACACAAGGCACCCCCAGCGTCCACGAGATTTAGTCATCTGTGGATCTCCCAAACAAGAGTTGTAATTCTGTAAAATTCTGAACCTGAAGGGAATGACTTAAGCACTCAGTCTAGCTGACAGCCAGTCTATGACTTCAGAGTTCTCTACGCCCAGCCACCAGGTAAGTAGTAACACATAAAATAAAATAAAAAATAAAGTGTGTTTCTTCATGAAGACATCCCCCACAGAACCAGTGGCAGCCACAAAGATAGGGGGGACTACGAAAGTGATGGCTCTGAACAGAAACACAAGTGTGGGAGATCAGACAGTAGGCCCAACCATGCTGGGAGCCTCAGTGTATGCAACAAACAGCCCCACTATGTGCTGCAGACGAGGATGAGCCAACAAGGGCCGTCAAGCTACTTTGCGCCCAGCCTGGACCCAAGATGCCCACCAAGTGCAAGAGGGACAATGAACGCTTGGGCATCTTGGGTGCTCACCTCACAACGTCAGAGTCCACTGCCTTCTTAAGCTCTCCCTGGCTGTAAGGAGGAGAAACCGCGGTCCCCAAACCCCCGACCACCACCAAAATGGATACGTAGCTTCACCATGCCCACATGCTAGCAGATAACTGGCCAAGTTCACTGAAATTAACTGGAGGTCTTTAGGGGATAGCAGAGGCTTGCTTTCTCTTCCCATTAATTAGAGCTTCCACCCCAAAGCAAGATATTTGGAGGAGGAGGGGAAGAGAAAGAGAAGGGTCTCAGCCCTGTACTGACTGCAGAAGGTCCTTGAACGAGGGGCCAATAAAGAAAAACAGTCAGCGATCATTCCCAGAGGTGCTGACCCTGCGGGGCCCATTTGCTCTAAGGCCTGGCTGGCTGTTAACCCCCTTATCATGTAAGCTTTTCAAATCCATGATATATTCCTCCTTCCACCACCTTCCTGGGCCTTACAGGAGAAATGTCGCTACAGATGCAAAGGATGGGAGAGAAAAACGATTTAAAGAAACATACGTTCATTAGGATAGGAGTAAGTCAAAGAGAAGAAATCCGTACAAAGAATTAGTCAGTCCTGCGTACAGAAGTCAGCGTACAAGTTAGCACACGCATTCAGGCATAGCAGCAGAAGGCAAGCTCCAAAACTGCTTGTGAAGACAAGAACACTGAGTAAAACCAACTCCAGTATCACTCATACTTCAGGACTGTCCAAGCAAGGTTTGCCCCAGGGACTTCTTAGGAGCAGCATACAACCGGAAGTTGAAAAGGCACTCTACCGATGCAAGCGTTTACCTAATTACTCCTCTAGGCCCCTTGTCCACCACATCATGGCCGTACACTGCAAAATACTGTTTTATGAAACCCCATTCTCGTCCAGCAGACCAGGTAATGGGCCCTGACAGTCCCTAAGGTCAATGTCACTCCCTGAGCACCATCTCATAATGAAAACAAAGCTCAACCAATGAAGGGCCGCTAAGTAGACGGATGTACAACAATTTCAAGGTCTAATTCCTGGTCGCTGCGTTTGAAGGCTATCAAGCCTGCTTTGCCAGGCTTATTCCACAAGATTTGCCCAGTTTCGTAGATACTGAAGTGAAGCCAAGGCAAGCACAGAATAAAAAATGGTTAGCAGCCTTAAAAAAACCAAAATGAGAAAACCTGACAGACCAAAGGTGATAGTCCCACAGCAAATTACCTTTTACAAGTGGGAAGTTAGGTTTTTGGGGGTCCAGACTCCATCTACCACCACCACAGCAAACCCTCGCAACCTCCACACGTGCCAAACATGAAATGAGACCCAGCAGAAGCATTCTAGCATGAGTGCCAATTCTACTGAAATAGTCACTGTGGGAAAACAATGAATTTTCTGGAAGGCAGGCGCCAACCACAGAGCAGCCAGGCATGGGTTCTGAGGCAACAGAGATGCCAAATCTGTGTTCCAGATAGCTAGAAGGTCAAAGCTGTTAAAAATGTTCAAAAAATACCCTTAAAAAAAAAAAAAAGAAAGAAAGAAAAAGAAACATCACTGAAGTTCAGCAAAGAAAATGAATGAACTACTATTGCTACCAGGAATGATATGACTCTCACGAACACACAATTGAGAAAAGCTAAATGCAAAAAAAAGTCTATTCCATTTCTATAAAGTCAAACAGAGGTTAATCTATGGTGTGAAAATTGAAGACAGCAGTTATCTTTGGGGAAAAGCTCAAGGGCACCCCTGGAGGCTAGGGCATCCCTAGAACTTTAAACAGCAAAGTCCTCATCTTGATGTGGGGGGCAGGTTACAGAGCCATGTTTATTCCATGAAAAGTCATCCAGCTGTTCCATTCACTTTTCAGGCACTTTTCTGAATGCAAGTTATACTTCATCATAAAAAACATATATATTACAAGCAGAGGTAAGGCATAAATTCAACTCCCGTTAGTACACCCCTGAGAGTCATAAACTTATCATCAGGGTGCCTTTAAGAAATGTACATCCAGGGCCGGCTGAGTGGTGCGATCGTTAAGAACTCGCTTGGGATGCCAGAGGGTCCTGGTTCGGATCCCACATATAAGGGCCAGTGACACTGCCCTCCACAGCTAAGATGCTGAACAACAGCTCAACCTGGAGCTGGGCTGCCATGAGTCGCCGGCGACGACGTAGGCTGCAG
>NW_017731505.1:2943187-2978886 GCF_001890085.2 Hipposideros armiger
CAACTTGGGCCAGTGAAGCAACGTCCTCCACAACTAGACTGAAGAACAAAACGACAGCAACTTGTCTGTTCCCCTTCCCCTAGTGCCCCCAGCACTGTTCCCATCCCCCCAATTCCCGAATAAAAAAAAAATAAAAATAAATAAAGTCTTTAAAAAAAAAAAAAAAGAAATGTACATCCATGTCAGCCTTTACTTTTTAAGACACAAGTCACTAAAATGCAGTATGTTTGAAAACCCCTCTACAGTTACACCGAGCTTCAAGGATTTTTCAACAATAAGCCTCATTCCTAGAAGGTTCTCAGACCTCCTGGAGGAACCCCGACAATGAGAAACAACGGGCCCCTGCCTAAGTACACAGCCAGTAGATGTCTGGGCGTTCCCGGGTCAGCCCGTCCTCTACATAAACTCACCCTCCACCTGGGTTTTTTTTGGGGGGCGGGGGCATTTAGAAATTTTATTAGGGAACACTGTGTTTTTCCAGGACCCATCAGCTCCAAGTCGAATAGCTGTCTTCAATCTAATAGTTGTGGAGGACGTAGCTCCATGACCCATGTGGGGATCGAACCAGCAACCTTGGTGTATGAGCCTCCACTCTAACCACCTGAGCTAACCAGCCGCCCCTCCGTTCACCTGGATTTAAGAATGAATCAAAGCTTAAAAAAAAATACCTTAGTTCCCTCAGGGTCCCCAAGACTCGGGGCATACTGAAAGGCTAGCATCTGTGTGTTGATAAGGAGAATGATACAAAGAAGATTGAAGCAAGAAGGGAGCCTGAAAACCTGGCCCAGCCCCCTTAAGAAAAAAAAGACGGTCACCAATTTATAATCAGAAGCCTGAGTGGGGGAAGGTGGAGGAAGGTGGACACTGCAGGGTGGAGACCCAGCCATTTCTGAAACCATCATTGGTAAGAGCACTAGGCCTGCAGTAGCTCCATCTCCTAATAACCCATGAAGGAGGGAACTTTCTATGAACAGGGAACTCGCATGGACAGGATGGGGCTCTTGGACGTATTCACATGACCTGGAGGAGTGAGAAAGACCAGGGCAGTTGGGAGGCTGCCTCAATAATCGAGAAGACGAGGAAGGTGGGAGAGAACATGGCAGCGAGGCCAGGGTCACACCAGCATCCCTCTGGCAGGGTCAATCCAGACAGAGTCCACAGCCATCCCTTCCCTGAGGCCAGACCCCATGTGGAGGAGGGGCTGCCAGGGATGAGGCTCATGTCCAGCAGAGGGCGAGGCCAAGACTGGGGAAGGCAGAAAGGAGACCAACCGGGAAGCGGCGAGGGCTGATGGCCAGGCGAGGTCCAGACCCTGGGCTCCGAGCCCTTTGACTCTGGAAGTTTACACACACACCCATCTCTCCAGACAACTAGAGACAATGAAAGTCTTTGTTTTCAATCTATTTTTTTGTAGATCAGGGGGGAGGGGGATGGCAGTTTGAAATGACGCCCCTGCAATTTCAGAGCTCGTCTAGCTGTTACAGCAGGGTCAGGGGTGCATGGCCTGCAGCCCTGGCCCTGCCTAATTGCCCGGGCTTGCTCCTCGGTCAGCATTATAGGGCTGTCTAAATCTCTCCAAACTCTTTAACAACACAGTGAGCTGCCTTACAGAGTGGGTGCGGACCTAGTAAATACTGGCCGAACAAACAAATGAAACATATCTAGAGACGGGCTCTCCTAAAAAAGCAAAGAAACAAAAAATCCAAAAAAAGCAGGAGGGGGAGTAATGATCGTATATACGTTCGCAATGGGCCATGGATCAGCAAACTCCCACCGGGGGTTCAAATCTGGCAGCTACCAGGTTCTTGTCAATAAAGATTTACTGGCACAGAGCCACACCCATTCGTGTCCATATTGTTGGTGGCTGCTTCCAAACCTAAACCCTAAAACACGATTACCGGCCTTGCACAGAAATCGTTTGCCAGCTCCTGCCCTAGAGAAATATATGAACGTGTCAACCCAACATAATAAGATTTGACAATACGATAGACAAACTTTCCCAAGACTGGAAACAAGACCGTCACCGCAGCAGATCAGCTCACCGAATCGTTTTGAACACGATTCTGAAACCTAAATTATTTATTTTCGGGGTACAGAACGGCACAGGGTAAGATGACACACCCATGGGGCACACTTAGCAGGCCTTCCTGTCCAAGACCATTACCTCAATGGATGCCGAACGATGCGTAAAGCAGCACCTATACGAGTCAGCTGCAGCTGCAAGAACAAATCCCACAGGCGGAGTGGCTGAAACAACAGAAATTTATTTCTGCCCAGTTCTGGAGGCTGGAAGTCCAAGATCAAGGTGTCGGCAAGCATAGTTCCAGCTGAGGCCTCTCTCCTTGGCGTGCAGTCGGCCGCTGTGTCCTCAGGTGGCCTTTCTTTCCTCTGTACAAGCATCCCTGGCATCTCTCCTTCTTGGAAGGACACCACTCAGGTTGGATTAGGGCCTTACTTAACCTCATTATCTCTTTAAAGGTCTTGTCTCCGAATACAGTCACATTCTAAGGAACTGGGCGGGGACTTCAACATGGGAATTTGTAGGGGACAGAACTCAGGCCCTAACAACCACCTCCTCCCAAAAATATTCTTTTTTAAGTTTGTTTGCCAAACCAGTTTCAGAAGGAAATTCATTGGTTTTCTCCCCTAAAGAAGTGTCATCGAAGGAAAATGTCCAGAGCACAGACGTTGTGGGGGGGAAATCTTAATTCCTACACTTCAGAAAACTTGGAAAATCGACGTGAAACAACACATCACGTGTGATGAGAATGGTACTCTCCCTGTGTGGTCTTCCTCCTGAAACCCAATCCCCATCCCCCACCCCCCAACCATGAAGAAAACATCAGAGAGACCCCAAGTATGGGGCAGTCCACAAAATACCCACCAGTCCTGCTCAGCATGGTCAGAGTCCTCAAAAACAAGGAAACTGAGAACCTGTCCCAGCCCAGACGAGCCTCTGGCGATAAGAGGACGCAAGCGGAATGGGGCATCTTGGGCGGAATCCCAGAACCTTAAGAAGACATCCGGGACAAAGAAGGAAATTGGAATAAAGCATGAACTTGAGTTGGCAGTCACGTGTCTCTATTGGTTCAGCGATTGAAACAAATGCACTGTAGTAAGACAAGATGCAAAGGAAACTGGGTGTGGGCATACGGAACGCAGGGCTAGCTGCACAATAAAAACAATACGAAAGTGTGTGCATAGGACATGCAAAACCAGCCCCGGGAAGGACCAGCACTGTCTCCTGACTGTCCAGGGGACCCCAAGGGACCCCAGGATCCCCAGTGTTCCTCACAAGTGGGGACAGGGGACCCGCCCGTAATCCCGGCACACTTTATTACGAGCCCTGCCAGGCAGATGGCACGCTGGCCACCTGATGGGCAGGACAGTGTCAGCAGAAAGCAAAGCAGAAGCAACAGGGCCACAGTTTTCTTTCTCTCTTTCCTTCCTTCCCTCCCCAGACAGACCCCACCCATCCCTCAGGAGAGGTACTAGGAAAGGACAGGGGAGGGCAAAGGTGAGTGAGGGAAGGCTAGACAGACACACAGACAGGCGGCACCAACACACCCAGGGCTCCTGCCCTCAGCGCCGCTGTGGGCTACAAGACAGCACTCCTGAGACAGCTCCATGGCCTTTCTGAGGAAACCAAACAGCCAGACTGCAGCCTGCTGGGGCATCACCCTCCACCCTTGCATCTAGTGGAGAGGAAGTGGGGGGAGACCCCTTGGAAAGCCCTGAACCAGAGGCGTTTGTGCCAGCAGATTAGGCGCTGGCTTCAGGAGAGGAGGGCAGAGGGGACCCTGACGCCCTCTTAGGAACCCACCACGATTCCTATTTAGGATGCAGTGGCATGCAGCCACCACATGCTCGCCTGGCCCTAACACATGCGCCTGCCTGCCGTGCTTCGAAGGAAGAAAAACCATCAGAATATTTCACAGAAATCGCTCCAAATCCCACACGGACCTTCAGGAATTCCTTTACATTAAAATGTATCAACCATTAAATAGAAGAGTACGTTAAGAGAGAAACGGCCCGAGCTCCCCAAATTCACATTGCTTTAACAAGAACACAAACAAAGGAAACTCGGGAAGTCATACATAAGGGAAACGTACAACACAGAACGCTTATTTAAAGAAGTTGCCAGATCACTCCGCCAGGCGACACAGGCACACCCCTCGACATCTGGGAACTGGAACAGAAAAGACTCAATTCTGTGGCCTGTTACGGTCAATTCTCCATGACCGTGTCTGTGCATAACTCACACTGAATAACTGCCAAAGAGTACCCAGCAAGGCCAGATGCAAGCAGTCCTGCTACTTGGGAGACTGTGAACGATGGGCAAGGAAAAGGGACACTCACCCCATCCCTCAGGGTGAGGGACAATGCAGGGAGCATCGCGCATCTGGCACATGGCAGACCAAAGCAATAAAAAGCGATTGTTCTGGGCCGGCCAAGTGACTCAGTTGGTTAAGAGCGTGAGCTCTGAGCAACAGGTTCGATTCCCACATGGGCCAGTGAGCTGTGCCCGAGCTGAGCTGCCGCTGAGCTGCCAACAGGTGGCAGGATGGCTCAGCTGGTGAGAGCACGTGCTCCTAACAACAAGGTTGCCAGTTCGACTCCCACAAGGGTTGGTGGGCTACCCAGCCCACAACTAAGACTGAACACGGCACCTTGAGCTGAGCTGTCGCAAGCTGCCGACGGGTGGCCGGATGGCGACTGGACTTGGAGCTGAGCTAGCTACGCCCTCCACAACTAAGATCGAAGGACAACAACTTGGCTGTTCCCCTTCCCCAATTCCCCAGCACTGTTCCCCTTCCCCTATTCCCCAGTAAAAAAAATCTTTAAAAAAAAAAAAGGCGATTGTTCTGCCATCTCCCCCAGTATCTTCTCTCCTGCCCTCTCCTCTTTCCCATCCTGGGAATTCACAATGGCCCAGGTTTTTAATCACTTACTGCAAAAGCCAAAGGGAAGCGTCAGTATACACATCAAATGGCACATACCGGAATTTTATACTATGTTTTATGAATTATAAAAATCTTTCGGGGTGACGGGTTAGCTCAGTTGGTTAGAGCGTGGTGCTGATAACACCAAGGTTGCCGGTTCAATCCCCTCATGGGTCACTGTGAGATGCGCCCTCCCTAAAGAGTCAACTTTGCCTTTGTAGCATGAAAACAATGTGTAACCAACGACCATGGCTGTTCCCCAATAAAAGAAAATAAAAACCAAAAATTTTCCATACTTATTATTTTACCTTACTCACTGCCATGACAGATCCGAAGAATTTTTAAAAGAGAAACGCATCTTTTCGTCTTCAAGTAACCCTAGTTGGAAAAGCCAAGTTTTGCTAAAGCGAGTTGAACCCAACATCCATATGCTTTTTCAAAAGTAATTATTCACTACGGAACAGTCTTAAATTACATAAAAAGTATAAAGTGGGGGAGGGGGTCCACAACTAAAAGACATTTCTTTAACATCTTGATGTCCTCTCAATTTGTTTTTTTCCCTGCTATGTTGTCCATGCAACGTTATGTTAAATTATAAGCATTTGCCCTCTTGGAAACTCCTCATAGACAGCAGCTGGAATCGCTGCAGAATACGCCACGGTCTAAACAATTGCACGGAATTCTGACTCTGTTTTCACTTAGCAACTATGGAAATAGTAGCAGCCGATTTTAACCCTGAGGTTAAAATTTTTGCTTTCTAACATATACGCACAAGAATTGAAGATGGGAATCAACTGCGTACCCTCTCACAGGGCTTTTACCCGGCCTGGCCCGGTGGTTGGGTTAAGGGCTGTAAGCGGTTAAGAAGCACACCAGGTGGTTAGGGTCCCAGCTGCTGTTTTCACACTCCCTCTCCTGGTCACTTGTTCGCTGGAGGGGTAGGGGGACACAGACGCTCTTGAACTTTAAGGACGAGCCAGTTTAACAAACAAGGCTTCCTTTCGGGCCAGATGCTGGAGGAATGCAGGTGACAAGAGAAGGTGACCAACCCGCAGAAAATACTGAGCCCAAACCACAGAAGGGGACCAGCAGGAAACCTCCCCCACCCCCAAGCCGCCTTGTTGCTATGGAAACCAACCCTGGTTGGTGCGCGCGAGCGCGCGCGCGCGCACACACACACACACACACACACACACACACACACACACACACACACACACACACGGCTGGTGGAGTCCAGCACACCAGTTAGGAAGTGACAGAAATAATTAATATTCGGTGTAACCCGATCCTGCTCAAGATGTCTATCTGCACACCCGAGAGCCACCTGCTGAAATTTCAGTCCAGAAAAGACGCTGTTGTTTTAAAGCATCCAGGCCTCTCTCTCGGGTTTCCAATGTCCCTGTAAGGAAGATGAATCCTTGCATCTTAGTGGCTGGTTCTGGAGCGAGTGCCAGCCCTCTCTGCCCAGCGTATGCAAATGTCTTCCACATGGAGGCAGACAAGAAGGGGGTGTCTTAAAATTGTGGTATCTGAGGATTTTTGTTTCGTTTAGACTGGGGGGCTTATTAGGTTTACGTTGGACTTTTCTTTTTGAAAAGAAACAAAGGATCTACTTCAAAGAATTATTCACTATTCTAGATACTTCCATGCAAATTCCTCTAACGACTTCTTCCTCAGCAGTCAAGACTTGCTCTGTCGTGGGGTTTGTAAGTCCTCTAGTCCCCAAGCTCCCTGACAGACATGCAGACCATAATAAAATACACTAACAGCAGGCACTTTCGAAGCAGTTTTCAGCTGTACTGGGGGTCAGTTGACGAGAAGCCAATTCCAGCCAGTTCCAGGGCTGAGGTCCTGAGACACTGAGCGCTCCTGATTTCTAGGAAGTGTCACAGACCACCCAATTCCAGCTCTTCTGCGCAACTGTGACCCCATCACCCAGTGGCCTGATCCAGAACAGAGGGACAACCATCACCCTTCATCCTAGGCTGGGAGGACTGACTGCAGAGTCCCATGGGAGGCACCCCTCCAGGCCACCAAGGACTTGGGGACTGTGGCCCCATGAGGGAGGTGCTGGAGCCCAAGGGACACAGGGTGGCATGTGTCTGACACCCTCATGCCAGCTCCACTCCGCAGAGAAAACAGTCTCACAAGACAAGGAATTCTGTCTCAGGGTGCAGCCCACTGTGACACAGACACCCTGAAACTCGCCTCTACCAAAACAGCGCTTTCTAAATTAATTCCTCAATTCTGTACTTTCAGGAGAGCAAGACGGGACATGTGCACGCCCCGCATTTTATCTCAAGGAAGCCTAACAGAGGATATGGCTCCCTGAGAAGGCCCGGTCCATTAAGTTGTCAGTTTAACGAAGCTGGGGATTTTTCTCCACATTACAAGAATTCAGAGAAACTTCCTGAGGTCAGAGCGAGATGACATGAAACACATTTTTCAAATAGTTGGTTTACTAGGTTTTTCTAACAGTTCTATGGTATTAAAAAAAAAAAAAAAACGCCTGCTTACAAGCAATGGCATTAATATTCGAAGGACTTAAGTGACCCGCCTGCCCCAGGCCACAGAGCCTGGCCACTTCCAGGGGTCCCCACGAGAGGTGGGGAACCACCCACACAGATCGTTCCACATGGCATGAAAAACAACAAAAATGTCCATCAGCTGATGGGTAAATGAATGAACAATGGAGTCTGTCCACACGACGGACCGGCCACCAGAAAAAGGAGTGATGCATGGACGCATGCTACAACATGGATAAACCCTGAACACATTATGCTCAGTAACAAAAGCAGACGCAAAAGGCCACTGTGTATCATTGATTCCATTTATATGACATGTCCAGAACAGGCAAATCCATAGGGACAGAAAGGGCACACGTGGCTGCCTGGGCTGGGGTGGGGCCAGGGAGTGATGGCTTAATGGCTACAAAGGATCTTTTGGGGGTGATGGAAATGCCCCCAAAATTGGATTGTAGTGATGCACGCACAATTCTGAGTTTGCTAAAAGTCACTGAATTACATACAGTTAAAATCGGTGAATTTTTTTTAAAAGAGTTCAGTCTCCTTTATTCAAGGGACAACAATCTGTGGGTTGGGGGAGTGCAGGGCCTCACCAGCAGGGGAGACTGTCCCTCAAATCTGGTGAATTGTATAAACTGAAATCCTACACCTGCATAAAGCTGAGAAAGGAAACAAAGAGGTGAATGAGAGTGTAGACCGCAGACAGTTCAGGGAGAAAGAGTGATACAGTGAGGGAGACAGATGTGCCCCCCCCCAATGCCCAATCGAGGACCACAGATGTTCTTAGCCATTTCTAGCTCCAATCCGTTGAGCATCCTCTAAGAGTCGGGCAACACGGCAGGCCTTCCAGGTTCTGGAAAGAACGCTGCAAGGTTGGGTTTTCCACCCCCTTTGACAGGTGTGCCAACTGAGGCTGGCTGCGGTTAGGTATTTTACCTGAGCTCCCTGTCAAGAAAAAGAGAAACTGGGGCCCAAGAGGAAGAGGAAGAGAAAGAGGGGAGGGGAGGGGAGGGGAGGGGAGGGGCAGACATATGAACTAAAGCCCAGAAATTACTTGCCATGTATACATCCATCCGTGCATAGACACAACCCGCCACTCCTTCCTATGGACTCCTGATTCTCCAAGCTTTGTGGTTACAAAGCCTGTTAGGTGTTCTACCTGAGGCCACCTTTCAAGAGAAAAAAGAACGGCGTTTGGAGTCACATTTCCTGGCTCTGTTTTGAGATGAAAATATTAGGTCACCGTATTTACAGTAAACATGGGTATTATGTTTTTCCCAACACAGTGAGCTGTTTCCAGAGCTAACAGGATAAAACCTACTTTCTCTGGAGTTCTCTATAAGACTTTGGGTGTCAGAGCCAATCAGGATGGGCAGAGATGACCTTGACCGGCTGGGCAGGATATGCTAGCAGCCGTCTTCTAAAGGCACGTCCTGGTTCTTCCTGCTGCGGGTGCTGGCAAGCTCCCCGGGACTTCCATGCCAGGAACCAGGCACAGACGGAGCCCTCACAAACACACCGCTCCTCCCCAGCCTCACCAGGCTCTGCAGCGGGAAACCCCAGGACTGGCTCTGCCAGCCCAGGGACCCACAAGCAGCATGTCCGCTGTGTGTTTGCATGTGGGGCCTGTTTCTGCTCATCTCTAATAAGAAAATCCCCATCATACTGGCACGCTGCATCCTGGGGCTCCCTTTTCTTCCTGGACGATGCATGTCCTAACTCCCAAAGAAAAGGGTCCAAGGCAGTTCAGGGAACCGCCCACAGCACCTGGGAGTTTGCAGGGAAAGCCACAAGGCAGGCAGGGTAGGCAGCGTCCCCGCCAGTGCAGAGAAGAGGCTGGTCCACTGTCTCTCCACTGTGTGGGGCTTCCTCCCTCCCTCGGCTGCTTCTCTGGTCTGCATTACCTGTTCCCCTCCACCCACCTGCCACCTTCTTTGCTCACTTCCTCCCTCCTACTCTCTGCTGTCCCTGGGGAGCTTCTCTATCCAGCGCCTTCAAGCAGCATCTGTTCCCACCAAACTGGCCCCCCAGGCCTTGACCTCGCTCCCAATCCCTGAGAAAGGGCATTTCCAGCTACAGACAGGAAAAGGCAGACTGTACAGCAGGTGGCAGAGGCCACCACTGCTCATGACGACTGCAAGGTGGTTAACACTATCTGAGTCTGCTTAACCCCTAGGACAGTGAGAGCAGGGAGCACAAAAAAGGGCAGGAGAGGGGGTGGGGTTCAGGGGCGCTGAGAAAGCACGCAGGAAGAGAAGGTTCCCAAGGGACTGAACGAACGTACAGGTAGATAAGAGACCAAGATCAACTCTATGGGGATAAGAGGATAAACCCACAGTGACAGAGGAAGAGAACAGGGCGGACAGCTGTGTTCTTTATTTAGGTGACATTATTTAGGTGACACTCTTTCTAGGGACTAACTGGAGATAGGAGTCAAGTTGCTCAGAAGTCCAGGTAGGAGGGCCCATTGGTGGAGAGAGGGCAAAAAATCATTTTATTTCTTAAAAGATACATATCAAAACATCATTCCATAAGTAGTAACAATTGTCTGTTCCACAGGAAATTTCAAAATCAAATGTTTTCAGCCACACAAAGACATGAAGGAACCTTACGTGAGAGAAGCCAGTATGAAAAAAAGGCTCCATACCGTGTGCTTGCAACTCTATGCCACTCTGGAAAAGGCAGAACTAGGGAGACAGTGAGAAGATCAGCGGTTGGCAGGGGTGAGTGGGGAAGAGGGGTGAACAAGTGGAGCCCAGAGGATTTTAGGGCAGCGACACGACTCTGCGTGACACTGTAATGGTGGACACATGTCATCATATACCTGTCCAAACCCACAGAACGTGCAACACCAAGAGTGAGCCCTAATGTCAACTATGGGCTCTGGGTGACGATGACGTGTCAATGGAGGTTTATCCCCGGCAAAAATGTGCCACTCTAATGAGTGACATTGATAACGGGGGAGGCTGTCATAGGCGGCAGGGAGTGGACAGGACACATCTGTACCTCCCTCTCAATTTTACTGTAAACCTAAAACGTCTCTATAAAATCTAAAATAATTTTTTAAAAAAAACACATCACCCCTATCATGTCCTAATTGCCAGCCCACAAATTTCTAAGTAGAAAAAAATACCATGTAATAAAGAGCTACCAAGGAAACAAGTCTACCTTTATTTTACATGAATCTCTGAAAGCCTGGGATACAATGATGGCAGTTTTTATGACACTTTGGAAGTCATTAAATAATTTTGTACCATTCATATAGATTTCCTTTAAAGAAAGGGCCCCAAACAGACCTGCCTTCAGGCATTATCCTGCCGTAAACCAACTACGTGACCTTGGGGAGGGTCCTTTACCTTCCTGCACTTCGGAGCTTTCTCCATCACACGAGGCTGTGTAACTAGAAGTCCCTTCTCGCCCTAAGATGTCCTCAGGGTCTGCAGATGACTTCTGAAGAAACGGAAGGCGTGTGACTTCAGGCAGGGAAAATGAATGGCTGCTAAAAGAGCCCACAGAGAAAGGGACAAGGTTTGTACAAACAAAAGCAAGGTGGAGACAGGACTGGGGAAGGCTACCCCAGGGCCCTGGTGAGCGACATCGGATGACTTTATGAAGGAAGGGCTCATCAATTACGCTTGACTGATCTCGAGTTTAAGAACTTACAGCCCCTGAGCACAGCAGTAAATGCTGTGCTATCCATCCCTGCTGTAGTGATGGCCGCCATCCACTTAGCAAGTACCTACTGTGCACACTACTCCCGAGAACAGACACACTAAGCGCGCTCCAGGGCCCACACCTAAGTCTGACTTGCACAGACTTCCTTTCGTCAGCCGGCACGCCTTACTCTTGAGGAAACCATCTCTCCCTTGCAGGTTTCCCATCACTGTCCTGTTTCCCTGGCCCACTCCTGACAACTAGGGAGAGCGTGAGGAACCACAGTCCCTAGATGAAGTGATGGGTCCAGGGCGGCAGTTCTGCACTCAGTACTACTGACACATTGGGTCTCTGTGGTGGGGCTGCCCTGTGCATGGCAGGATGGTCAGCAGCACCCCTGGCCTCTACCCACTGATGCCGGTAGCCACCTCCTTCCTACGGCAACCAAAAATGTCTCCAGATACTGCCAAATGTTGGGGGGACACACTGGTTGCAGTCTAGATGGGCACCTCTGAGAGACTTATAAGGGAGTAAAGAACTCCCTTCCTTTGGGGTGGCAGGGCTGCAGAACTTAAGGCCACATTCACATCCCATGGGGAAAGTCTGCTTAAGAAAGCCAGCATGAAGGAGACAACAGGCCTGAGTGGGGGTGGGCGTAGGGTGGTGGAGACACGGGTCCTCCCGCTCACGTCACGCCTGACGCATCTTTGAGACGTCCCCACTGGGTGAGTCTGTGCATCATTCCTTTTTCCACTGAGGGTGTGGATTTTATGCTGTGTGTTTTTTGCATCCAAAATAGTTCTGGCTCTCTCCAGCTCTCTGTTCCGATAACCAGACACACATCTGAATATGCCTGTGGGGCTCTTTGTGAGTATTTTTCCGTAACTGCGTGCTTAGAGTTATAAGGTCTCTAACAATGAGATCCGTGGGAGCCAGGGGAGGCTAAACAATGTATACAGATTCACAAGTATTTTCAGCCAAAAAGAAAACAGTTGCAAACCAAACATTACCCAATATTTTGAACCATGTTCTCAATTGTCATCTAAAACAGGGGCATTTGCAAAATACTGGAAAAGCGCCAAATGGAATTCTCAGTCTTAGAGAGATTGCAGTTCACTGTGAACACGTCAGCCAGAGAGAAAAACTGGACAGACATGCAGGCACTCCACCAAGGAGCAATCAATGACAGACTGCCGGTCCCCGGACGCCGGGTCCCCAGTGACGTCCACCTCTGCTACAGTGACAACGAGCTTGCTGGCACATGCTCAGTCAGGAGCAGTCAGTGAGGCTTTCCAGGAGGCTGCAGCTTTTTTCAGCCGTGTCATTTCCCAGTCAACAGAGTTAAACAGGGTCTTGCTTTGCCAGAACGGTACCAGACACCATTTGTGAAATCGGCAGTGGGGAAACACTCCCCGAGGTACCGGCAATTCTCTCCTCGCCTTTGCAAATGCAAGGTCACGTGAAAACCCTCACATCTGGCCTCCTTCTGCTCTGGAAACCAGGACAGAAAAGTCTGCACCCTCCCTTGGACCCACTTCGAGTTGGGGGGGGGTGGGTTCTGCTATGGCCCAGACACAAAACGAGAAACATCAAATATTTGGCGTCTTCACCTTGACCGGGGGCACACCTGCTGGATCAGCAAGCCAGGCGGCTCGAAGCAGTGAGCAAGGCCCCAGAGCGCCATGCACACGTTAGCGTCCAACCATCAGCAGAAACAGTGACTCATGGCCCCGCCACACACTGACCCACACAGTTTCTAGAAGCACCTGTGCCGGGCATTGTGGCCCCTGCTGACTTTCCCAGATAGCGAGGGAGTGCCATCTCTCTAGCTGAGCCCACTCCCTACCCATCTGCCCCCTTCTGAATAAAGCACTTCCTAACCACTGAGCCTGCCTGCCCACGCATGCACTCTGGTTATCAGGCGTTCTCGAAGGCTGGTCATAGAGACGTGTGCTGGCACACCACAGGTCTGAGTCCTTTCCACTTCCTACCAACCCGACCACGCTGACTGACGACCTGCAGAGAAGGGGCCACCCAGCCTCCCCCAGGTCCAAGCCCTCACGAGTGCCTGGGCACGCCACAGGGAGTCTGAAATAACCAGACAGATTTTCTGAGGCCACTAACTCATGATCCTCAAGAACTCTGGGTCAGGACATCTCCCAACAGAGCCTGACACCTGAGTCACACTGCATGAGGTCAGACTCCTTGCGTTTGTCCCCCTGCAAACATGCGCAGTAACTAACCTTGGCACCTACCCCGACTGCAATGTCGTCCTACGCATATCCAGGTAACTGTGCCGCAACTAACAGGTGTGAGCTTTTCCCAACCAGAATCACCCTTTCTATGTGACTTGGATGCTAAGTTCAGAACATCTCTTCGCTTCTCATTCTTATTTAGCCAACAGTAACAGCTCAACCCTGAGGTTCTCTGTCCGTTTTTCACATGGAGAAAAAAAAGTCTCATACGAGGGACTGGCTCCCCATCTTTTGGCCCTAGGACCCTCAACGGGCTCTTATCACCGTAAGAACTAAAAGGGACGCAAGCTGTATGTGGCCACCTGCTGTCTGGAGAAACGGTGGCCCTAGTCTCACCTCTCCCAGCACGGTGTCCAGGTGGCTCTGCTCACTGTCACCATTGACCCCCGGTCATCAGCTCGTGGCCACACACACCAGCCACACCTGGACATCTGGAAAGCAGGGCTCTGACAAGGTTTGCTGGGATGACCACCCCCAGAACTGCTGTGACGTTCCTATGGCACTCGGGCCCACCACCCAGACCACCCCGTCAAGTGTCATTATCGCCAAGTGTAGACATGAGAAAACTGTGCTCAGAGATTTTCCAGTGACCGTCCAAAGTCAATCCACAGGGAGGGGTGCACGCCCGGTTTTGTACCTCATAATTCCATGGTCTTGACGCTACACCTCGCCGAGGTTTCCTTGCTTGCCTGTTCAACAGGGAAATAACCATTGCTTCACCATTTGTAAAAGCTATGTATATATGTATACTCACACGCGCATGATTTTGTTTTTTAAAAAACCCCAAGCACCACGTTTGCGCATGAAGTAGAAAGACTAAGCCACCCTCCATAAGGCCCCACAAGGTCCTTTTAAAAGCTAAACACCTAACGCCAATCGCTGGCCACACTTACACATCTTATTTCATTTGATCCTGGCAACTCTGGAAACAGATGTAGTAAAGGTGAACAACTTGGGGTTCAGAGACTTGCAAAGGAGCGTCCCCACGTCTCCCAGCCCACCTCCAGAGCCACGGGGACACCCAGCCGCCCTCAGCTCACAGCTCTGCCATCTTACCAGCTTCGCAACTCGGGCTCATATATCCTCAGCCTCGGTTTTCAAAAGCTGGAACATGTAAAAAAAGAATGATTCCCTCACACTGGATCACGCACACGAATAAGCAGGCGTGTGGAAGAAATGAGATAAAGTATATATAGTATAAAGCTGAGGTGCCCACACGTCGGCCCACCCTGGAGGGGCCTTAACACACAGCTCCCTGAGCCCCACCCTAGAGTCTGTGATGCAGCTGGTTTGGGTCGGGGCCTGAGGATATGTATTTCTGACCAGTTCGCAGAGGAGGCTGCTGCCACCACACTTATAGAATCCCTGCTGTGGACCATTTAGCCTGGCACCTACAGCTCCACAGCTGGTAGCCTGTACCCCATCAAACACAGCTCATCACCCCAACTCTCTCTGTTCCTGGCTTAAACTCCCCGCCCACCACTCCAGCCTCAGCACTGTGGCTGCCCACTTCCCTCTCAAGACCCTTTGGCCACCAGAGCCCCGACAAAGCCTGACCCTGCTCCCCTGACCAAGGGGAGCCAACATGGCGTCCTCAGGCTCAGAAAACACACCTGTTCGGGGCACCCTCTGGGCCAGGTAGACTGGTTTTGTTTGTTTTTTTCTTGAGCTTTGCAGAGAACTCTTGGGGCCTGTCTGCAAACCAACACGAATTAAGGTGAAAATGTAAGCCCATGATGGCCCACCTTGGCTGCACCTTCGAAATCTCCTGGTGAGCTTTAGAATCACGGACGCCTGGGTCCCCCCACAAGATGCCGACTGAAGTGGTCTGGGCTGCAGCCAGGCCTCAATGGTTTTCAAAACCCTCCCCCCCCCCTTCCTCTATGTACCCGAGGCCTCCAATAATGTTTCCAGGAGGCAGTGTGCACTCAGGTTTGCAAGCTGCACAGAGGCCCCAAACCTCAGCATGCTTCTCCACGGTCCACATTTCCAAAGTGTCGGTGCCTTTGGGTGAGCTTTCCCACATCTCGCTCATCCTGTGGAAGGCGACCATGTATGCAGTGACTTTGTTGTTGTCATTGTTTTTCAATGCTCAATAAGAGCTGAAAATAAAGTTATGCTTAGGAATAGAGAATTCTGAAAAGGAAAATGATAGCTATCAATGAAAGGTTATCTGGAGTAAACTTTAGATGGTACAATAACCTTCTTACTCAAAAGTCTACTCCATCAGTTAGCTCAGGTGGTTAGAGCACAGGCTTATAACACCAAAGTTGCCAGTTCAATTCCCACATGGGCCAGTGAGCTGCGCCCTCCACACTAGATTGAAGACAACAACTTGATTTGGAGCTCAGCTGCGACCTCCACAACTAGATTGAAAATGACAAGGGCCGGCCGAGTCGCTCAGTTGGTTAAGAGCTCGCTCAAGAGTTTGAGCACTGAGCAACAGCGGTTCGAGTCCAGCCCGAGCTGAGCAGCCGCTGAGCTGCCAACAGGTAGCAGGATGGCTCAGCTAAAAAAAAAAAAAAAGAAAGAAAAGAAAATGACAACTTGACTTGGAGCTGATGGGTCCTGGAAACACACTGTTCCCCAATAAAGTTTAAAAGAAAAAAAGTCTACTCCATCTGGGTCCTTCAAGCCAAACAGTGATGTATATGGCTCGATTAGTCACAAAGCATGGCTTTGATCACCACAGGCCTGCCTGCAAAACCCAACCTGGAAAAAGAACATGAAGAAAAAGGCACCTTTGACCTTGACAGAGGTCAATGCATAACATACTCATTAAATGCTTAAACCATGTCAGGCGCTGGGCAGGCAGTGAGGTGGGGATCCCAGGGGAAGCCTGGCTCACACTGCCAAGCCCTGGAGTCGTGACTAGGGAACTCATGGTAAAGGGGCTAGCACAGCTGCAGGAGGTCAAAGGTCAAGGTGGGATCACCTGCAGAGCATCAAGGGGGTTCTGATGGAAGTGCAGCCTAAGCACCCATCTCCCTCTTCAAGGTATCCAGGTGAGTGACATGTGCAGGGTGGATGAGCCCTGAGTAAGCGGTAACAGTTCCGTACTCATCACTGTAACACACATACTTCCTGTTTACGGTAGTGTGAATACAGCTTGAGCATGTTGGGTCTAATAAAAAATGTCTGGGTAAAGAAACTGTGGTATATTTATACAATGGAATATTACTCAGCCATAACAAAGAATGAAATCTTACCAAAATTGACAACGTTGATGGACCTAGAGGATACTATGCTAAATGAGATGTCAGACAGAGAAAGACAAATACAATATGACCTCACTTATATGTGGAATCTAAAGAACACAATAAACTAACAAACACAGCAGAAACAGACTCATAGATACAGAGAACTGATGGTCGCCAGATGGGAGGGGGCTTGGGGGCAGGGTGAAAAAGGAGAAGGAATTAGGAAGTACAAATTGGCGGTTACAAAACAGTCACAGGGATGTAAAGTACAGCATAGGGAATACAGTCAATAATGCTATAATAGCTATGTATGGTGCCAGGTGGGGACTAGATTTATCAGGGAATCCCTTTGTAAGAAATATCAACATCTAACCACTATGCTGTACACCTCAAACTAATATAAAACAATCTTAAATGTCAACTGTAATTGAAAATTTTTTTTTAAAGAAAAAAAGGTAAGTACCCATAAAACACGTATACTATAAAAAAAATATATATATATATATATAAAATAATAAATAAATGTCACAGAACGCCCACTTCCCAAGGGCTGGGCAGGCTGTCCTTAACACCCAGGCTCCAGAAGGCTAGGCTGGACCAGGGTGCCTTTTCGTCAGGGTGGGCATCAGCACAGGAAAGGGAGAAATCACAAGAGCGTGCCTTTACCATGCCAGCTCATTCCCTTTCTCACCCCCAGAAGAGTTTATGGGAACAGAAAAATGAAAGATCCTCACATTTGCTGAGAAACAAAAAAGCTTTGAAAGTGAAAATTCAAATTTCATGCTGTCATGGGACCATTTGTACAAATACCGGTTTCTTTCTTTTTTGTTTTTTTTTTGTTTTAATTTTTATTGGGGAATTGGGGGATGGGAACAGCGCTGGGGAGTTGGGGGAAGGGGAACAGACAAGTTGCTGTCGTTTTGTTCTTCAGTTTAGTTGTGGAGGACGTTGCTTCACTGGCCCAAGTTGGCACCATCATTGCGCTCTTCCCGGGCGAGGCAGATCAGTCGCCGGCTTCTGGACGGCCGCTCACTGCGGCTGCTGGCCGCTCACGCTGGCTGCTGGCTACACACGGTAGCCCATGGCAACCCACTGCAGCAGTGGCTGCAGCCTAGGCCTTCGCCGGCGACTCATGGCAGCCCAGCTCCAGGTTGAGCTGTTGTTCAGCATCTTAGCTGTAGAGGGCAGTGTCACCGGCCCTCACATGTGGGATCCAAACCGGGGCCCTCTGGCGTCCCAAGCCAGCTCTTAACCAACGCGCCACTCGGCCAGCCCCAAATATTGGTTTCTTGAAGTGAGAACTAATTACACAATGAAACACAGTCTATGCTGGAGTGAAATGGGCTTAAAAACACCTTCCTCGTGATTTCTTTCATTTTTCTCAAGAGCAGACTGTTATTTATATTTTTCTTTAATACTGAGCTGCAAAGAAGATTTCTTTAAACACTTGCATTTTCTAGATAGAGCCCTTTAAAGCTATTCCAAGCACATATTATGATTCCACAACCTTTGCAGTTTGGTATTTAGGGGTTATTTTTGCAAAGCTCCTGACGTACAAAGAGTAAACTTTCATCCAGGAGAAATCTTTCCCACTTTGAAAACAAGATCCTTCACTAAAATAAGTGAAACTGCTGCACTCCTCTCGCGAAGGCAAACCCCGGCCTCCTCCCCGACACTGAGAAGTTTGAGAACCTGGGGTCCCATGAGCGGCTGCTCAAGGTGCACCCCATAGGAGCTGTGTGGGAATGTTCAACTTGGAGCGTCTCCCCCTGCACTGCCCACGTTCTAAACCATAATGGAGTGTCCTCATAGAGCAAAACAGACACATTAAGGGACCCAGCCCAGCTCAGACCCTGCACAGGCCACAAGGGCAGAATTCTTGTGTGTTGGGATCACAACAGCACAGCGGGGCCCCTGGCCCCTGGCTGGTACTGCCTACCCTGCAGCCTTCCACCATTGATGCCTGCACTCCAGGATTGAGTTCTGGAGCTAGCTAGGAAAGGTTCCCGGCAATTACCGTGGTCCAAATGCATTAGTCCTGGGGGGTGGGGAAAATCAATGAAAAATCTATAGGTTTATGGACCCCAACTTATATGTTCCCTTCTCTTCTAGAAATCAATGATCTTTTTTTTTATTATTATTTTTATTGGGAACAGTGTGTTTTTCCAGGACCCATCCGCTCCAAGTCAAGTAGTTGTTTCAATCTAGCTGTGGAGGGTGCAGCTCAGTGGCTCATGTGGGAATCGAACTGGCAACCTTGATATTATGAGCACTGTGCTCTAACTGAGCTAACCAGCCACGTCTCAATGATTTTTTATTTTGTTTTGCTTTTGTGTTTAGCTGAGCCATCCTGCCACCTGATGGCAGCTCAGCGGCAGCTCAGTCTGAGCCGGGCATCGAACTGCTGTTGCTCAGAGCTCGCACTCTTGAGCGAGCTCTTAACCAACTGAGCCACTCGGCCGGCCCTTCAATGATCTTTTAATGTTTAAACCATGGAACTACAAAGATCTGAGGGAAAACCCAGGATGCACTAACCTCGTTCACCTAAACCCTAAATGTTGTTTCTCCATTTAAATCTGAAACATGATTTCATGATTACTACCAAAAACAAAACAAAGCAAAAGGGAAAAATGGCTTTATACATAGGTATCCTGCCTCTTTCCAAGAAAAGTAACTCATACCTGATGGCAAGCTATACAGATTCACATGCATTAAACTACAATGACTACAGAATAAAATCTTGTTAGTTATGGGGACAATTCAAATACAATCTTTACGATGATTAAGAATCACAAAGAAATTTCTGAGAACAAACATTGTTATGCAATTACCTAACAGTCGGTTTTTAGTCTACAGTGCACTGAATTTGGCAGTAATCACAGAACCAGATGGTTATCAACCTGTGCAAAATTAGACAAGTGATTCATTTGATGAGTTACAGTTTCGTGGTGATTAACGCTATTTCCATGGGCTGCAGCTTGGGGCAAGTCTGGACTGCAATGCTACTAGTGGAACTGGGTCCCCAAAGTTCAGGCAGCACAGCCCAGAGCCGTTTAATAGTCACACTCTGGCCCAACTAGGCTAATATTTAAATTACCTTCTTCTCTATCAAGCAGAGGTCATTTCTACACATGGTCTGTAAACCCTTCCATCACTGAACACACTTGCACACAGACCCTCTCCATAACGGCTTGTCTCGTCACTTCTTCACCTACTGATATCATCATGAGGACACTTAATCCCCACCAAGAATTGCTGGCTCTGTGTTATTAAAAAAAAAAAAAAAAAGGAAAACGAAAACAATTCTAATCTTCGTTGCCAGAGAAGCCCAACTAACTGTGTTTGTGACATGCTTATTTTAATGCATGTTTCAGGAAGAGCAGACGACTTAAGTCAAAGTGACTCTGGTGGTTTAACTGGACATGGCTTTTCAGTAGTCTTATTCTCAAAAGGGAATTTTTTTCCCGTTTCCTTTCCTTTCCTTTAGAAGCAGATAGGACAGAGCACAGAAAACACACACTTTAGGAGCAGAGCAAGCCACGTATTTGCTAGGAACCACGGGGAAGGGCAGTGCTCATGGGGAGACGCCCAGCACAGCTGTTTCACACGGCCTTGAGTGAGCATGTCCAGACAGGGCCTGCCCGTCACCCAACCACATGTGCTCAGAGAGCCAGGTAAGCCCTGGACACACCTGCTCCCTCCACAGAACCTTCTGGAGGCACCACCTGCATCTAGGAGCTGGGACTCCCATCCCTGCTCAGCCCTGAACTCCGCTGGGCAGGATGGGAGAGGCAACAGCACCTGCAGTCAAATGCTTTCTTCAGGTGTCATCTCCAGCATCTTCCATCCAGGTGCCAGGTGGGACCTACTGTTCCTTGGGGGGACCATTCAGATCCCTGGACTTTTCTCTGTCACCACCAGCAGTCACCACCAGCAGCTCAAGTCTTCCCAATTCCTTCCCCACCCCTGCACCCATCTGCCTCTCTGCTGCCAGAAAAACCCATGCCACCACCTTCCGTGGCTCCCAAGGATCAGTGGAGCAAGGCCTGGTCTCCAGCCTGCCTTGCCCACCTAGGTCTCCTCCCGTTCCTCTAACCTGCAGGAACAGCGCCCCCCCCCCAACAGCTGCCAGAGGGGATTCTCCCTGAAGACCAAACACTCTCCCTGTCTGCCTGCAAGTGGGACCCAGCACCAACAGAGACGAATCCCTGTGACGTGCGTGCAGGGCCACCGAGGAACTATCCAGGGGACGGGATCTGGGAGGGGCCTTCCTAGTCGGCCTCCTCTCGGCCAGGTCCTTGCAATTCCAGGATAAGGCTAAACACCTCAACCCATTTCCTCTTGTTAAATAACAGCTTTATGAGCTATAACTCACATGCCATACAATTCACCCTTTTAAAGTGTCCAGTATCATGGGTTTTAGTACAGAGTTGTGCAATCATCACCTCTAGTTCTAGGACATTTTCTTTTTTTTATTTTTATTTTTTTATTGCAGATTATTGGGGAACAGTGTGTTTCTCCAGGACCCATCCGCTCCAAGGCAAGCAGTTGTTTCAACCGAGTTGTGGAGGGCACAGCTCAGCGGCCCACGTGGGAATCGAACCGGCAACCTTGGTGCCCTGAGCACTGTGCTCTAACCACCTGAGCTAACTGCCCATCACTCTAGGACATTTTCATCAACCCCAAAAGAAACCCCATGCCCGTTAGCAGGTCCTTCCCGGCCCCCGGCACCCACCAGTCTGCTCTGGGTCCATATGCTTGTCCGTGCCGGACATTTGATACCCACAGACCAGACACTATGTTCTCCACCTGTCTTCATTTCAAATACTGAGCACTCGCTGGCCAATGTCGGTTGTGTGCGGTACTCATTAGCAGAAGGGCGTAACTGAAATTCCAGAAACTCCTGGCTACAGGACACACATGAGGTGTTAAGAAGAAATAAATCATCTTTGGGGTGAGACTCGGGGCAGAGTTCATAATAAGGTAACGCAAGGCCACCCCACCCACCCCAACTTCCCACATTCACCCCCTTCTCACTAACTACCCACTCAAGTCCAGGCTGTGGTGTAGCGAAGTTCCCTGCCGCCTCCCCATCTCCTCTACTGGTCCAGAGAAGCGTTGCTTTAGAGACTGGTTCCTATTTCACACGTGCATCAGACCAGCTGAGCTCCTTGTTAAAATTCAGATTCCCGGGACCCCCAGCAACCTTGTGTTTCAGGGGGTTTGTAGTTGTCCATTCTAATGCAAATGGAGCGGGGCCACACAGCTGTAGAGCAGCAGTTCTCAAACTTGAGCCAACATCAGCATCAAAATGGCCTGGACAATTTCCCACCAACCGACCTCCCAGTTTTGAGTTCAGGGGGTTGAGCATGGATTTGCATGTCTAACAAGTTCTCAGGTGATACTGCAGTTGACGGTCTGGGAACCACCCTTTGAAAACCACTGCTGGCTGGGGCAGCACCCCCCCAGCCAGCAGGCCAAACCCTGCCCACCCCTTGCTTTTGTAAATACTTTTATTGGCACATAGCCCTTTCGTTTACTTACATATTGTCCTCGAGACAAATATCCCATGTGTTCTGAAAATTGTTCGTTTGAAGATTTTTTTTAACAGATTTTAAGATTTTAAAATTGTTCGTTTGAACTCTGTTTAAACAGCCCCAAACCCAGAATGACCAACCCTGCGCGTGATTTATCAGACGCACGCAGGGGCGCTCTGGTAGCATGCCTGGGTGTGTGTAGGACAAGCTCAAAATGCAAGAAAACTACCCAAGAGACCTGAAAACACCTGTCCTGTGAATGTGGGTATGCACAGCAGCATTGTTCCTAAGTGTCCAAAGTGGAAACAGCCACACGTCCATCAACAGATGGCTAGATTCACCGATGCGGTCTGTCCATACAAAGGAACAGTCTCGGCCATAAAAAGGAACGAAGCACCAACACAGGCTACAACATGGGTGAACCTCAAAAACATTAGACTCAGTGACAGAAGCCAGGAGCAGAAGCCCACATACTGTGTGATTCCACTCTTTATGAAATGTCCAGAACAGGCAAATCCATAGACAAGGAGAGTACACTGGTGTTTGCCAGGGGCTGGGAGAATGAGACTAACTGCTAATGGGCACACTTTTTTGGGGGTGGGAGATGAGGGTGAAAATAGTCATCATTTAGACAGAATTAGAGTGATGGTTGCATGACTAAGTGAACATACTGAAAAACCACTCAACTGTACACTTTACAAGGGTGAATTGTATGGCAGACTAAGTTTAAAATCCAGCGTGTATTTTTCACTTACAGTACATCTCCATTTGGACTTTGCACATGTCAAGTGCTCGACAGTCACATACGACAAGTGGCAGCCACATGGGACAGTGCAGGACTAAGGATCAAGGTGGGATAGAGGATACGGAAAGGCTGGGAAACAGTGAAAAGCCAAAAGATAATGCCCCTTCTAATACCCAGCTACAGTGTTACATGAGGAGTTGCAGAGCTAATTGTTACTGTCACTGGGTTCCAATGAGAGCATGAGACGGCAATGACCGTTTAGGCACCTGTATTGCTAGAGGTCTAGAGTCTGACACGTGGAGAGAGTCCAGAAGCAGTGTGTAAGTTAGAGGCCGCTTGACTGTCCATGCACGTGATAATGTAGGCAGTGGCACAGGGATGAAAAAGAAGCAACAAACCCAAGACATTTAGTCTCCCAAGGACTTGGGGATCTGTTGGCTGTGGAAGGTCAAGGGGAGAGAGAGACATCAACGACGACCACTCGATTGGGGTATAGACCTATGGACAAGGTTGGCAATGCAGGGGAGTTAGTGAAAGGAAGGGAGGAGTTGGCAGGCCATGATGAGGCTGGGGCTGCACTTGGAGGGACTACCCCCCCTTTTTCCAGGGAGCACAAGAGACCCCCCCAAGTGAGAGAGAAACACTCAAAGAAGGACCTTCAAGAAACCAACACTGCAGCAGACTGCAAAGGAAAAAAGCCAGTGAAGACCACACGTGAGATGGTCAGAAAGAAAGGGAAACAGGGTTTTCAGGAGAACGAGACATCTTTTTCAGAAGGCAGTTACAGCATGGGTCATTTGTGGGTTCACGTCTGTGAAAAGGCAAACCAAGTTCCTGCCTCAGGGCCCAAGAAGAGAGGAATTGTGGGTAAAATTTCACAACTGTTCAGGGTGCTAGGAGGCTGGAATGACTTTTCTACACAGCACCAGTCACTGAAAACCGGGAAGGAGAGTGGAAATTCGCCCCCTCCCCCAGCTCATAAACCCTAGCAACATCAGCTGTGTAAGATCTTTTGTGCTCACATGCACACAAAATAAATAGGGTTCGAGCAGCAGCACCAACAGACCTATCTTTTACAAGCCCAGATGTTTCCTTTCCAAACTCTCATTCAATAGTCAGGGCATCTAAACAGTAAGAAAAAAAATTTTTTTAAAGCTTGTGCATACCCCAAAAAAGCACACAGTTGTTTAAAGACTGATGTATTTAACCAATACAAAGTAGTATTCAGTTTTCTAGGAGTTAGGGTTGCCTGTCTAAAAAAAGCTAAATGAGAAAACTCAATATATTCCTCAATAACAAAACATGTCATTTTTGAAATTCCAAGTAGCATACACAAAACTAAGCTTCTTTTAAGCTACTGATTTCAAACACTGTCAATATTGTAATTAAGAGAATTACTACCTTCAAGCATTTTAATAATTAGACCTACATGCATGCAAAGCAGAGAATTCCACAGAGATGGGGAAAAAAGCCAATATAGCTATACTGCCAGAAATAAGATTATTATGTTTTGGGCCACTGATCCATCTTTTCCTTTATTTTCACTTGTTTCCAAGATGGTTTTAATGTTCTACAATAATAAAAATAATATTACTATGCTTACAAATTTACAAGCCTATGTACAATTAGCACAGATAAATATCACTGCACTTACAAATTTACAAACATGCACAATTAACACAGACAGAAGCTGAATTTCATCAGGTAAAGCATTTGCAAGCCACAGGCAGAGAAGTACCTTCACCTCCTTTGAAAATGGCGGTGGGGGTTGGGGGGGAGGGAGAGTACTACCAGTCCAGGGGCCCCTGGTCCACACCATCACCTGTCCAGGCTTTGGAAGAGGCCCTCCGGTCCCTCCCTCAGATCCTCACACCAACTCCACCTTCCTCCTCAGGCCACTGCTCTGCTATACTCATCTCCATCTCCCTTTCTTTGATGGTCTAACGCCTGTGTCTCTGCTTTATTCCCCAGGGGGAAATAGCCTGCTATATAAGATTATAATTAATTCATTAATTATAATAAATTCATCTGATAAAGGCAACCCTGTTAATGAGAATATAATGTGTAACTCTCCCAGGCAACACCTCCGGCACTCTAACCAAGGTGGTTAAGGACAATTCAACCCGGAGAAAGGTCCCATCCCTGACAGCACACCAGCAGCTGGCCACCCCCTTCCTCTCTGGCCAGCCCTACATGACAGCCACTTATCTGCACAGGGGATTCTCCCAGCCTGGGCCCCACCTCTCCATAGCTCCCAGGCAACCATGTGCAGGGAGGGGGGTAAAAATCAAATTATCAGCGGAGAGAAAAAGCTGAGGTGGAAAGAAGCCAAAACTCGGGGCGTGTAGGTCTCATTTTATGAAATGAGCTATGTGCTAATTGGACACCCACGGTGATTCCTTCAACAGAGTAAACAGTCCTTCCCTCCCATATGGGTGTAAGTTAAGCACTGGACATTCAGTCTCTTAAAGCTGGGTGCATTTGTTCAAAGGAAAACTTTGATTTCGCTCCCGATTTCATTTGTTAGAGAGAATAGTCTAATTCTAGTAAGTAATCCAAGAAACGTGGAATGGCGCAAACACAACAGAGGCCTATTTCTTGCTCATATAGTGGTACTAGTAGGAGGGTAAATGTGTCCTGGGCAGCTACCGCCTGTCATTCAGGGACCCGTGATAATAAGGCTGTGTCCTAGAGCCACCTTTATTCCAGACAACCAGGAGAGGGGGCACAGTAGGGCAGGCTGCATTTGGTTGGGAAGAGCTGTCACATGGCCTTATCTAGTTGCAAGAGATGCTGGGAAATGTAGTCCAGCAGGGTGTCCATAAGGAAGAGAAGACAGTAGCTCTGCTGTCTACAGGTCTAACTCTATATCTGGAAGATCTCCTAATATTTAACCTCCACCTTTCTGACTATTTTCACTTCCCAAACCACGTTACTAAAATCCTATTTTCTGAATTGATCTGAAAGAGCTACCCTTCATGAATATTTAAAAAGAAGAAACACTAGTGTTCAAAAAAGGTTTTTGGTGAAAAGGAGGAAAGAATCACTCTAGTGGGCTGTCAACGGCACAATGCATCTATTGGTGCTGGACAGTAGACATTTATTTTAATTCAATACTTTCTTTCACATCCTATCCTGAACAGTCAAAATCAGGAACAAAATCTCTAGCAGGCATATTAAAATGTTGCCATAGAAAATCCACCGTAAAGTCTTTCTGTAGTAAATCGGCGGTTCAATACATTAACATTGCGTTTCATAGTTTCCCAAATTCTTGATGAAGCCGAACTGAATAGGGAAGGAGGCGGGGACAAGAAAGTTAATGTACTAGAGCTAGCTTTTACATAGCACCTCATTTCATCCCCGTGATAATGTACTTAAAATGGGAACAATCCCAGTTTGACAGCCTGCAGGACGAAGGGTTAGGAAAGGACACACAAGCATTGCCACTCATGACTGGTGAGGACCTTCCCTCCTAACTGGGACCACTGGTGGCCAGAACAGGGGGCAGAAGGGACCACTCTCTCCTCAGCAAGCAAAGCAGGGTTCCTTCCTCTAGACTGCCGGACCTCACATCACCTTTCAAATCTGCCTAAACCAGAATTTATTTCAGTAGAGAAAAAAAATTACCATGACAAGGTCATGACCAACCCAAAGAAACAATGGAAGCTATGACTTTCAAGGAGCTCCCAGGGAAGCAGCCACACCAGATCACTCACCCTCAAAACACACAGCCTCCAGAGAGCACTTTGGTCACCCTCTCACCTGCACACAGGTGACAAGGATCACCAGACATCAAGGAGAGCCTCGAATAGGGACGAGAGAAGCCAAAACAAACAGAAAGCAGCAGAGCTCAGAAACTGAATCTATGCAGAAAGACATTTAAAAAAAAAAAAAAAGCTAAATATCCCCAAAGATAGGAAAGAAGAACCATGAAACAAGAGCAGTACGGTCTCAAAAAGGAACATTCGAGAACAACAAAAACTTTGGAATTTGAGAAAACCAAGAGCACAAATTTAAAACTCAATGCAAGGATTGGAAGATAAGGTTGCACAAGCTCTCCCAAGGGCAAAAATACAAAGAAATGAAAAATGAGATAGAAAAAAATGAGAGCCAGTCCAAAGGATCAAGAAACAGAAAGGTCTGTCTGTCCTCTTGCCTGACCCCTGGTGGAAAATGGACCACCACCTACAAAGTGCCTGGGGGGAACTGTCTGCAACTGAGACAGTCTCCAACTGTCGCCAAACAATACATTTATTAAGGTCAAATAATGACATTTTCAGACACAAAGGGTCTCAAAAGACTACCCGCTGTGTGTTTGAAAGGATGAAAAGATTTTTCACAATTGGGGAACAAGGGGCGAATGAATCAATAAGTACATAGAAAATTAAGCAAAGAAACAAAATTATCATTAACCTTAATGATGATGAAAACTGGAGAAGGCGGGGGCGGGGGTCTTAGTTTGTACCACTAGGCTCAGCAGTGATAGACAGCCCTAGCAATCAAAATAATATAATGTAACTCAGTGGCCCTCAAAGGGGACGATTTTATCGCCAAGGGACGTCTGACAATATCCGGAGATATGTTTGGCTGGGTTAGGGGTGCTAATGGCATGCAGTGGATGGAGACCCAGGGTGCTGCTCAACATCCTACAGTGCACAGGACAGTCCCCACCACCAACCCCCACCACACACACACACACACACACACACACACACACACACACACACACAACAAAGAATGATTTGGCCCAAAATGTATATAATGCTTAAGTTAAAAAAACCCTCTTCTAACCACAATTATGATGTAATTACATTGGGAATGTGGGGGCCCAAGAAATGTGCCTGAGTGGTGGGAAGAAGGTATGTGGGGGGGAAAGGCTAAACCCCAACCTTCTACAAATGGGAAGTCAATAGTTACCTCTAGAAGGAGCAAACAAAAGGAGCAACATTGTCCAAGGAAGCCCTGTGCCAACAGAAATCAGCTGCTACGAAGTTTCAATAGTTGTCTCCAGGGAAGAGGAAATGACAGTTGGGAGAGCTGCTGGTATGATAACAAGCCTGAGGAACTATTTGATTATTTAAACTGTGCAAGAACCACTTTGATAAAAATAAAAACAAAACTCAAACAGATACACTAACATTTTGTGCCTTTCCTTCCATGAATAAGTAAAAATGTTGCTTTTAAAGGAGCTCAGACTCTTACCTTGCCTGGGCTCTGGTTGACCTTCACAATTTGCCTTTGATCTGAATCCCCTTTGGCCAAATGAAAGTCATCACTACCCTTCCCAGTCCATCTTCCTCCCCCATCCAACAGAGGCAGCTGGTATTCCCTACAACTTAATACCCCAGGGATTTAAAAAACCAGCTCAAATAAAAAAACGATATGTTTGCTTTGCAATTCAGAACACCCTGGCTTTCCAGACCAACCTGATTTGTTTGAACCTAAAAATTAAGCTGTGTCCATTTGTCTTTTAATGATACCCTATGGTCCTACAAAGATATGTTTCCCCCAAAGAGAAGCCTTAACATTCACACTGCAGAACACAGCAGGATCGACCTACCACAGGGCAATGCAAATATGTGATCCAACAAAGAAACAGGAAAATAATTCTTCCAGAATACATACCTCCCCCAACCTCTCCCCACTCCCTTGTTGGACACTGGCAATGTTTTTAAAAGACCAAAGAGAGCCCCATGCAACCCGGAGCTCTTTTAAAATCCTTCATGTGGGTGAAGGTTGTCAGCTCGGAAGAGCCTGCCTTGCAGAATTTGTCCTCCGAGTGCTGCCCCACTCCTAGTGAGGAGTGTTTGAAAGTCAAAGAAGTTAAGACCTGAATAAAAACTCTGTTCAGCCTTTAAATCCTTAAATGATCTTGCTGGATGTTTACACTGTGCCTAGGGTACAAAAAAAATCTCCACAGAGTCCCAAAGAAATCTGCAAACCCAGGTTTATTTGTATGCTGACACAACTCAACTTTGGCAAGGGGATGACTCCACAATGCTTTCCAAACAGAGAAAAACCGACCCTTTCCGAGCAAGTGGCCCGGTTTCATTGGCCATGACTTAGAAAAGTAAGTTAACAAACCCCAGCTCGTTAGGACAAGGTGAAACAGTCTTTTTATGTGCCTTTCATTATCATCCTAGTCTACATTTAGCTCCCGGGAAAACTAGTTTTTCTTTTTTTTTTTTTTTTTTCAAAAGAGGACTGTTAGGACATGTTAAGAAATAATCCCAAGTAAACCAGGAAGAGCACTCCATCATGGCTGAAAAGTGTGACGCACGGTTTGCGTTTTGCAGCTTTCACACTGTACAAGCCTCTGGATATATAGAGGTGTGTGAGTCAAGCTAAATTAATTTCTGGCGAGGCAAAGACTCCTCCACGCGTTGACCCTCAAAGCCCCAGCCACCAGGCCTAGGGGTGGGGCCTTCGGCTCTCTGCCCGATCTCCCACCCCCACCAACATGCCTCAGAGGACCCAGGGTGAGAGCTGGCAGGGCCAAGCCAGCCAGGCTGAGTGAGACACGGAAACACAGATCGATTTGAATGCCCGCTGGCAAGGCAGGCCTGCCAACTGAAAGGGGCTTTCAGCACAAGAAAGAAAACGCACCTTTCTTTCTTTTTTTTTTTTTAACCATACTATTAATTCTTCAATACAAATGAGTCTTTAGAATGACACTCATTTCAGCAACTCAGAGAACACTACACCTGGCCTCGGACAGTGGCTGGGACCTCACGACCGCGAGCGGTGGCTGGCTGCAGCCACCAGTCCCCACAGCACCTGGGTTTGGGGAGGCAGCGGGCGCCCCAGGCCTCGCCAGCCACCATTTATGTCCTGGGCACATGGAAAAGCAGCAGCGTCCTTCCTCAGTGCAGGGACTGACCCTGGCTGTGCTCACACAGAAATCAAGCAAAATCCCCAGTCAAGTTTAGGTCCCTCAGCCCCTTACAAACTGCTGCATTCAGGAGACCCCGCTTTTTCCAAACTTCTACTAATCACTGACAAAGGACTTGGCCCTGGAGACAAATATAAGGCCCTCAGGACAACGTGCCCTGACCAAGGTCGCCGCTCGCTCCAGCCTCCCTGGTCTCAGGGTCCCCGATGACGGTGACACCGCAAGGCCCCACAGACCGGAGCCCCTTCTCAAAACCACCAAGGAAGGTACATGAAGGGCTCGGTGCCTCCCACGCCCACCCATGACCGATGGCTATCTTTGCCCTGAGCCTTACGCTAGCAGGAGCTCTGACTAACGGTTTACAAAAGACATTTGCCACCTGGCTATGCGCCCCCACCTCCACCCCACCCAAACTAGAAAGGTTGTTTAAGGACTTTGTCTCATATCCAGTGACATGTATTAAGGATCTGAAGCCCCCGGCTTGGTGGCATCCCAGGCCACAGTTCTCCCACCTCCTCACGGTGGCTGTCCCCAAAGGCAACCCGACAACCGGGAGCCGCCCTTGGACCAGGCCAGGCCCCCATCAATGTCTCCCCCTGGGGCTGTTGGCTAAGGCTCTGGCTTTCTTAGAGGGGGGACTCTAAGAAATGGTGAAAAGGAGGGGCTGGGGCTTCATTCCTTCCCCCTTCACAAACATTCCTGAGGCTGCAGGGGGCCTGCTGACACCCAGCTGGCACAAAGAATGCTTCCTTGGAATTCTAGCCCCTCCGCTGACATTTTAGAAATCAGGTTCCTCCCCCCCCCACCCCACCCCCGCGCGAGCGCACACACACACACACACACACACACACACACACACACACACATACACNTGCAGGGGGCCTGCTGACACCCAGCTGGCACAAAGAATGCTTCCTTGGAATTCTAGCCCCTCCGCTGACATTTTAGAAATCAGGTTCCTCCCCCCGCGCGCACACACACACACACACACACACACACACACACACACACACACACACATACACTGAAGTCTTACATTTGCTAAATTGTTGGGGAAAGGAACAGGCAAAAACAGGAGGACTCTGTGCCCGGTCAGATCCACTTACACAGGTTCCGCATCAAAGTGTGGTCTCAGAAATACAAACAGGTCAAGCTCTCTGTCGTTTGTCAGGACTGGGACATTATTCTGCTCCCTCCTGAACAGCAACATGGCAACCCGGGTTTTGAGTCTTTTCTAGCCCTCATAAAATGTCAGGCTCCAAGTCAGCATTAATGTAGTGAGTGGTTACAAGTCCAGTGGCCACCTTCAACGGGGGTCCAGTGGGACTTCACACAGGCATTTTGAATTCCAATAATGACACTCCTGGAGAGTCAGTATCCCCTTAACTTCAAATTAGACCCCAAGAAAAGGCAGTTGTACCCAGCAGCCCCAAGGAGAGCCCAGAAAACACAGCAGTGGGCTGTTCCAGCTTCGATTTCTTTTTCCAGCTACAAAAATGCGGATGAAGCAAGTATTTGTTTGAGTTTTACTATGTAAATAAAGCCCATTATCAGGGCCAGTGCTGGGAAGCAAACAGCTCTCCTTGCAAAAGCTGGCCATGCCAGGGACCTCCAAGCACGCCACCCTACAGGCCAGGTCTTCAAAAAGAATGAAGCATGAGCTTTAAAAGCTACAGCCCTTTCAAAGCCAAGGGGACAGACACACGGCTAATCTAGTGATGGAGACATTGCACCCAGGGGACATTTGGCAGTGTCTGGTTTTTTGTTTTTTTTTTTTTGGTTGTCACACGTGGAGAGGGGGTGCCAATGGGTAGAGAGGCCAGGGATGCTGTTAAACATCCTATAATGCACAGGAAGGCTCCACAACAAACAATGAGTCAGCCCAGAATATCAACACTGTCAAGGTTAAACAAACCATCATCAAATGGGTGTGACAGTTATTTAAGACAGCATTGCAAGTGATTCCAGACAAGAGCGGATGGCACTGACTGGAGGAAGCAAACAAAGGAACATTCACAGACAAGATCTGGTTCTCAAGACCCTTCTCAATATTTGCCAGCTTTGTGACCTCTGGGCCTTAGCCCTTCCGTCTATAAAACGGGCTAATAAAAATTTCTCCTGGGCCGGCCGAGTGGCACACTGGTTAAGAACTGTCTTGGGATGCCAGAGGGCCCCAGTTCGGATCCCACATATGAGGGCCAGTGACACTGCCCTCCACAGCTAAGATGCTGAACAACAGTTCAAACTGGAGCTGGGCTGCCGTGAGTCGCTGTTGACGGCGTAGGCTGCAGCCCCTGCTGCAGTGGGCTGCCATGGGCTACTGTGTGTAGCTGGCAGCCAGCGTGAACGGCCAGCAGCCACGGTGAGCGGCCGTCCAGAGGCCGGCGACTGATCTGCCTCGCCCGGGAAGAGTGCAATGATGTTGCCAACTTGGGCCAGTGAAGCAACATCCTCCACAACTAGACTGAACAACAAAACTACAGCAACTTGTCTGTTCCCCTTCCCCCAATTCCCCAGTGCTGTTCCCATCCCCCCAATTCCCCAATAAAATCTTTAAAAAAAACAAAAACTTCTCCTGGTGCCCATCAGGGACCTGAAGTAGCCTTGCTCGTGGCATGCCTTCCAATCGTAAAACATACATTGTGACGGGCTTTTATTTTATTTTATTTTTTTTAAGATTTTTATTGGGTAATTGGGGGGATGGGAACAGTGATGGGGAATTGGGGGAAGGGGAACAGACAAGTTGCTGTCGTTTTGTTCTTCAGTCTAGTTGTGGAGGACGCTGCTTCACTGGCCCAAGTTGGCACCATCATTGCGCTCTTCCCGGGCGAGGCAGATCAGTCGCCGGCTTCTGCTTCTGGACGGCCGCTCACTGCGGCTGCTGGCCGCTCACGCTGGCTGCTGGCTACACACGGTAGTAGCCCATGGCAATCCACTGCCACAGGGACTGCAGCCCCCGCCGTCGCCGGCGACTCATGGCAGCCCAGCTCCAGGTTGAGCTGTTGTTCAGCATCTTAGCTGTAGAGGGCAGTGTCACTGGCCCTCATATGTGGGATCTGAACCGGGGCCCTCTGGCATCCCAAGCGAGTTCTTAACCATTGCGCCACTCGGCCGGCCCCCCGTGACGGGCTTTTAAATGAGACCTCCTGGGCCAGTCGAGTGGCTCAGTTGGTTAAGAGCTCGCTCAAGAGGGTGAGCTCTGAGCAACAGTGGTTCGATGGCCAGCTCGAGCTGAGCTGCCAACAGGTGGCAGGATGGCTCAGCTTAAAAAAAAAAGGTGGTGCTTAAATAAGACCTCCTTATCCTAAAAAAGTGTGTCCTCCCCACTAGATCCACCTTCTCCCATGTCAGATTCTGTTAAATAGAAAAATGCATTATATAGGACCGCAGGGCTCTGATATGTAAATAGTTAATTACCAAGGTTTTTAAATGCAAAAAAAAAAAAATCTATTAGAAAAATTGCTATCTAATAAGCCCTGACGGTTTCTCTGTAGCTATAGGGAAAGTGAGTTTCAAAGCTCAGATTAATTCAAAATCTGATGGTGAAAGGATTTCCCCAGTCTCGGTCACAAGAGCCTATTTCCATTCTTTAAGTGGTTAGAAGTGGACATGCTTCCCTTCCTCCTTTTCTAATAATGTGATAGTTAATTACCAGCTGTTGGATTGTAAGCATCACTGATAACTTAATCCAGGAGAAAAGACAGGTATGTGAAATACCGCCAATCCCACGCAATACAACATGTGGTTAAAAAATATGTGTGCATGTGCGAGCACACACGTGAGCGTTTATATACAACGGCGCATGAAAATTGAATACGGAAGTCACAAACGATTCTGAATCCTCTCTACCCTAAGCAAAGAAACCATGAATCTCCAGCCACGTTGAAGCCTGTTTAAAGTTTAAGGGAGGGTGGTAAGAGCATCTCCGATAAGAATCACAAGCATTTTATTTCTGCAAAATCCTGAAGCACCATTTGGAAAGGCGGAGCTCATACACTGCTACTAGCCTAGCCACAAAAACTTGCCCCAAAAAAACCCTAGCAGCTACTGTTGAGAGCTAGCCAGCAGGCCTAATGAGGCACAAACTGCCTCACATGTCCTGAAAAGGCCCAGGTGGGTTTACTAACCAACCTCCTTCAGTTCCTAGAATGGGGGGCGCCTCTTGGACAGGGAGACTAGGAAGCCACTAAAAACACACTGGGCTTTTTAGAACCTTTTTAGAACTAAAAATACACTGGGGTGCCCTAGAAAGGAGGAGGAACTTTTTCGGCGGTCCGTTTATCCAGCCTCTGGTCAAACAAGTGAATTTTAAAGTGACTTGCAGCTTCTACTTTGTAAGGCCAAAAAGCGAGACTCACCCTAAATAATGATTTATACAACTTCTTACATCTGCTATAAAGACAAGACTAAGAAAGGTATGCTTTGAATGGTGTATCTTGTGTTTAAAAGAAAGACATGAAACGCTAAAGAGATGAGTAATTTACCTGCTATATTTTTTTTAACTTTTGCCCTCAGAAGTGCCCTGTAAAACCTTAATTTAAAAGGCCCAGGCAGGGCCGGCTGAGTGGCTCAGTTGGTTAAGAGCTCGCTCAAGAGTTTGAGCTCTGAGCAACAGCGGTTCGAGTCCAGCCCGAGCTGAGCAGCCACTGAGCTGCCAACAGGTAGTAGGATGGCTCAGCTAAAAGAAAAAAAAAAAGGCCCAGGCAAATAAATACGCCTTAATACACAAATATGCAAGAAAGTGCGCTTCCTGGGCAAGTTGTACCAATGATTGTTCACCATCTTTTCAAAGAAGCCAGCTGGATAATAAAGTCAGTGTACATCTGAACAAGCCCCACCCCCACCCCGCCCCCAAAGTCTCTAGCTCTGTAAATATAAAAACGAGAGGAAACCTTGAAAAGTTTGGTGTCTCCTTTGCTAATCTGAACAATAAAGCCACACCACTTCCCAAATTCATTACCGGAGGGGTGGGTTAGGAGTCACAGTATTTCTTCCTGCAGGGGTGAAGCAGGAAAGCAGAGGAAACCCGGCAGGTCACCTTCAAACGCTTCCAGCAGCCAAGAATTTTTACACTTTAAAGGGAACTTTGTCCCTAGGAATAACCCGGCCCAACCTTTCCCAGAGAAACTGACCAACGGGCAATTTTAATCGTAATGGATGACTGGGTGGTTGTTTGTGTGTTTTTACAGCTCTGTACACTAGGGCTAGTCAATTTCAAGATGGATTTTTATTTTTTTATTTTTCTGTTTGGAGACAAGACCAATTCAGGTCTAAAGCAGCCCCTCCCTCCACCCCCAACACACATTTACGCAAAAAACACATTCCTGAGGAGACACATCGGGCATTCCTTATTATTGGAGCTCACATCTCACTTGTATAAGGAACGCTGACAAGTTTCTCTACACTTCTGCCGGTCTCCAGAGCGCCGTGGATCTACGGCTGGAAGCCGAAAGTCAGTAAATATTGATGGGCTGATGGGAATCGAGACGCAGGGCTGGCGGCAGCTCTAGTCTGGGTTGTCCTAGTGATAAGGGGCGCAGGTCCGAGGGGTGCAGCACCCAGGACCCAGAGAGGCAAACAGCGGTGGGGACGGCTCTGTTCGCCTCCGGGCACGTGGGAAGGCGCCTCCCCGGCCTCCGAGCAGTCCCACAGGTGCGGGCCGCCGCTGGCGAGGCCGGGAGTGACCGAAGACCCGGCCGGGCCCCTTCCCGGAGGGGGAGGGGACCCGGAACGGGAGCCATTTAAACTCCGTGCGGCGCCGGGAGTCGGCAGGGCTGGGACCCGCCGCAGCGGCGGGAGGAGCGCGCGGACCACACACCTATACGCGTCCAGGTGCCCACGTCCCCGCGCGAGGGCCGAGCAGACGCGCGCCCCGGGGCCGGGGGCTCCACCGCGCCGCCCCCTCCGGCGCCCCCCACCCCCTGCGCGCCCCCCGCCCGCTGCGG
>NW_017731505.1:2979509-2991462 GCF_001890085.2 Hipposideros armiger
CCGCGCGGGGGCCCGCGGCCCTGGGAGGCTTGGGGCGCGTCCCCTCCCCGCCCGGGAGCCCGAGACGCCGCAGGTGAGGCGGCGGAAGCGCCCGCGCGGGGCGGGGCGGGCCGGGCCCGCGGCGGCCGGAGCTCCCGACGTCTCCATCTTGGAGCGCGCTCGCCTTTGTTGGCGCGGGCCGTGCAGGTGAGGCCGGAAGTGGACGGGGCCCGCGGGCCTGCGCCGCGCCCGCCAGTTCCCGCGGGGACAGCGGGTCCCGGGAGCCCCCCGGGCGCGCCCACAGTCCCCGGTCCTGGCCCCGGCCCGTGCGCCCCCCGCAGCCTGGGCCCCAGCGCTGGCCCTCAGGTGACTGCTCGGGAAGGCGGGCAGGAGGCGAGGGCGCTAGACTTGTCCCCACGCTGGAGGAATGGCCCTTTGTCAGCCCTTCGCCTAGTTCCAGCCCAGAAAGTCCATTGAAACCCGTTTCGCACTTTCACAGTGTCCCACAGCTGCATCCCTTAGTGCCCCGACAGAGGGGAGCTGGTGAGCTGGAGCTATTGAATTGAATGTGTGTGGGCTGGAAAAGTGTGCTATCTATACCTGACCCTTTTCAATTTCCATAAAAGTCTGGAGTAAGAATATATCTGCTTTGACAGCTATTTGCATGCTTTTCAAAAAAAAATAAATTATTGCTGCTGGTGGTACGTAGCTGGACGCTGATGTACACCTGTTTCCTCAAAGCAGCTCCATCCTGGTACTTCTTACTCCTGCTGGGAGTAAGAGGCAAGGACAAGAGTCCTTGCATAGACGGGACAGCACAGGACCCAGTCGAGTCCCTGGGCCCTCGTCTGGGCTTTCAGGACCAGGAACTTCAACTCTAGTCTGTTTCTTCAGGGTCAAGTGCATACTGTGCCTGATCTCTGTGTCTCATCCGTGCAATTGAAATAAGAGTGCAGACGCCCCTGGGCACCTGTCATGGGTAGTGGTTTCTGCCCCATGGGTTACTTCTGAGCTACAGTGTCCAGAGTGCCTCTAGTTAGAGGAATGAGCCCATTTTCTCCCATTTTAAATGGAGACATAAGGAGTGTACCTGTAAGTATCCACCTCGTCGCAACTGCTTTGAGGGTCGAACGACCCTTTCACAGGGGTCACCTAAGACCATTGGAAAACAAAAAGATATTTACCTTACGATTCGTAACAGTAGCAAAATTATAGAGTAGCAACGAAAATAATTTTATGGTTGGGGGTCACAACAACATGAGGAACTGTATTAAGGGGTCGCGGCATTAGGACGGTTGAGAACCGCTGATAGATTATGCTGGTCACACAAATCTGCAAAGACTGATTAAATTGCACAGAACTAAACACACACTAGTGCATGAACACTGGGGGAACCTGAATACACGTGGTGGATTGTATCAATGTGAATATCCTGGCTGTGACATTGTGCTGTAATTTTGCAAGATGTTACCAGTGGGAGAGGCGGGTTGCAGGGTGCAAAGGACGCCCCTGTGTTATTTCTCACAGCTACAATGAATCTATAATTATCTCCAAATAAAAAGCTTAATAAGTGGATAGATCTGATAAGCCGCAAGATACAAGACCATCTCCATGTACCTAGAGTTTTTGGAAGCCCCTTGGCTCCCCCTACCACAGGGCGATACTGACTTAAATCTCACTTTTTCTCAGGCACTGAAATTCCGGTCACTAGACTCATTAGAGCAAAGACAATGACTTCGTTGTTTGTAAATCGCAGCCAAAGCCATCTTAACATTTTTTTGTTCACTGTATAATCAGATTTCCCATCTGTCACTTGAAAGGGTTACACTGTTCATTCCTTAAACTTAGGGGCAAATTTACATCCATCCTTACTAAATATCATTTTGTCCGTTTTGGGGTTTTTTTTATTTTTATTGGGGAATTTGGGGAGGGAACAGCATTGGGGAATCAGGGAAGGGGAATAGACAAGTTGCTGTCCTTTTGTTCTTCACTAGTTGTGGAGGATGTTGCTTCACTGGCCCATGTTAGTATTATCATTGCATTCTTCCTGGGTGAGGCAGTCGCTCACAGGCCATTGGGCTCACAGCAGCCCAGCTCCAGATTGAGCTGTTGTTCACCTTCGTAGCTGTAGAGGGTGCAGCGTCACTAGCCCTCATGTGGGATCCAAACTGGGGCTCTGCTGCTCAGAGCTGGCGTCCCAAGCCAACTCCTAACCAACGTGCCACACAGCCAGCCCCCTAAAAATATTTTTTTTTAGTGTAAATTTTTACCAATAGTGAATGAATTAATCAGTGAAAGGCAAATTGAACCATCACATTTAATCAATAGCTGCTAATCCTCTCTATGGAAAAATATATATATATATAATATATACTTTATATATGTGTGTGTGTGTGTGTGTGTGTGTGTGTGTGGCACAATACCTAACTTCAAACCAGCAGTACTTAAAAAGAGGGAGTGCTTAGCTGGAGCTACTATTTTAAAAAGTTTATATTTTAAAATATAGTTTTAGAAAGCTTTTGGCTGTTTTTCAGTGTTTGTTTTTTTGTAAAGTAGCCAATGAACACCCATTTCTCGAGCATTTTTTCCTCGCCCCATACTGGGGAGAGGTCACCAAGGAATGTAAAGGACGCAGGAAATATGAAACATTAACTCTAATTGTGAAGAAAAAAAAAAAAGATGGAACCGCCATGAAACGAGCACCATCAAGTGCCAACCGACTTTTAACAGTAAAAGCTTCAGCAGGAGACAAAGAGAAGGGAGTTAAGACAACCAGAGGTGTAATTTTGTTTTCATCTTGTATTGTGGAAATGTCAAATAGGCACCCAAGTAGAGCCCCTTTTTGTTTCATCCCTGCCCACTTTTTTTTCCTCAAGTATTTCAAAGCACATCCAAGGACCTGAATGACTGAGCTATTATCTTGAAGGCCAAGAGGAAGTGGGGCCCTGTGATTGAAGGAATGTTCGCTGTGGGGAAGTTGAAAGCATGAGGACTAGAAGGCAGAAATCTTAGTAATGAGTGCAGGAGTCCCAGTCCAGTTCATTTTGAATCTGTCTTTGAGCCTTCACTCCCTGTTCGCAGGGTGTGTGTGTGTGATGTGTGTGATGGGAGTTGGGGGGTCGAAAGCTACTGGCTTCCCAGCTGAAGTCATTGAGTTGAGTGGCTGATAAATGGAAATTGGTGGCCCAAGGACAGGTGAGGGGAGGCAATCCTGAGTTTCTGTTTGGGCACATTGAAAACTGAGATGCCTTTGGGATATCATGATCATTTCCTAGGGCTGTTGTCACAAATTACCATAAACTGCTTACAACAAGAGAAATGGTTTCCTTCTTAGAGGACAGAAGTATGAAGTCATGGTCAGTCCGGTCTGCAGCAGGGCCATACCCCCTCTGGAGGCTGTAGGACAGAATCTGTCTCTCCCCCTTCTAATTTCTGGTGACTGCTGGAGTTCCTGGGTTTGTGACCACATCTCTCCAATCTCTGCCTCTGTGGTCAGACCGCCTTCTCTTCTGTCTGGGTCCAGGCTCCTGCTGCCGCTCTCTAACACAGACACTTGGACTGCCTTGCCTCTAGGGCCCACCTGGAGAATCAAGGACAATCTCTTCATCACAAAATGCTGAATTTAATCACATGTGCAAAGATCCTTTTTCCACATAAGGGAACAGTTACAGGTTCCAAGGATTGGGACCTATAGTCTTTGGAGAATGTTCGTCAGTTTTCCGCAGCTATCCAGATGGAAACCACTCTAAACAGCTCCAAGACACCTAATGGGACTTGTCCTGTCAGTTTGGAAGAACTGTGGCTAGAGTCCCACCACTCAGGCTGCTAATTCTATTATAATTGCTTAGACATGCTGCCAAACAGGCTGCTTATCTGCCTACCCTCAGAGGGTGCTTGGGGAAAGCTTGTCCCACCCTCAAGCTCCACTCTCCTAAAGATACTTGAGGGGAGGGGAAGATGAGCATCTCATTTTCCAGAATACCTGCATAGCACATGACTCCCAAAGTTAGCAGCTTAAAACCACAAACCCAGGTGTGACCTAGGACTTCACTACTTGAGTTAGCAGCGTCCCACTCACTGATCCACGCAAGGATTTTAAATGGTGGCGACTTCTTTGCAAGAGACAAAACAGTTTTCTTGGGGGAAAGAGTCATGGGAGGGTAAATGACTGTTGTCCTCATTGTTGTTCTTTAGATGTCATCAGGGTCTCCAGGCCCAAGTGGCTTCCTGGCCAGGCAGCCAGGTGGCCAGGTCTAGATCAGCAATCTCCCCCTGGGGTCCCTGGTATGAGGTGGAGCCTTGTGCTTTATAAAGAAAGGCAAGGGGTTCTGGGAGGGCTGAGACCAACAGCTTAATCCCTGTTTCAAAATTAGGGAGACTTGATGAGAGGGGAGGAAAAGAGGGGTAAAAAAGCAGCCAGGTGACTGGGCCCTGCCCAGCACCCTCAAGAGCACACACCTGGGATCAGAGATCATAGCTCAGCCCAGGGGCAGGGTTTGGGATCCGGAGAAGACAGGCCCTTTGAGGCCAACCTGAGAACCTTACCTTCCTTTGTTACATTATATCTGGAGAAAATGTTTTTTCAAACCTCAGCTACCTTCTAGGTCCCAGTGACTGGTTTGTAACTTGAGGATAGTTTTGCCAACTAAACCACAGGATAGAAACACCATACCTGAGTCCCATATATCGTCCAGGGGGTGCTGGGGCAAGCCAACCCACACAAGTAACTTCAAACATAAAAAAATAATTCTGGGGGTGGCCTGTTAGCTCGATTAGAGCACAGTGCTCATAACACCTGAGTTACCGGTTTGATCCCCACATGGGCAGCTGAGCTGCACCCTCCGCAACTAGATTGAAGACAATTACTTGACTTGGAGCTGATGGGTCCTGGAAAAACACACTGTTCCCCAATAAATTTTTTTTAAGACTTTCACTAGGGAATTGGGGAGGGGAACAGTGTTGGGGAATTGGGGAAGGGGAACATTGTGTTTTTCCAGGACCTATCAGCTCCAAGTCAAGTTGTTGTCCTTCAGTCTTAGTTGTGGAGGGCACAAGCTCAGCTCTAAGTCCAGTTGCTGCTTTCAGTCTAGTTGCAGGGTGGGGGTGGGGTGGGGCACAGCCCACTATCCCATGCGGGGAGTTGAACTGGCAACGTTGTTGCACACTGAGCTATCCGGCCTCCCATTGGCAGCTTGCAGCTGCTCAGCTTAAGGTGCCCAGGTAGGATTCGAACCAGCAACCCTGTTGCTCAGAGCTCATGCTCTTAGCCAACTGAGCCACTCGGCTGGCCCCCAATAAAATTTCTTAACATGAGGTTTCAGTGACATACCCTCCAACAAACTGCTTTTCCCCAATGCAGGGTGAAGCTTTTGCTGCTTCACTGATGTCACTTGTGTGATTGTGGAATGCCTTTCTAGCTCCACACTTTGAGAGAGAGAGAGAAAAACAAATAGAGATATTTGTCCAGGGCTCTCAGAGAAAGCATGGTGAACTTGCATTTTTAACCCACTCAAGAGCAGCACCCTTTGAGACCTCTGGAATAAAATGACCTAACCAGGGGAGTCTGCGAGCTGCAGGAGCTCAATAAAGGTTCTTTTATTCTCTCCCTCTCACCCTGCAGCAGAAGCTCAGCCACATGCACACACACAAGGAGAAAGGACCATCTGTGCACCCTTAGAGCTGAAATAATAATTCGGGTGCTGGGATAAGGAGGGGCCCTGGAAACAGCGGTGGCTTCTAGGAGGGCTGCTGATTCGGATAAGGGAAATTCCTTCACTGGCCGCTGGCCAAAATACTTGTTTCAATGGAATCTATTTGACTGAACTTCAAGGAATGTAGAAGTATTTGACTAGCAGTAGGAATAACAGGAAGCAGCAGAGGACGACCGTCTGAACGGCTGGAGAATTTTTCACTGCAACGGGCTGATTTCTTCCAGGCACACACAGGAAGTTTCTAAAAATCCAATTGAGGATGATAATTTTTTTTACTTTTGCATAATGATACACACTGCGGCAGGGCCACGGGAAATAGTGTATGATTGACTGTTTGAAAAATAAATTTTATTTTTTGGGGGAATAATTTTAGATTTACGGAAAAGGTGTGGTGATAGCTGAGAGAGAGCGAGCGAGAGAGAGAGAGAGAGAGAGAGAGAGAGAGAGAGAGACCTTGTACCCAGTTTCCCCTAATGTTCATATCCTTCACAGCTATGGTGCGTTTGTCGAAACTAAGAAATGAACATCAGTACATTCCTAGTCACTCAACTCCCGACTTTATATGGATTTCCCCAGTTTGTGCACTGAGGTTCTTTCTCTTTCTGTCTCAGGAGCCCATTTTGCACTTAGCTGTCGTGTTGTCTGGGTCCTGGGATTTTCTCTGTCTTTCCTTGCTTTTCGTGACCTGGACAGTTTCGCGGAGGGCTGCTCAGGTATTTTGTACCATGTCCCCCAATTCTACAAATTGATGTTTTTGTCATGATTGGACGGGGTTATGGGTTCAGGGGAAGAACACGCAGAGGTCATGTTGCCTTCTGAGCATGCTCACTACATCGGGGGTAGCTGATATCTACATGGCTGGTCACTGGTGACAGTCACCTTGATCACAAGGGTAAGGAAGTGACTTCCAGGTTTCTCACAGGGAAGTTTTCCTTTCCTGATTGACTCTTCACAAGGTGGGCTTTAGGATGCAAAGCCCTGCGGGGAATCACTGGTTTGAAGCGAGCCACCAAGTTTGTAACTGGGCAGGCTACCTGTGAGACCAAATTAAGATGCTCACATCACACTGCTGAGTAAGCCAACTTAAAGCTCTGAGAAAAAGGGGAAAAGGTGGGGTAGGTGGATGCATTTAGAGCATGATGCCAACTGGGCAAAACAGCCATGCTGCCTTCACCTTGTATCCCATGACGTGCACATGTCTTCTCTCTTCTTTTGCTATCTCTACCTGTCTCTGACCCTCTTCCACGGCAGGCTGCCCTGCTGATTGTGCGGTTAGGGGGACCACAGCTGAAGGTGAGCAAGGTGGGTCAGCAGGTGAAAGATACCTGGAGTCCATACCACTGCTCTTTCAGACACTGGGACCAGCGTGCCTGGCTACAGCTGTGGCTCGCTCATTAACCTGCTGGGTAATCATGGGTGTTAGCTGTGTTTCTCAGAGGACGTTAGTGGCCAGGATGGGTGTGCGTGATGATGGCCAATTTAAGACCTTGCTAATATCTGGAGACTCTGGGTCCCTCCATCCCTCTGTATCTATGTATAGCCCACAAACGTTCTACTTTTTTCTACATCTGAAATGTCTTACAAGCTCCTTTGCTTCTTCACATAATTTCTCTTATTTGCTAAAGCAGAGTCAGGTACTCTTTAAAAATATGGGAAATACACGTTACAAAAGCCCATACATATTTCCATTTTATTATCATTTTGTTTTGCTTAGTTGTATACAAAAGACCAGGGGTTGGCAAATTATGGCCTGACAGCTGGCTGTTTTTGTAAATAAAGCTTTATTGGTACAACGCCACACCCATTCATGTACCTACTGCCTATGGCTACTTTGGGGCTCCCGTGGCAGAGCTGGGTAATGGCGATGGAGAGCGTGTGGCTTGCAAAGGCTAGAATATTAACTATCTGGTCCCTTAAGAACATGTTTTCTGGCCACTGTGATAGACTGAAGAAATGACACACGTGTGAGAAACGGGTTACACACACAGTTTACTTTATGCAACACAATGAGCCCCAGAGACTTGTGGGGGGAAAGCCCTTCCATTTGAACTGTCAGATTCCCCTCAGAGGATTAACACGCCCACATTTCCTATACAAGCACCTTTCAGTCCTTCTGATATGGGATGTATGCTGTACCTTTTGTGTCAGACAAATATCTCTGTGGTGTGCACGACCTGGTTGACGTTAGGTTATGTTATCTAACCAGCCTGCTGTAGTTCTAACCACAAGTCAAGCCCTTGAGGTTAATATGAATTTCCTATTCCCTTATCACGGCCTGTCGAGTACCCGCGAGGCAGTTATTTCAAAGTCTGTGGTTAACAAGCAGAGTCAGTCCTCTCTGTTACATATGTGAGATTTGTTAGATATGTCTCGTGTGGATGAGGACTGCGGAGCACGTAGCCCTCCCAGAAATAATTATCACCTCTTTTTACTATATTAGTGTAGTGTGTGGCTCAGTTGGTTAAGAGCTCGCTCAAGAGTTTGAGCTCTGAGCAACAGCGGTTCGATTCCCGGCCCAAGCTGAGCAGATGCTGAGCTGCCAACAGGTGGCAGGATGGCTCAGCTTAAAAAAAAAATATATATATATATATATATATTAGTGCAGTGTGCTACAAAAGGAAATAAGATTTCAACACAGTTTGAAATAAGTAATGTGTAAATAGGATAAAAATGTCTATCCTAGTCACCTGCCACATACACACACACACACACACTTGAAAGTGCAGTTATTTTTTTTTAATTCTTTTTTATTTTTTTAATTGGGGAACACTGTATTTTTCCAGGACCCATAAGCTCCAAATCAAGTAGTTGTTTCCATCTAGTTGTGGAGGGCGCAGCTCAGTGGCCCATGTGGGAATCGAACCGGCAACCTTGGTGTTATGAGCACTGCGCTCTAACTCACTGAGCTAACCGGCCGCCCCGAAAGTGCATCTACGTGGCATCAGATATGGCCATCTGTGACCTGCCTCCAACTTGTCAAACATGGACTCTTTGTTGCTTCAAGATGGTGGGGCGAGAAGGTGCATATCCTTGGTCTGACTAGTTCGTAGACACTCATGGGGACAGAGAAATGAATCTCAGGTTCCCCTCCATGACCTCAGTTTCCTCACCTCCTTTAGTGCCTTATACACAGACCAGACAGAAAAAAGATGAGCCACAAGGGTGGAGGTGAGAGTTAAGCAAGACATGAAGTACCCAATGCTGCTGCCAGCTCATGGGAGGCAGTCGGATCCTATTATTAATGTTAGTTTCGTTTCCTTCCTCTTCTCAGGACACCCCCCCCCCACCTCTCTCCTTTCCACGCTCCGTCTTGCTGCCTGTGGCATGAGTGAGCTCACAGGCTCACTCTCTGAAGTCGCCAAGCTCCAGTCGTACTCGTGGGTACTGTTTCTCAATGTCTGAACTGCTGTTGTTTTTTACCAGAAAGGGCATGGTTCCTTCAGAATGCAGACGCTCCTGTTTCATCAGGTGAAGTCACTGCCCAGTGACAGAACCAGGCTCTTTGGGTTCTGAGCCCAGGTTCAGAACCCGTTCATCGTATAGAATAGTTGCAGAGCTACTGAATTGATACCCCAAGAGGCAGAGAAAGGGGGTTCATGCCAAGGTAGAAGACAGCAACTTTTTACCCTCCTAAAGCTTTGTTGCCAATCCTGAGCATTTTTGTCCACTCCACAGGATCAGACCAAGCAAATCCATGCTTGGTCTCCCTCTCAAAGTCCCACTCCTCCATCGCCCACTGGCTTTCCCTGGAAACTCTTCCAAACCAGTGCTGCCACAGGAATCCTGACCTCCGGTTGTGCCTGGCAAGGAGCCAACATGTCACAGGGACTCATGCTTATCCCTTGGAGTTCAAAGTATGATTTCAACTCTTTCTTTGCATCTTGCCTCTTAGTCGACTATTAACACTGTACATTGAACTTCAGAAAATGGTCCCTCCTGCTTTTTAACCTCCCAAGCTCAAGATTCTGACCTCTTTCCAGTAATTCTAACAGTGATCTGTACCGCTCTCTCTGTTGTCTCCCCAGAAAGAGGAATCCTTCTCTCCTCCCTGTCACCTCTTCCCCCAGCAAGAATTGGTGATGGTATCAGTTTGTTAGTTTTAGTAGGCAATAGTTAAGAGGATTTATGCATTCAAGACATAATTTCAAATTGAAATGGACTTACCGACTTTTTTTTTTAAAGATTTTTATTGGGGAATTGGGGGGATGGGAACAGTGCTGGGGAATTGGGGGGAGGGGAACAGACAAGTTGCTGTCGTTTTTTGTTCTTCAGCCTAGTTGTGGAGGACATTGCTTCTCTGACCCAAGTTGGCACCATCATTGCGCTCTTCCCGGGCGAGGCACATCAGTCGCCGGCTTCTGGACGTCCGCTCACTGTGGCTGCTGGCCGCTCACGCTGGCTGCTGGCTACACATGGTAGCCCATGGCAACCCACTGCCACAGGGGCTGCAGCCCATGCCGTCGCCGGCAACTCAAGGCAGCCCAGCTCCAGGTTGAGCTGTTGTTCAGCATCTTAGCTGTGGAGGGCAGTGTCACTGGCCCTCATATGTGGGATCCGAACCGGGGCCCTCTGGCGTCCCAAGCCAGTTCTTAACCATCACGCCACTCAGCCGGCCCATGTGTGTGTACTTTTAAAGCCACTCCAAAGAAAGTAGATTTGTGTAAAAGAATCAGCCTTGAGTGTTTGTCAATTGACCTCAACTACACAGCTAAGCACTGAGTCTCAAAATTATTACATTCCTTTTTGGGTGCTGGGAATTTGTGTTCAAAAAACACCTTTTCTTTTTTTGAGCTAAAAGGTCCAAATACTAGTATATAGGATAAGGTGACTCCAACTGAAATGCTGGCATTTCTCATTATCAACAATGATAGAGAAATGTCTCTAGACATGTAAATGTAAGAATAATTGTTTCTTACCATGAAGAAATGTAGAATCACTTAGGTTTACATGTACATCCAAAAAAGCACAGAATGTGAATTTATGTTAGAACACCTTCCTTGACTTAATTTACCTCACCAGCGAGGTAGCCTTAGTAGTTCAGGCTTGCGTGTTTATTTGCCACTCCGTTCTTAGTCATTGAATATTTATTTAAAAATAATAGTGTTGGGGCAGCCAGCTGGCTCAAGTGATTAGAACGCAGTGCTTGTAACACCAGGGTTGCCAGTTCAATCCCCACATGGACCAGTGAGCTGCGCCCTCCACAACTAGATTGAAGGCAATGACTTGACTTGGAGCTGATAGATCCTGAAAAAAATAAAGTGTTCCCCAATATAGTTTTTTTTTAAAAATAGTATGAACAACAACAACAAAATAATAGCATTAGCTTCTCATATGACAATCGCAATATATTTTTGTTTCCTTCTCTTTCCCCTTGATGTTTATTCCATCACTACTGTCCATCGCAACGTGCTTTGCTGTCGTTACCTTTGGAACACTGATCTCAGCAGACTGTTTGCGGTTGTTCTTCCTTTACAGAATGGCTGTGTTCCAGCAAATGTAGCTGTACATTGAAAATTGAATCTCTGGTAAGCAAATCCTGTTTTGCTTTCCACCTGAACTTTGTGTATTCGACAACTGGCTAGTTGGCTTTCCAAGAGAAAGCGTTTAAAATGATGTCTGATGAGGTGGGATCGTTGGGGATTAGATAGGCCCGTGGGGCACTGAACCGCTCACCTGTACAAAAAGAGCTTCTGTAGGCGTTTATCAGAGCCCTGGCCTCCTCTTTCATCTTCACCACGGTGAATGTTCTTTACATTTTGCTCCCACAATATTATCAGGACGTGCTCTCTTTCTTACCACAAAGCCACTTTTGTTTTGTCTCTCCCTGTCCTTATCTGCCTTCTTCCTCCTCCATGTCCCTTGTTTTCCTCCCAGCATCTTGACTTGTCCCAAACGTTTTCCACTCACTGGGGCCTTCCAAGCCAGAGGAAGGATGTAACTCATCACTGCTAACCTCAGACTCCCGTTCCTTGTCATTTGCATTTAGAATGTTCTTTGTGGCTTTGTTGGCTGTTGATCAATTTCTCTGCATCTAGTTTGAAGGAAGCCTTCCCCAACTTATGACTTTTTTTAAAATTCAATTTATTGAAGTGACATTGATGAATAAAAGCCATCCACAATTTAAATATGGTCCAACGTTCCCTTACTCTTTTAGGTCGAGATACCAGCTCTAGGGCCTTGCTACTCCAAGTAGGAGCCACTGACCACCAGTAGCATCTCTTGGGCACTTGCTAGAAATGCAGCGTCTGTGCCGCCACCCCCCC
>NW_017731505.1:2991522-3019381 GCF_001890085.2 Hipposideros armiger
CCCCCGGGCACCTTGAATCAGAATCTGCTTTTCAATGAGATCTGCAAAGGGAATGCACATTAAAGCTGATGAATTCTGTTCTCAGGTCTGAAATCACTTAAGTGCCTCTTTATTGTAGAAAAAGTACAATTTAATTTTAAACTCTATGCAACCCCTAACTGTTTCCACACTCCTTCCACTTATACTGATGATTGCTTTGTTTCTTTGGTGCTGGCCATGCCTTTCTCCTTGATGTGGGCTCCATGGCACACTTGAGGGTTTCACCAAGACCTCAAGCCTTTCAGCTGAGACAGCTGGATGTCAGGGGACTTACTGTGAAAAATAAGTTGCCTGGGAGAGAAAACCCATGAGCGTCTCCCAGACGTTAGTGTATCTGACCAAGTGAGAATAGCCGGAAAATTGCGAGCTGTGGAGCAAAGGAGAAGCCGAGACATCAGGGCACTTCCTGGGAAGCCCAGACCATGAAAATGCAAGAGAGAAGTCAGGCACTAAACTGGGAGGGCGGGAGAGGCCCAGGGAGTGAATGCAAAAAGGAACTTGATATACTCAGAGGCTCTGATGATTACTGCACAGATAGCTCAGCGTTCATGCTCACCTGTGGCTATGCTTACAACCGTAGTACTTCCAGCTGTGTGCCTTTGCGTGCACGTGCTTCACCTGTTTCATTTTTTGCACACTGTTGTTGCACCGTTTCACGAAAACGTTTCTGTCATCGCAACTTTATTTCTGCTAATTTTAAGTTCTCTCTTGCTCGTTGTTTGAAAGTTGAGAAATGTAGGCATCCTTATGCAGTTTTGCTCCGAGGCCCATTTGCAGCATAAGCATCCAAGCCTTTCCAGCCTAGGTATCTCATTGGTACCAATTGCCTCCCCAAGGTCATTCTCACCACTGACACCCCCCCCCCCGGGGAGCCTCGACCTTGGACACTGGGCACCCTAGTCATCCAGCGCCTGTAGGTTTGCACATAGGAAGCAGAGAGTTGTGTATGTGCAGCTTGGGCATAAAGCAGAGACTGAAAGGCAGTGACACTTTTGCATGGATGGGCCACCCAAAAACTCTTGGCATTAGGGCAGATAGATGCTGGTTTTTCATTTTTATCTTTTACTTTCATTCCACACACTACCCTCCAAAAGCTGCGTCTGCTTTCCAAGAGCGAAGAAGGCAAGGGGAGATGGACTGTGCAAAGCAGGTAGCAGGATTCATGCCTTCTGAAGGACCGACACATTAACATTGGGGAGAGTACTTTCATGATGTTTTCTACTGTTTTCACAAGCGTGTAATACGGAAGAGCGGTGAAGGTTTTGACAATGTCAGTCTGTTCCGGACTTGTAATCAAAGCAGCTGCGCGACTTCCAGACGTGCCGGGCCGGGTCCTTTTGAAGTGGTGGCGTTTGCAGCCCTTTGTTCCCAGCTCTGCTTCCCATCTGGCAGTGCAGCGCCTGCCTGCCTGCCTGCCTGCCTGCCTTCCCCGGGGCCCGACAGGAAGCCCACTCCCCTGCTCTGCAGGAAGAATGCGCAGGCGCTGAGCCCCAACTCAGCCTTACAACTTCCAAAGCTGCCATGGAAATGTGGATGAGCCGCTGGGGTGGGAGGGCACGTAAGCGTTTGCGTTTAAATGTTTAACGGGAGACGACTGAGGGGGACAGTAGGGACGCCCTGCCTGTGGTTGATTGGAAAACCCTGGGGGGGGGCATTTACTGGGAGGATAGGCCATAGGGTGCCTGCTTTGGGAGTGCCCATGGGCCTATTAGGTTTATTGATCATGATTAATCTGAAAGAGCTGGCTTCCCCACACACACACACTTTTTTTTAAAAAATAAAGCTTTGGCTGGTAAAGCCATAACCTGGAGGCAAATCTAGTTTCAACCTGAAGAGCTTTTTTAAAAAACCTCACTCAGTAGATTTATGATCATCATGAGTATTGATATGACTTTGAAACTTTTATGCTTATAGAATAAAGCATGGTTTTCAATGTATAATGAAACATGTAGGAAACTTAAAGCAATTAAGAAAACTAGAATACACTTTAACATAGTTATTTTCTTCTAAAGAGAATTCATTACCCTTGAAAGCTCATTTAGTATGTCAAAAACGTAACCCTACATCAATGAGCTGAGTAAAAACGGAACAGACCTGAAAGGGAAGGTGTAAAATGTGCATGTGTGTGTGTGTGTGTGTGTGTGTGTGTGTGTGTGTGTGTGTGTCTGATTTGTTTGTTGATGTTAAAGGAAAACTCTGCCTCTGTGGGATTGTTTCCGTGAGGGAAACGGAACATTAAGAAGCACTATTTTAACACCAATCCCAACAGTCAGTCACCGTTTATGAACATGTCCTGGTGTCTGTAACGCATTCCATCAGGGACGTCAGAGTCCCAGTCAGGGAAGATGTGGCACAGGAGGCATACTTTTCAGGAAGATCAGTTGAGACGGCAGTTTTGGGGAGGGGTGTCTGGATCCTGGAGAACTCAGCCCCTGAGAAAGCTTGGTGAGAGGGGAGAAAGCTGACCTCCAGACCTCCAGCCATTTCCACCCCCACCCCCTCCCCTAGCGACCAAGCATCACCCTCGTGAGGCCTCGTGGCGTTTGCAGAGGGCGCACAGCTCCCACCGAGCCTGGCGCCTTTTGTGCAAGCACCAGGGATGGAGGCGGGGGCGGGGGTTGGGGGGAGAGGCCCAGGGCACATGATGCCCGCCCCCGCCCAGTCCGCCCAGCACATGATCCAGGCCGGCCGGCGGGGTCCTGGCAGACCTGGGACGCGTCCCCGAACACAGCCCATGGCCTCCCCGCGCCTGGGGACCTTCTGCTGCCCCACGCGGGACGCCGCCACCCAGCTCGTGCTGAACTTCCAACCGCGAGCGTTCCACGCGGTGTGTCTGGGCAGCTGCGCGCTCCGCCTGGCGCTTGGCCTCCTGCAGCTGCTGCCCGGGCGCCGGCCCGCGGGCCCAGGGGCGCCCTCGACATCCTCGCGGTCCTCGGCCCGGGCCCTCGCTTCCACCCGAATCCTGCGCGCGGTTGCCGCCTGCGACGTGCTCGGCTGCCTGGGTAAGGGCGCACGGCTCCAGGTTAGCCCTGGTTCGTGCACGATTAGGGGCGTGTGGGCCGCGGGTTGTGGTCTGCTCGATGCCTGGGCCAGGGCGCGTGGCCCGTGATCTGTCTGCTCAGTGCCTGAATCAGGGCGCGTGGCCCGCGGGTTGGGCAGCACGTCTGCATATTCGGAGCACAGAGAACCGAGAACCAGAGGCGGCTTCCTAGGGACCCAACGGGACGACTGGGGGACTGCAAAACAAAGTAGTCCGTGAAAGTTAAGTCCAAGACACACTTGTTCCTAAAAAACCAGTTTGTAGCGTTTGCTATTGCAAGTTGACTAGAGAAGCTTGAGTGCAGTTAAGGCAAACCCAGAAAATAATAAATGCATCATTATTCCACCAGTGAGAGTATAACAGGTGTGTGTGTGTGTGTGTGTGTGTGTGTGTGTGTGTGTGCGCGCGCGCGCGTGCGCATGCATGGCTATATGTGAGTGTGTATCTTTCTTTTCCAGGTTTGGGTTTTATACCACTGGTAGGCAACAGCAGGCCAAAGTTCTGCAGGCCATGAACTAAGAATGGTTTTATATTTTTAAATGTTTTTAAGAAAAATAATAAAGTATTCCATAAAATGTAAATGCCAGTGTCCGGAAGTACAGTTTTATGGGAACACAGCCCTGCCCGTGTGTTTGCATATCGTCTGGGGCTGTCTTTGTCCTATGGCAGCCGCTGAACGTTGACAGAGAAAGTATGACCCATAAAGCCTAAACTACAGAAGGTGCCAAAAAAATGGATACACATTTTAAGAAAGGAAAAAAACTGTATTAACATTGTAATACTCAATATATACAAATAACAAACGATGAATACACATCACGTGTGACGTCTGCAATGACAAGAGGTGCTCAAAGTGGTTCCCATCAGCGTCCAGACACTTCTGATGATGGCGAACTACTGCTTGAGCAACGCTGACCAAAGTGTCCACTTGTAGATATCTTTTTTTTGGCACCCTTGGTATTTACTGTCTGGCCCTTACAGAAACTTTGCCAACCCAGCTTTAAACTAGAGCATGGCACTTTTTAGAGACCTCTAAGCTTTCTCAGATTTGAGGAACTATGACAGGAAGCAATACTTCCTTTCTATTGAAATCATTTTGGGAGAGGATAATTAAACCAAAAATTAGTTTCTTCCCCATTCTGCTAAATCACTTTGGAAAAGTGGCTTCATAGTAACGTAGTTCCTGTAATTTGACTATCTGGAAGTAAAAGAGGCACCCAAACATCTTTTGAGACCCAGTGAAATATTTGCATATTCTTTCACCTTTGGAAGAGAGGTGGGTGATGCTGTGGGGAAATGAGCAGAAGCAGAATTCAAGAAGTTTTGGTGAGCGGACCCCCTCACTGAAAAATAAGAAATACGGATGCCTACCTTACAGGCTGTTTATTGAGCACAGAGGAGTGTTACATGCTGAAAACAATAAGGCACTCGATAGAAGAAAAGCATTATTTTTGTTAGCTTTTTAGTATTTATAGTTTACCTTTAGTGGTGTATTACATAGTGTATATTTAGTATATTACACAATATATATTTACTGGTATATTAGACAGTATACTAGGGTACACTAGCACATAGTATACTCCTATAAGTTTGTACTTATACAAACATAAGTACAGTTATAAGTTTACAGTTCCTCTTTGGCTATATATTACAGTGTATGCTTAAACCAAGAGTATTGCATTACGTAACAAAGAACCTTAATACACACCTTAACTGCGTGTGCTATGTAGAGGAGAATTAGATAGCTGGGTCTAACAGGAAAAAAAATCACTAATAATAAATGTGAAAAACAAATGATCAAGTGAAAACCTTAAATGTAGTTTTTGCAAGAATGAAAGAACTATCTTTTTAAATTTCAGAATTGTGCTTTTTCAATCATTCTTTTTTTTGCATGAAGCCTAGTTATCATGGACATTAAAAATACAACCAAGAAGTACTGGTTGTTATTCATATAATCACTTCTTAATGCCAAATAAACACAAAATATAGAGACATGATTATGGCTTACGACGGCTTCGTGCCAGGCAGGGATGGCTTTGCCACCACAGTAGTTATTTTGTGAGTAACTCACTCTTATTTTTTTTCTCTGTGTGCACACACCAATATGGTGTGCTCTCCCTCCATGGCTTTTCCCATCTATCTCTCTATCCACCCATCCATCCATCTACCATCCATCCATCCATCTACCCATCCATCCATCTACCATCCATCCATCCTTCTACCATCCATGCATCCATGCATCCATCCATCCATCCATCCATCTATTATTTTTGGAGAGCAACGAGTCAGCTTTAGATCTGAATTAGAACCAGATACAAAGTACCATCTAAAAAAAAAAAAAAGTACCATCTAATTCTTGCTTAGGTATTGTAGTCCGGTCTGTGGTGTGGCTAGGATTCCCCGATTTCGTTGAAAACGTCTCGCAGGTGAATGGGACAGACATCTGGCCTGCCGCCTTCTGCGTGGGGAGTGCAGTGAGTATGCCTCCCTTTGTTCACCCCCTTCCCTGTTATGCTGTGGTCCTCACAATCTGGTCCCACCCCAGCAACCCACCCACCGGAGTTTGTTCAAAATGCAAATTCTCAGAACCACCCCCCCCCCTTCTCCAGACCTACTTCTCCAGACCTTCTCCAGACCTACTGGGGTGAGGGCCCTCTGTTATCTAGTGTGGTTCCTCCCTCCCCCCCACCTCTCTTAAGCAAACATATACAATACAGTCCTTACCTTCCACAAGTCCACAATCAGAACCAGCTGAAAGAAAAGAAAGTTATTGATTCACTGGCTGTATTTTACTTAATGCAATATATATATTTCTCTGTCCACTGTGTTAACGGTCCACTGAATGATCCCAGGGTCCACCGATGCTGTGTTGACCCCATGGCCTGTAGCAGGGCTGTCAGCTTCTCCATCTCTCCCCTCTGTGGCCTGCATCCTGATGGGGTACCTGTCTCAGGCCGCAGCAGGATGCATATCAATCCTGTGCTGCCTCTGACCTAGGGAGCCATTCCCTTCCCCTTCTACTGGGAAGGTCTTTCCTGCCCATACCCCTTGGTTCTCAGCAAAACAGCTCCTAGTTCAAAGACCCTGTGAGCCCTCCCGCCAGTTTAAGCCACACGTCTGTGACCTTGCTTCACCATCCGTACTGGTGCACCAGCAGGCAGTGCTTGCTGCTGCAGTCGGCCGAGGAGACAGGACAGAGGCACACACCTGTCTGCGGCCACCTCGGCCCTTGGATTCCAAGGGCCCAGATGTCTCCGGAGGCTGTCACCAGCTGCCTCCTGACATCTGCCAGCTCATCTCACACGGGGGGAGGGGGGAAGTCTGGGGCCTGTTACCAGGGCCTTTGATGCCAGCTCTTCCCAATTACAGCTGTGGATCCAGCTGCTGTACAGTGCCTGCTTCTGGTGGCTGTTTTGCTATGCAGTGGATGCCTACCTGGTGATCCGGAGATCGGCAGGACTGAGGTATGCAGAGGCCTGAGCAGGGCTGCCTGCCCCGGGGCCCTTGTCTGAGAAAAGGTCTCCAGACAGAGGCCTTTTAGCGCGGCAGACACAGTTGGTCAGCATCTGTCAGCTGGCCTTTCTGCCCAGGAATATCCACAGCAGCTCATTTTTATAAAAGGCCAAAGGCAGCATGAAAAGGCTGAGGGTTTTAGAACCCTGAAAATTAGTAATTCAATAAATTACGTATTTGGAACAGGACCAATACTAAAAAAAAAGAATTGGCATGGCTATATAGAATTTTTTATTATCTCTCAAGTTTCGGGGAGAAATTCTTCGAAGCATATGTATTGACACTTGTGCTCAGAATAGAGAACGGTGGAGCTCTGTGCTGCCTGGTGACGACTTACACAGCGTTTCGTTCCTTGTCGCTGGTGGCTTTCCATTCCTGCTGTCACTCACTAGCTGTTGACAAGTGACTTAACCCCTCTGCACGTCTGTTTTCTCAGCTCTAAAATCATACCCATCAGGTAAGGACGTCAGGTTAAGGAGGAGTAAATGGGATAATGTATGTAAATGGTTGCAGACGGCGCTTGGCATGCAGCGGACTCCCGGTAGCGTGAGTGCTGATTGTAGCTGGCACGTGCACGAGTGGTGAGGGGGCAGAAACACAGAGGCCCTAAGTGACAAACAGAAGCAAGAGGGCAGGGCAGGGCACGTGTCCAGGTCTTCGGGCTTCAGGTCCACAAGCATTTGTCCCTCACCAAGTTCATGGTCCGCTTCAATCAAGTCCCCTTTGGGTAGAGCTCTGCTTGCTTGTTTGAAAAGCAGTTTTATAAAGTTCACCCATTTAAATGTATAAAATCAATTGCCTTTAGTATAGACACAGAATTGTGCAGCCATCACCTCATCTGGTTTTATGACATTTTAGTCATCCCCCCCAAATCTCTGTGCTAGTTATCAGTCACTGCCCATGTTCCCTTCTCCTCAACCCCTGGCAACTGCTAATCGACTTTCTGTCTCTAGATTTGCCTGTTTTGGACATTTCTTTTACATGGAATCATACAATATGTGACCTTTGGTGTTTGGCTTCTTAAACATTTTCAAGGTTTATCCGTGTGGTAGATAAGCTTTGGGACTTCGTGGTAGATAAACATCAGGATTTCATTCCTGTTTTATTGCTGACTAATGTTCCACTGTATGCAGTGCAACATTTTATCCATTTATCTGTTGAGGGGCACTTAGGATGTTTTTACTGTTGGGGGTACCAGGAATAATGCTGCAAAGAACATTTGTATATGTGTTTGTGTGGATATATGTTTTCATTACATACTCCATTATTTGGGGTATCAGGAATAAGTCTGCAGTGAACATTTGTATATGTGTTTGTGTGGACGTGTGTTTTCATCATATGCTCATAGGTACATAACCCAGGAGTTCAATTCCCAGGTCATAGAGTAACCCTATGTATGACCTTGTAAGACGCTGCTGAACTGCTGAGACGAAGTTGTACCATTTCACGTCCCCTCTGGCCATGTATGATGGTTCCAGTTTCTCCACATCCTTGCTAACACCACTTGTTATTTGCTGTGTATTTTTTTTGGTTTTTAAATTTTTAGCCATGCCAGTGTATGTGAAGTGACTTCCCTTATGGCTCGTGATGCTCAGCATCTTCTCATGCACTTACTGGCTATTTGTGTACCTTCTTTGGAGAAATGTCTAATCAATTCTTTTACCTGTTTTTTAATTGGGCTATTTGTCTTTTTAATGTTGAATTGTAGAAGTTCTTTATATGTTCTAGGTACAAGTACCTTATTATACATAGGATTTACAAATATTTTTCTCCCAGTCAGTGGGTTGTCTTTCCACTTACTTGATGGCATTGTTCGAAGTACAAAACGTTTTAAATTTTGATGAAATTTAATTTTTCCATTCTTTCTTTTTGTTTCTTATGCTTTTGCTGTCATCTAAGAAACCATTGCCTCTCACCCAAGGTCACAAAGATTTATACCTGTATTTTCTTCTAAGAGTTTGATGGTTTCAGGGCTTTAATTGAGGTCTGTGATTCATTTTGAATGAATTTTTGTGTGTAGGTGAGGAAAAGGTCCACCTTTTTTTCTTTTGCATGTGCATATCCAGTTGTCTCAGCACAATTTGTTGAATAAATTCACTTTTAAAACCAATACAGTAATTGCATAAGGATCGTATTCAGGCTATCGAATACATTGGGTAGTCTTAGTAGATCCCTACTCTACAACCATTGATATTCCTCATGTATATCACATTATCAACTTTGGTCTCTCTGGCCTGAAGCTTAATGCTTCCTTCATTTTTGTTCTTGTTCCTTTCATCTTTTTACTTTTTTATTTACTTCATAAAAACTCTTACACATTTATATAGAACCTAGATATCTCTGGTTATGAAAATTCTCTAGGGAAGATAGTTAAGGTCAAAGGTAGCCAACCAGGTGTATTGGTGAGGATTAGTTTTGGATACATAAAATACATAAAATAATAATGATTTAAAGAAGACAGGAACCTCTCTATCATGCTAAAAGAGGCCAGGGCTAGGCAATCCAGGTCTCATGATGGACACCAGGGACCCAACTTCCTTCTAGCTTCCTGCCCCACCCTCCTATTGTCTGCCATGCATCCTCAAGTTGTCATGGCCCAAAATAGCTGCTGAAGCTCCTGCCATCACATCTGCATTCCAGGCAGCACGAAGGAGGAAGGGCACAATGCAAAAGAAGTCTCCCTTTAAGCAGCCTCCCTGGGAGTTTCATGCAACAATTCCACTTTCACAGTATTGGCCAGAACTTAGTTTCATGGCCACACTTTAGCTGCAAGAGGAGGTAGAACATGTAGTTGGTTAACCAAGCATGCTGCTGTTCTGCTGTCATCCAGGTTATGTTACTAAGGGAAAAAGGGAAGAATGTTTTTGGGTGGACAGCTAGCAGCATGAGAAGGCCTTGTCCCTGACGCCCAGTGCGAGTGTGTGTCCTCGTGTGATGGCTCCTTCACTCTGTTGTGGAGAGATCAGAGCTATGATACAGCTAGAGGTCAACAGACCACGGGTAGTGCAGAAAAGAGGCGCCTTGGGGAACCAAAAGGAAGCTGGAGCAAACATATGCCTCAGGCTGTCATAGGAGGATTCACTGCTCCATCCCCACCGCTTGGGGTTGAAAAGGGCAGCCTCACAGCTGTCTGCATCTGCAGAACAGGCAGAACCCTGAGAAGCCAGCCCAGGCAGTCCAGAGCCCTCACACCCGGGAGCGTGTTTGGGACTCATCTGGGAGCTCCGCGTGAGGATAGACAAAATGCTGGAGATAGAACACAGAGACTAGAGGGTGCCGGTGGAGGGTGGGTTCTGAGGGCACACCCATCACGCAGGAGGCAAACATCCAAAGATGCGAAACAAGCAGATGCCTCCCAAGGGCACGGGAAGGGCAGGGTGGAGTTGATTCTGTAGGTGTCAATTATGAGGCTGCAGCTGGTGGGGAGGGGTTCTCAGGAATTTCAGGGCAGGGGGCCAGGTTTTGCAGGGATGGCCGGATTAAACTCCACATGCCCGTCTAGAGCCTTCTAGTCCTTACCTTGGCGTGGGAGAGCTTTTACTTATCATCCTAATCCTAAGAAATGTTGTTATAAAACTAAGATTTAAACTGCTACTATGACGTGGGATACACAGGCTTAGCAATCCCAGAAGGTCTGGAGACCCTGGGGATTGCCCTCAATCGAAGACACTACTTGCTCTAAGAAAATGAAAGTGTGAGAGAAAAGGGCATCTGGGGGTCAGAAGAAAGAGCCGAGGGTCTCCAGCCCTGGGCCGCTCCTGCTCCCGGATGCAGTGCAGTTCAGACTCACGCCCTGGGGTGGCTTTCGGGCTGTATCCATGACGGAAGTGGCTGTCGCCTCTGTGACCTGGCCTAGTTCTGACTCCCATCCCTCGTGGCCATTCGGGGCCAGGGAACCACTGACCAGGCGTGGATGAGCTCCGTTCCTGGCCTCGCCCCTCAGCCCGGTCTTTCCCACCTCCTAGCACCCTGCAGCCCAAGGGTAGTGCCTGGAATGTGAAGAGTCTGCTCTGTTCAGCAGTCTAGCGCTTGCACAAAGCTGCTGGGCTGTCTTCTGAGTCTCATACAAAGTCTTAGGCTTCTGGACAAGACACACCCCGCCCGCTCCCAAACCGGAGGCTGGGAAGCTGCCCCAGAACTGGTTACAATGTGGGAAGCAGAACATGCTGGAACCATTGGCCTGTGGCCTCCCAGAGAGCCGGCTGCAAAATGTTTCTTCTCCCCGAGGCGCGTTCCTTTCATGCTGTCTCTCTCTCTCTCTCTCTCTCTCTCTCTCTCTCTCTCTCTCTCTCCTCTTGCCTTCTCGTAGAAGGGTGTGTTCACTTTGATCCCTGACTGCTCCCTTTGTCTACACAGCTGGGCTTCAGAGTTAAAATCCTGATGAGTTTGGGGGGTGTACTCTTCTTTGCCAGGAGCCTGAGGGATCTTTGAGTGACAGTGTCACATCCGATGGAGCTCCCAGCCCATCGCACAGAGGAGGTTGATTGAACGCTGGGTGTGGGAGGGAGGGGGAGCTTGGGGAAGGACTGGGGATAGGAGCGTCTTGCTTATTAGGTGAGCTGGGTACTTATGAGGACTTATGATCCCTTCAACTCTGAAAGCCTTATGTTGAGTGAAAGGAGCCAGATGCCAAAGGCCACACAGTGTACGGTTCCATTTCGATGAAATGCACTGAGACAGAAAGCAGATTCATGGTTACCAGGGGCTGGTGGAGGGAGCACTGGGGTGGACCGCCCCCTGGGTCCAGGGTTTCCTTTTGCGGTGACGAAGCTGGTTCGGGACTGGACTGAGGTCATGGCCGCACAACATTGTGACTATCCTTAGTAGATGCCACTGAGTTGTTTTCGTGTTTTATGAATTTTGCCTCAATTAGAAACAACTCTGGGGTGAGGGTTTCACTCTGTGTGTATTTTGCTGATGTTCCTGGAGTGCGGGAGTGGGTCTGGTGGTTTCCGCTGTCGGAGGTCCTCTTCGGTCCTCTCAGGACTGGCCTCTGTCTGCTTGTCTCCTAGCACCATCGTGCTGTACCACATCGTGGCCTGGGGCCTGGCCGCCCTGCTCTGCACAGAGGGCGTGCTCATGCTCTACTACCCTTCCGTGTCCAGGTAAGCCAGACCCCCACTGACCAGCTCGCCTGGTCCCTCACCTGGTGTGCGTGCACCCAGGAAATGCATGGGCACTGACCCGGGTGCGCGCCTTCAGGCCAGGCCATTGTCTCGGGGCTCACGGACCCATCCACCTGAGCCTGGGGGATGCCCACTGCAATACCTTGCACCTCTGTGCGTTTTCCCACCTCTGCCTTTCATGTGGATGTGGGTGGGTGCCTGTGCACACAAGTGCCCCTGCACACCGTGAGGTCCGTCCCTCCACAGCACTGTGTGTGCAAGGCTTTGGGCATGCCCCCTCCCCCCATGTCGATACAGTTTTCTCAGGCCCACGCTTCCATTTTGTATTCTTCAAACCGGTTTCCTCTGGATGAGCAGGTGAGTTTAACATCCGAAGGATCAGTTGGAGATGGTGTGGAAGAATCAAAGTTTCACTCTTAGAAGAGCTCTTTCGAAGCCTCTGGGTGCTGCACTTTCTCACTTCTCTTCCATTCTGTGCTCTCAAGCCATCCTGAACACAGATACAGGGAAATGTGGCCGCTGAAATTGTCCCAGGCATGCTTTCAAGTTTAAAAATCCCATCTATGCAACCATCTGTGAAGCCTCAAGGTCCCTCCAAGTACATATATTCTCTAACTTCCAATAGGAAACAGAAAAAACAGAGTTTGGACAGCATCTCTGTGTGACCTTAGGCTTATGTAGACTAGGGAGCAGCACAGCGCAGCCCTCAGGACAAACCCGGCCCTCCGCCTGCTTTTGTAAATAAAGTTTTATTGGAACACAGCCACGTCCATTTGTTTATGTATCGTGTATGGCTGCTTTCTCATTACAACGTCAGAGTCGAATAACTTCGACAGAGGCTGTGTGGTCCATGAAGCATAAGATATTTACTATCTGTTCCCTTACAGAAAACGTTGGCTGCCCTGTGGTGTAGACAATTTCTCTCCTTTCTATTTCGCCTTCCTGCAGTGACTCAATTAGACGTGCAAATCAGTGTTGCTGCGTGGTGGGCATTTACAGAGCTCTGTGTAGCTTCACCCATACAGCCTGCCCTCCCCCGGAACTTTAAAAGGACACGTACAGTGTCGGCGGCTGTTAAAACGGGATGCACTTAATTGGAAAGGGAATTTTTATCCTTCACTTTCTCCTGTGGCTCCCGGAGACTCCCGGGAAAATTACAGCAGAACATGAGGGAGCCATTGCTGCAGAGTTCACAAGGTGTCCCCATGGCCTTCAGGAGGCAACTCCTTTCATGCGTCTTCCTCCTTAAGCATCTCTTAACCCTCACACCCCATGACCCAGAGTCCTGGGCATCCTTCAAGCTCCCACCCCCGTTCTCTCATGTGTCACTTACTTTTAGTGTTTGCAAAGGTATCTCTTCCCCTGCTTATTTCCCCCTCCACTCAAGCCTTTCCAGACCACACTTTATTTTAGCCTTCGCAGCTGAAGAGGAAGAGCTTCTATTCGAAAGAAGGTGGCATCCCTAGGTGGTACTATTATCCTCCTGGTGGCAAGCAAAGAAAGACCTTGCATTTCTCCTGCGGGATTTTTGGCACTTCCTGTCATGGTCCCCCTTCCCTGGTTTGACCACTCCATGCTTTTCCAAACAAGGGTGCCTGTTTGTTGTCACTCCCCCTTCTGTGGCCACAAGGGGGCTGTTCCACCTCCTTCTTGGGTCAGGCCTGAGCAGTCCTCTCTCCCCTTTGTCTTGATTCTCTCTTGCTCTTGGCCATTTTTCGTCTACATTCTGCATTTCATAGCTGACAGTTCCTACCTTGTTCCATGCCTTATGGTGACCGATGTTTGCCCTGACCCATCCATGAAATCGTGGGCCTTCTGCCTGAACAGAACCACTGACGTGATTGTTAACATTCACCACGACAGCAAGCGTCCTTTGAAACATGAAGTTTGGGTATTTGAGTTGTTGCTCAAGGAGAGGAACTGAATCTATTCATGGTATCAGCCAGGCGTAGCCAGTAAAACCAACTAATTCATTGAGTGTCTTTGTCTTACTTGAACTGTGTGTTTTTTCAGGCCCTGGATCCACCATCCCAGCGTGCCTTCCTTTTGCCAGCAGGGGACTGTAAAAGCTCCCCCTAGTGGAATGCCTTTGAGGTCCTCTCATTGACGAGGCAAATGGAAACATGATTGATCTCCCTTACTCTTCTGTGATTTGTTGCTCATTCACGGACATGAGATATGAGTCAGAGTTCCTCTGGGCAGACTCAGAAGTAGATTGGTGTGCTTCCCTGTTTGCTTTCTCCCTCTTATCTCGGCTTCCAGATGAGTAGGCATATTTTAGACAAAGCTTTGTTTTTCAGGAATGACTTGTTTTTCTTCCCTCAGGTGTGAGAGGGGCCTGGATCACACCATTCCCCACTATGTCACCACATACTTGCCACTGCTGCTCGTCCTTGTGGCCAACCCCATCCTGTTCCAAAAGACAGTGACTGCAGGTAAAGGATAGGAAAGTTCTCCAGGCGCATGACCACGAGGACGGCCCCATGCTTTGGGCTCATATAATGACACGGGCTGTCCTTCCGCAATGATCTCAGACAAGTGACCTCATTTGTCATCCTCCAGAGACATAAGAGAGATACAGTTGGAAAGAAAGCGAGCAGGTTTAATAAATGCAAGTGAACAAGCCAACTTGGTTATGGGCTACACACATTCTTTGGCAACGTTTGTTAGTTCGAGGCCAGCACCAGTAGACTTTTCACTTCTGTCTGGGCTCATCCTGGGTCTGCCCTTGGTGTGCCTTGGAGGCCCCAGGAGTGGCCTTGGAAAACGGTGGAGATGACACAGGCGCAGAAGGAGAGGAAAGGAGAGGGGTAAACGCATGGAGTATGGACCAAAAAGTTGTGGGCCTGGTTTGTCCCATAATGTACTTGGCCTATGTCTTTTCTCAGTGGGGCAGGAAACAGGAAGTAGAGCACAGGAAACGAGTCAAATGCAGTGGTAAGGACTGGATAAAGAGGGATGTTGTAAGTCAGCAGAATGCACCGGAAAGACCTCTAGGTTGAGGCTGGAACTTGCATTACAGCCCCCACCCCATCCTCAAGGAAGCGTGACCTGGAGCACGTCCGTCTCCAGCCTCCTCAAGCTGCATGAATCTCTCAAGGGCAGAATGAAAGTAAGGAAGGTTGCTTTAGAATCAGCTAATGATTATAGAATTTTAAACCATTTAAAGTACTCTACCACTGTGAATAGGAAATCACTGAGGCTCTTTGGATCACTCTTTTCATAGTGTAAAAATAGTGTATTAAATATAACATTTTTTAATACAAAATTGCATTACAAGTGGTGATTCGATTACACCAAACAAATAAAAATGACTTATAGAAAAAAGATTGGAAAGAGACACAGATGTTAACAATGGCTGTCTCTGGGTGGACCCTGGGTCATTAATTCTCTAAATTTTTAAATATTTTCCACCGTGTGCATAGGCGAAATTTTAAATCTTTCAACGTTTTAAAACAGCAAGCGCGCATTATTTTTATAACAGAAAATATAAACCTTTAAACATTTAGTTCCTGAGCTAGTAAAATCCAAATAAAATCCTGAGGTTAATTAATAGTACTGTACTAATGTTTTCTTCATTGTGGCAAAGGTGACCACAGTTGTGTAAGATGTTACCTCTAGGGGAAGCTGGGTGTAAGTATACAGGAACTCCCTGTACTATATTTGCAAATCTTACATAAATCTAAACTCATTTCAAAGTAAAAGTTCAAAAAGTATATTCCCTTGAGTGTATGGGAATGCCAACATGGAAGCTGTGAGGCGAGCAGAGCAGTGTCTTGCTGTGATTCATGCTTTTGTGGCTTTGTTCACGGGCTCACGTCCGCTTTGGTTTCCTTCCCTGTCACTCAGTCAGGGTCAGTCATGACCATTACATGCGGTTCCCTTCTGTTCTTCACAGTGGCCTCCTTACTAAAAGGAAGACAAGGCATTTACACAGAGAACGAGAGACGGATGGGCGCCATGATCAAGAACCGGTTTTTCAAAATAATGCTGGTTTTCATTGTTTGGTAACCTTTCTTCTATGTTTCTTCATTGTCACCGGGAATGGGATATGCAAGCACTTTGTCATTTTGCTCTACCCAGGCGTGAACTGAAAGTTCCAAAGGGAAGTCTTTGGAAAGGAAATCTTGGAAACCGTGCTAGGAGACCTTTGAGGAAATGCATGTGAGACAGGAAGGGAAGTCTACAATCCATGAACCCCTGGAAAGAGAGTCAGATCTACTGAACTTAGATATGAAGCCCTTAGAACAAGAAGAACCAAGTTTAGCTTCCATACATCCCAGCCATATGCATCCGGTGTTTCGTCCAACTGCTGGGGTTCACATGGAAATGAAGCACTTGATCATACCTTTTAAATCAATTTGCATCCGTCTTGACACCAGGGTTGCTGTAACCGACAGGACAAGGCCGAGGGCACGTCTTTGGTGTGATGATGACTCATAGCGCAGGCCAGAAGAGTAGAGAGCAATTTTCTCCCCTTAGTTTCCCCACCATTTCAGCTGGATGCCTTGAAAATAGACCCTAAACCATGCAAAACAGATTGGAATCAGAAAACCCTTTGCTGGCTGCCGTGAAGCGATACTTGGCAAGACGGAGCATGCCTTTGTGGTGTTAATAATTTACGGGATACGAGGTGGTTTGGACATTCTCCTATGAGAGACGAAAATGACCTCTCTCTAAAAACCACACTGAACTTGCCGTGTCAAACTTCGCTGGCCTGCCAACAATAACACCCAAAATCTGAACATAAAATGTCAAGATAAGATTTGCTTTTGTCTCCTCCATCAAAATGTTAGGTTACTCTTCAAACGAAGACTGAATTCTGGGTTATTTGATATAGTGCTAGAACCTTACACCTGAGGTGGTGTGTGTTACCACTGGAAGGATTTGTCGGTCTCTGCTTTAGATTGACAAGAATTATATCTCTTACATAGAATACTTTTTTTAACTCCAACGTCTGTCTTTTGTTTTTTTAGTTTTGGATGTAGAAATAACATAGTGATTAGACATTTCTATACCACACAAAGTGATCACCCCAATAAGTCTATTACCCACCTGGCACCATACGTAGCTACTACAATATTATTAGCTATATTCCCTATGCGGTACTTTACATCTCCCTGACTATTCTTTTTAAATTATAGCTGACATTCAATATTATTTTATATTAGTTGCAGGTGTACAGCATAGTGGTTAGATATTTATTTTTACATTAATTTTTTTTTAAGTTGGAGAATTGGGGGAAGGGAACAGTGTTGGGGAATCGGGGAAGGGGAACAGACAAGTTGCTGTCCTTTTGTTCTTCAGTCTAGTTGTGGAGGATGTCACTTCACTGGCCCATGTTGGTATTATCATTGTGCCCTTCCCATCTGAGGTAGTTGGGTTGCCTGCCATTGGACGGCTGCTCACTGCGGCTCATGGCAGCTCATGCCTGCTGCCGGCCAGCCCCACTACAGCCTATGCTGTCGCCAGCGACTCACAGCAGCCCAGCTCCAGGTCGAGCTGTTGTTCACCATCTTAGCTGTAGAGGGCACAGCGTCACTGGCCCTCATGTGGGATCTGAACCAGGGCCCTGCTGCTCAGAGCTACTGTTCCAAGCCAACTCCTAACAACGCGCCACTCGGCTGGCCCCTACATTAAGTTCTTGATGTGCTGGTCCCTTCTTGCTGCTGAATGGTCATCCCTCCATGATGTTTAGGTCTTGGTAGACACACCCCATGACCCCCCGCATTAAAAAAAATGAATTCTGCTGCCCGTTCTCATTACCCATGTGCCATTTTCTTTCTAACAGTTGGTTGTCGAACATCATCAATGAAAGCCTTTTATTCTACCTTGAGATGCAACCGGATATCAGTGGAGGTTCTTTGAAACATGTCAGAAATGCAGCCAAGACCACATGGTTTATTATGGTAGGTGAATCTTGATTTTAAGTTTTCATCTTGAAAAAAAAAGTCAGAAGGAAAAACGAACGCATTCAGAAGTATGATGTCTTGTCATTTAGATATGTATTTAGAGTCGAATAGGTTCCCAGACTACTTACCTCTGGCCTTGGTACACTAGCTGTTACTGTCACTCATTGTTGGGAACATTAAATGGGTACAACTCTGGTCAATCAATTGGGCACCGTGTGTCAGACCTTTCAGGCAGACTCAAATGTCAGGGAATTTATCGTGAAGAAATACTTTAGACTATAAAAAGTCACAGGGGTGAAGGTATTCCTTATAACATTATGCATAATTAGAAAGCATTAGAGACAACCCTAATTTAAAAAAAGCGAATGGCTGAGTAAATTATGGCCTTTCGTCTTGATGGAATGTTTGTCAGAAGTTAAGAATGACAACTATGAGTTCTCTAGTATTGAGTGAGAAATGCAGAATATAAAAACTGATAAATACAACTACACAATAACTCACGTATGAAAACATATTGGCTAGAAATACACAAAATGATAATCAGGTGGAAACACCATGGGAAGATGTCCCCCAATGTTTTTATTATATTGCACTTATAATAAAAGTGCACACATGAACTGTTAGTGGAGAGATACTGGGTTGTCAGAAAAGTCATGACGTATTTTTTCTATGTTTTTCGTTGCAAAAATGCATCATGACTTTTCCGACAACCCAGTAGATACACACGGTCCTACACAGAATTAATATTTATGTTGCTTCAGCATTGGGGGAAATCTGATTCACAAGGACTTTAAAATAAGACCAGCATTAACTACCTCCCTTTCTGTGCCGGGGTTTGGAGTTTCGCCTGGTTCCTTTGGTTCAGTTCCTATATGCTTACCACACGTAAGTGGAGGGATGTTTCCTGGACTCATTTTTTAAAAATTATTTTTAATTTTTTTTATTTTTAGTTTTTTAGCTGAGCCATCCTGCCACCTGTTGGCTGCTCAGTGGCAGCTCAGCTCAGGCCAGGAATCGAACCGGCAACCCTGTTGCTAAGAGCTCGCGAGCTCTTAACCAACTGAGCCACTCGGCCAGCCCTTCCTGGACTCACTTTTCAGGAACCTTGGTTAGATCAAATTGTGACTTGGAAGCACCCTTGAAGATATGGCACCAATGGCCAATCTTTGTCTTGCCCCAAACCAACCAACCAGTCACTTCCAAGTGAGGCTGAGCAGTGGGCCCCCCAGTGGAGTTTGTCACCCTGGGAGCACCCGGGGCTCTCATTCCTGCTACACTGCACTCACTGGCCCATGCCTATTTGTCCCCCTTTCCAGGGCATATTAAATCCAGCCCAAGGATTCCTCTTGTCTCTGGCCTTCTACGGCTGGATGGGATGTGGCCTGAACTTCCGGTCTCCCAGGAAGGAGATCCAGTGGGAATCAATGACGACCTCAGCCACCGAGCGGGCCTTTCCGACCCAGGGGGGCTCCTGTGTGCCTCGTGACAGCCCCACTTCCAGAAAGGTGCTACATGTCAGCAGGCACACTTCTGATGAGGCCCTGAGCATACTGTCTGAAGGTAAGGACTGCGGGGGCCCGTGGCTCCCCTCGGAGTCCTTTATCAAACAAGGAGGGGACATGGTATGGAGGCGGCATCCGTGTTCTCTGGGTGTGCGTGGAAGGTTACCATGGGCGACACTGACGTTGATAGTGCATTTCACCTTCCATGTCTCCTTTCAGTATCTCAATGGTGCCTCTCATGTGGGTATTAAGCACTGTAGCCTTATGTTAATTACAACCGGCTCCCCCTGGGGCTGGATGGCATTTTGAATAGGAGATTAATTGTCATTCCAGACCCCTCAGTAACGTTTGCTGTGAGGCAGGGGATAGTATGACACAACGTCTGTAGATAATAGGTGTAGATTGATTTGCCCAGATCACTCGGGGGCATTTAAGATGAGAAGCCAGTCAGCCAATTGCAGGCTCTTTTAATCTGTCATTTTCATTGAAACACCAGTGCTGTGGCCTTCAAACTGCCCTGTGGACCCCAATGTGGTCTTTCAGGCACCTAGGAAACAATTCACACCCCATTCCAAAATGCATTTGAAAACCTGTGAGAAAAATTGTGAATTCTCCAGTGTGTTAGGAACCAAATACTAGTCCCCCAGACCCACCAACCTGTTCAGGTGAGCTTGTATGTGTGTGTGTGTGTAGCTCAGAGTAACATTCACCCGCCCTCTTCATTTACATAAAGACTATCCTGAGATAGCAAGATTACATTTCAGCTCCTCTGCCATTTATAACGAAATTTCCTTGATATGCTGCAATCAAATCAAACCCGAAAAAGTTAGATGTTCATGTTGATGGAGACCCTTGGAGACCTCCATTTTTGGTTTCGGAATTTTACATTGGCTAAAGCAGTTCTGATTACATTCATGTCTTATACATCCCAAGTTGTAACTTACAAAATAAATGTTTGGCAATGTACTACTCTCCCTGTTTGTAGTAGGGTTCCTTGTAAGGTTTACTTTTAGCAAAAAAAATATATCTTCTGGTGAGGAACAAAGGTTTGAAAATCACCACTCGGAGCTTCACGTTTTAACGGAGCTGACGATTTGTAATACATGAACAAACAAATCCTTGAGAGGGGGTTGTTGGTAACTGTCATCTTATGGGAGCACACAGGTTGTCTAAAAAGAGGGAGAGGGAAGCTGGGAGAGTTAGGACACTTAAGAACACTGAGCGGGTGCGTGCAGGGATGTAGAGGCTGCTTTGTATTTCCTCAGCAGGCACTGGGGTTGGGAGACACAGACCTGAGTTCTCTGTTCAACCCCTTTCCCATCTCCTGTCTCTTCTTCAGAGTGGGTCCTCATCCTGGGCATTTCGAGCTGTGTGAATCTTTGTACTGAGGGCCGTCCTATGCAATGTGGGGTATTGAGCCCTATCCTTGGCCTCCACCCACTCAATGCCAGTAGCACTTCTCCCGGTTGTGACAACCCAAACAGTTTCCAGACGTTGACCAATGGCCCCTGGGAGCCCCAATGACCCCAGTTTAGAATCAGTGTCTCAGAATAGTCTGTCCAAAGCCTGGAACCATAAATTTGCTTTCCCCAACATGTTGTCCGAGCTAAATGAACACACACACACACACACACACACACACACACACACACATGCGCGAGCTAAACCAAAGACAAACACCACAGAACCCAAACCACTTTGTGCAGAAATAATGTTGAAATGTGGAGCAAAGAAAATATGCAGGAAGAAGTTGGGAAATGAGTTCAGAGTTTCATTTTCTTCCCCACTCCTACTTACTATTCAGATACATTGAAGGAGGGTTTGTTTTTAGGTGAGAAACTGGGTTCACTCTCAGGGCCATAAAATAAGGTGGTGAATTGATAGATTCTCAGAGATGGATCCTGTCTGGTTCGAATCAGAGCCTCAAAGGGATACAGTAGATGTGGCTACTAGAGAGAGACCACGTGTGTCCAGACTTTCTGTCCAGTCAAATCATTCCTCAAGGATGAGGGAACCACCAATGGGATTGCTGTTAGGGTGGAGCCACCTGGGGAATGAGCCAAAATTTTTTATCTTGAAGTATCTGGCTTTGTTTGCATTGCCATCCTGGCATTTTTAAGTGGCTGAGCCCATCTTTGGAGGTCAAGTAAAACAAGGGAAATGACACTAAACCCCACCCCAATCTGCCCTGCCCCAATCACCACCAAGGGGCAAGATCACTCAGCATTTCCTTAGTCTCGTTCTGTGCTGCAAACTGTGGTATGGGTCTGTCCCTCACAGGTCGGAAGTTTCCACACAGACGTTTTAGGGACAGATCGAGACCCAGCAGAAAGATGAACAGTGCAGGGGTCCTGGCGGCCGCTCTCCGTCAGGGCTCCTGTCGGCCGCTCTCCGTCAGGGCTCCTGTCACTCACCTTCTCAGTGACAGCTTTCGCAAGGTTCAGGTAATGCCCTCATTCACGGCAGTGTTGCCATGCATGAAGAGGTGTTTGTCTTGAGCACTGCAACTCCATGTTTAGTCAATTTATCATTTTGGAAAATAATGGAGGAAGGAAACATCTTAAAAATCTTTGAGTGTCTTACCTGCTGAAGTTGGACATAGTGGAGTTTTCCTTCAGACTTCGGGCTGCAGGGGTCACAACGAATTGTGGAGTGGTCCCAGTCTCATGCTGCCTTCCCTCTCCTTTGCTCTTTCTAAAAAAACTGAGATGTAATTCACACACCATAATAATCATCCTTGAAAAGTGTACAGTAACTCCTCCGTAAACGTCGTGGATATGTTCTTAGCTCTGCAGCAATACGATGCGGTGCGCCCCTAAGGTACCGTCATCACTGCTTTGTATAGTAACTCTGCTGGAATTTGCATCCATGATGCTAAAAAGAACTCAAAGGGATTTGATTCAGAAATTAGAACATTTCAGTATTTTGCTGCTTAGGACACTTCAGCCCCTTTATGAAGATCCCCACATGGGACTTTGGCATTTTTTTTTTTTTTTTGCTGAGCCATCCTGCTACCTGTTGGCAGCTCAGCGGCTGCTCAGCTCGGGCTGGACTCGAACCGCTGTTGCTCAGAGCTCAAACTCTTGAGCGAGCTCTTAACCAACTGAGCCACTTGGCCGGCCCCCACATGGGACTTTGGGCTGTTGTCACCATTGATCTCAGAGGACAATTTTAGAATTCCCACAATTCTACTTCTCACTCATGATCCCATCATTCCCATAGCTCCCCTTTCCTTCCATAATCCCTTGGTGTTCCCACAATCCCCTATCCATGATCTCATCCGCCCCATAATTCCTTGTCTCCCACAATTCTATTTTTTCCCATGATCCCTCATCATTCCCATAATTCCTTTATCTCCTATGACAGTTAATTCCCCATAATTCCTTCTGTCTCCCACAATTCCAACTACCTCCTATGATCCTCTGTCCTTCCTATAGTTCCCCTTTCCTCCCATAATCCTTTGGTGGTCCCATAAGCCCCTTTTATTCCCATCATCCTTTGTCCTTCCCACAGTTCCATTCCCCCCACAATGATCCCTTTCTCCTAGAATTCTATTTCCCTCACATGATCTTCTGTCCTTCCTACAACCCCTTTTGTCTCCCATGATTTCTTAGTATTTCCACAATTCCCCTACCTATACATGATCCTTTGTAGTTCCCACAATTCCCCTATCTCTACATGATGTCATTGTTCCCATAATCTTGTTGTCATACCCACCATTCCATTTCTCTGCCACAGCACTCCGTTTTCCCCACAATTCCATTGTTTGCCCATGGTTCCTTGTTTCCCACAGTTTCCGTTTCCTCCAATAACCCCTTGGTGTTCCCACAATTGCCCTCTGTCCAGGACCTCAATTTTCCTAAGATTCCCTTTCTCTTCTGTGAGCCCTGGTCTCTCCCACAATTCTCCATTCTCCGCATAATTCCCATTCTTTTCCACAGTCTGTTTCCCCCCTAGTCTCTTATGTGTCCCACAACTCTCTCTTCTCCTGTAATTGCTGTCACCTCCACAATCCCTCATCTCTCCCTCAATTCCCAGTCTCCTATTATACTGTCCTTGCCCGTAATTCTTGCTGCTTTCCCCAAATTCTCTCCTGCACGTCCACATTTCTTTGCCCTCTCTCATACATATCCATTCTTTGTCTTCTGTGATTCTCTTGAATGTCACTTGCCCTTCCTCTGAATGTAACTCCAGGTGTCCCCGCAGATTGCAGTTGCTTGGAGTGTGGGAGAGAACATAGCCCAGGGTCTCCTAGATCAAATTCAACACCTTGAAGGGGCTCCAGGCGCAGGTGTCATATGCTTCCTAGGGCTCATGTTCAGTGCTCAATACTTGGGGTTTCCGACCTATAGCTTCAGGCTTTCAAGGGATCCATGAAAAACAACTGAGAGTGCAGAAAACAGAGCTCTATGTGGGGTCAGGAAGTTCCCAAAAACTTGCCTGGGCTTACAAGGCATATTAAAGAGGTTGCCAGGGAGGGGCCTGGCTCTTGGGCATCATGAGTTCTCTGGCACCTGCACTTCCTGCAGGGACACTCGTGAGATAGTCACATATTGCCCCGATAGAGAATTAGTGCACGTCCCCCAATGGCCTTGTTGGATTATACTGTTAGAGACTTGCTCAGCTGACACGTTCTCTCTTGGTGGAGATGTTTAAGACCACAACGGCCAGCACCCAGTGAATTCAGTGCAGGCAGGGCTGGGCTCAGGGGCCTTGGCACCAACCACACTGGCATCTGAGAAGGTTGTTACAGCACAAATGCATCTCCTCTGTGGAGCCCCAGGGGAAGGATGAAAGAACCAGGAATTTTTCAAAAGCCACAGGAGTCAGAGTATGCCCCAAAGGGTGAGGTTACAGGAAGGCCCTCAGCCCAGGCCTTGATCACATGCCCCCCATGTGACATTCCAGCCCAGAGTCTTCCTGAAAAGATGACAAATCTCACATTAGTTCCCATGAGCCCAGGGTGTTCTAATCCACCATGGGTGACCCTGGGAAAACCAAGTGTTTCTGAAGAGCTCCCAGCCCCTCCAGCAGGAATGGGGTTGTGGAACTGGAAGTGTCTTCTAGGAGTCTTCCCAGCTGGTGCCTGGTCTCCAGGAAAAGCAGGCTCACGGCTCCAACAAAAGATCTCCTTTCACCCTGGTCGGCAACACAGACTCTTCTCGGTTCTGGCCGCAGGGTCCATGGCCATAATATCAGCCCTTCTGATATTCCTTCATCATACTCGGTGTGACTTACTCAGGCTGTATTCTCCCAGACTTGTCCTAATGCAGCCCTGGGAGGAAGATATGCATGCTGCTTTCCCACAGACCATGGTGGGTTTTGTGGGGGTGGGGTAGGAGGCACTGTGGTCCCATACTCGTTTCTCTTGGTAATGTCATCACCTCTTCCTGTAACTCGGACTTCCATAAATACTTCCAAGCACATCTCTCCTATCACCACAATGTATCGCCTCCACTCTTCCACAGAACACTAATGTCCTCTCTTTTCTTCCTAAGAGCCCTCCAAAACTCTGCATGTATCACATTTTACACTGTGCTTATTCCTGCCTTTCTTTATATGCATCAATCTGCCTGCTCCAAGGCTATGGGTAGACGCTGCACCCAACGGACGTCAAGTCGTGTCCAATTTGTGCTTATCCACTCAAGATTTGTTTCTCAAGAATTTTCTGCATGCCCGGTGCATTTTGGGGTGCTACAGTACTATGGTGAGTAAGATAGACACATCCCTGTGCACTGAGACTCTCCATTGTACCAGCAGAGATGGACGATGCAAAGCACAAGTAATTATAATCTCCCAGGTAGTGAGAGGCTATGAAAGAAATGAAATCGGGAGGGGGCAGGAGACTGGTTCTCTGTAGGGTGTCCTGGACACCTCCCTGAGGATCAGGTAACATCTGAACTGACACCTGAATGAAATGTAGGAGCCACAAGAAAATGTGGAGAAGAGCTTTACAGGCAGAAAACAGATGTGTGAAGGCCTGTGGCAGGACTGAACCTGGCGTGTGACGGAGAGGCCAGTGTGCCGGAGTGAGTGGACAGGGACAAAGAGGAGGCTGCAATTGTCAGCCAGGCCCCTTGGTGGAGGGAGTCTGGGATATGGCAGTTTCCATGAAGGGCAGTCACATGCCCCATGCGCAGTTGAAAAGACCACTGTTCTTCATGTCTTCCATCTCTCTGGCCTCCACACGCAGCTCAGAACCTGGCACACGGCAGAGTGTTTGCCGAATGAAAGAACAATTCTGACATCTGTTGCAAAGGACTGTCACAGGTTGTGAAGGAAGGTGTGTTCTTGGAATGACTAACCAGACCTCTGGATGACTGTTGGCAGGAATGACTTTCTTTCCTTCTACTGATAACCTCCATCCCCTAAAACCAGGTGGTATCATCCATGAAAAGACGATGAGGAGGTGCCTTGGTTTGACAGAGGGTGGAGCTCTCCCTCCGTTTGGGCACCTCCTGGAGTGGAGTGCCCAAGGCCAGGCTACCACAGGCCTGATGCCCATGATGGCGCCTCTGTGTAGCAGCTGCACCAGCAGTCACAAAAGTGCACTGTGGCCTGGTGCTCCTAAACCCAGTAACATTTCTGAAGTTTAGAAAACGCCTTCCAGGACATCGACACCATCACAATCTCTTCTCTTTTCCTCTGTAGGTTCTGATGCCAGCACAGTTGAAATCCATATTGCAAGTGGGTCCCGCAACAAAAATGAGGTTGAACCTTTTCCAAAAACCCAGGGAGACCTGTGAGAGGGACATGGCGGGGTTCCCACCTCATCTCCTCAGATTCTACATTTCTCATTCGTTAGAATTGTGCCCTCGCCTTCCCATCTCTCCTGTGCCAGGGTGTGACGTCCCTCAAAAATCTCTCTCTCATCACCATGTTACAGCTCCTTCCCGAGGATGCTCTTTGTGATAAATGATCCATGACTGTGCACATGCGAATGAAAGAATTCCTTCTAGACCAAAAGCTCAGCAGCTTCTGTAGATGCAGCCATGTAATGCCAGGTCCAAGTCCTTGGGGAAAGTTAATAAAAAAGTCATAACTGAGCTCCCAGTCTGGCCTGGATTCTGTGCGAACAACACCTCCGGCAAACGCTCTCTAGTAAGGCAGCAAAGTGGAGAAGCAGCGGGATACACGGGGCACATGGAGGGCTGCGCAGCGCGCACGTTCACCACCAGAGGGCGCCAGAGGGCAGCTTGGAGCAGGAATTTTAGCCTTTGGTCCCCACGCTGTGTTCAGCAATGGGTCTCAGGAATCCTTGGAACCTGACGTATGCTCAGATCATTGCCTAGGTCTCCATCTTTCCACCAGTTGAAAATATAAATACACACACACACACACACACACACACACACATTTGGCAAAAATATTGGAATATGCATTGAAGTTGCAATCCGGCAATGTTATTGGAGGACCTGCTATACTTTAAACCTCCGTGGCTTTTGTATAGTCTCAAAGTTGTGAAACTATCACCACTGTCCAATTCCAGAACAACGTCATCACCCAAAAAAGAAACCTCTACCCCCCACTCTTCGTCCCTTCCCCATTCCTCCCTCCCTGACCCTCAGCCCCTGGCAACCACTAATCCACTTTCTGTCTCTATGGATTTGCCTATTCTGGGCATTTCATATATAAAATGGACAACATTTGTCCTTTTGAGGCTGTCTTCTTTCCGTTACCGTCATGTATTCAAGATTCATCCACACTGTAGCTCAAATCTGAACTGCATTCCTTTTAATGCAGAATAATATTCCATGGTATGAATAAGCCCATTCTCTGTCCTAGAAACTACTGACATGGCCAGCAACTCCACCAGCCCTTGTGCTGGGAGCTGTGTGGGGTCTAGGGACCAGAGGCTGTAAGCTTTGTCCTCAAAGATGTCAGAGTCTATTGAAGAAAATAAAAAAGTTAAGACTAGAATAAACCATGCCAATGCCAGTTTGAGAAAACCTTGCTAGAAAAAATATATAAGGAAGTCCTTTTGAAAAAAGCAATTGGAATCAGTATTTTTGGGTGTGGAAAGGATATCTGTAAAAATAGCAGCTGGTAATTTAGAACCAGTGACATGTTGTTAGCTAACGTCTGTTGGGACAGGCTTTTGGAGGATTTGAGAAGCATGGAGTAAGTTTGCAAAGTTAACCTGCAAAAGTGTAGGGTTGAGGTGCAGGTGAGGTGATGGCTAGGCTCTGGAGTGTCCATCTGGTCACCCTTATAATATTGTAAGGTTGCCCCTAAGGCACCGTCATCACTGCTTTGTATAGTAACTCTCTGCAGGAATTTGTATCCATGATGCTAAAAAGAACTAGGGAGAAATTTCAGCCATTAAATCATTTCAGTATTTTGCTGTTCAGGACGCTTCAGGACATTTATGAAGATCCCCACGTAGGACTTTGGCCTCTGGGGACCATTGCCCTCTGGGGACAATTCGAGGATTCCCTTGAACTCTTCCCTGGTCAGTGCCTTTGGGGCCACTTGCCTGTCACTTGAGAACACACTTCACTTCTCTGTCAATTCTAGGGGATCCTTGAATGTCATTTAAATATTCTTCCCAGAGGCTGTGCCAACTTGCAGGAAGGTTTCGAGTCTGCCTCCCTCCCTGCCTGTGGGCACAGGCTAATTGTGAGGCAGGATCCCTGGCACGATGTAAACCCTCACCTACCTGTCGCTCCTCTACCTGCCCAACTCCTCACTCATTGCGCCGGCTTTCAGTGAGGTAAATGTGCAGAT
>NW_017731505.1:3023990-3029033 GCF_001890085.2 Hipposideros armiger
TCATCCCATAATTGCTTCAAATTCCCACAATTCACCTTGATCGGCCTTGATGCCCCGTCATCCCATAATTCCTTGAGATTCCCACAATTCTCCTTGAGCGGCCTTGATGCCCTGTCATCCCATAATTCCTTGAGATTCCCACAATTCTCCTTGATCCGCCATGATGCCCCATCATCCCATAATTCCTTGAGCTTCCCACAATTCCCCTTGAACAGCTTTGATGCCGTGTCATCCCATAATTCCTTGAGGTACACATAATTCTCCTTGATCGGCCATGATTACACGTCATACCCATAATTCTGTGAGCTTCCACAATTCCAGTTCTATGGTTCCTTTATTCCCAAAGTTCTCCTATTCCCCCATAATGTTTGCTGTTCCAACACTACCATGTGCCCCCCACTATTCCCCAGTTTCGGCAATGATGCCCCACCATTCTCAAAATGCCCCTATTTCGGCCATGATGCTCAGTAATACCCACAATTCCCCATGATCGGCCATGATGGCCCATCACACCCATAATTCCTTGAGCTTCCCACAATTCCCCTTGATCGGCCATGATACCCCGTCATCCCATAATTCCTTCAACTTCCCGCAATTCATCTTGATCGGCCTTGATGCCCCATCATCCCATAATTCCTTGGGATTCCCACAATTCTCCTTGATCGGCCATTTGCCCCGTCATCCCATAATTCCTTGAGCTTCCCACAATTCCAATTCTATGTTTCCTGTATTCACAAAATTCTCCATTCTCCCCCATAATGTTTGGTGTTCCAACACTACCATGTGCCTCCCACTTTTCGCCTGTTTCGGCCATGGTGCCCCGTCATTGCCACAATGCCCCTATTTCGGCCATGATGCCCAGTAATACCCACAATTCCCCTTGATCGGCCATGATGGCCCATCACACCCATAATTCCTTGAGCTTCCCACAATTCCAGATCTGTGGTTCCTTTATTCCCAAAGTTCTCCATTCTCCCTCATAATGTTTAGTGTTCCAACACTACCATGAGCCTCTCACTTTTCCCCTTAATCGGCCATGGTGCCCCGTCATTCCCACAATGCCCCTATTTCGGTCATAATGCCCAGTAATACNGCTCTGAGCAACAGCAGTTCGAGTCCAGCCCGAGCTGAGCAGCCGCTGAGCTGCCAACAGGTAGCAGGATGGCTCAGCTAAAAAAAAAAAAAAAGTAGTGAGCCCAGTTCTTTAACCTGTGAGTACCAACGACTGTCCCCGATGAACTGGTGCCTTAGCTTCTTGAAGAGCTCTCAACCTGAGCACCTCAATGCCTCCACTGAAAAGGAGCGTGGGCTTTGCTTTCCACCCTTCCCTGCGCTGGTGCAAATGCAGCTTTACTGGCACTTGAGTCTTTTCTTTGTAAAAATCTGCTTCCTCTGTAGTGATGACAGCATTCTGGCTGTTCCTAGCTCCGCTCTATTGATGCTTTTCCCCCGTATCATCCACCTACCTGATCAATGGTACATTGTCTCTCTTCACGCCTCCCTTTTTAAATGCCTGTTCTTATTTGGGGTTATGTCCATTAAACCAACTCATAAGGAGGAAGAAAGTAGCAGTTAAAGGCCCAAATAATGTTTCTTTAACGATTGCCATTACTAAACCTATGACATATTTTATATATTCACATATATATAATATATACTTTTCATTAACCATACTATAACCTTACATTTATCATTGGCTCTATATTCTGAAATTACTGTTACGATAAGCTCATTTATATTCTAATCAAGACGGGTCATAAGAAATAATAATAAATAACCAAACCTATGGATTTTATTTCTAATTCAGTCTCAATTGCTGTCATTGTTGTGATTAATTTTATCCTCCCTCATCTACTTCGATTTTATTCCCTTGAAAGATTCTTCTTCAGTAAACATTCTCTTGTTAGAGAATTTTGGTGTGTCTCACAAGAAGAGACACATGCTTGGAGCACCTTCCCATTGGGACCAGTGGATTGATTCCCACAAATACTGTTTGGGGAGGAGGCCATCTTGCCCCTCCTTGTGGCCCCACTGAGGGCCCGAAGCCTCTCCCGCTTCCCACTTTATTACACTGGGGCTATCTGAAAACATCTTGAGCCAGAATGTGCATACACTGCCACTGTTGCTGTGCATTCCAGCCACTGTCTGCACTTGCTCCCAATGCTTGCACATAGGTCCCAATGGTTGTTGGTAGTAATAATGTTAAATTACAAAATTCTGATGGAGAGTCCTAGCTAAAAAATAAGAGCGACAATTATGAGATTTAAAGAATTCTTAATAATATGAGTTGGGGTTCTGTGTCAATTCCATCTCCATAAAGCTGGGACAAAAGAGAGTTGGGGTCGTCTAAAACATTTTGTTACTAAGACTTCATAACAGGGTGGCTGCGTGTTACATTGGTTAAGAACTGGCTTGGGACGCCAGAGGGCCCCGGTTCGGATCCCACATATGAGGGCTAGTGACACTGCCCTCTACAGCTAAGATGCTGAACAACAGCTCAACCTGGAGCTGGGCCGCCGGGAATCGCCGGCGACTACGTAGGCTGCAGCCCCTGCTGCAGTGGGTTGCCATGGGCTACCGTGTGTAGCCAGCAGCCGCCGTGAGCGGCCAGCAGCCACAGTGAGCAGCCATCCAGAAGCCGGCGACTGATCTGCCTCACCCGGGAACAGCGCAATGATGGTGCCAACTTGGGCCAGTGAAGCAACGTCCTCCACAACTAAACTGAAGACCAAAAGGACAGCAACTTGTCTGTTCCCCTTCCCCAATTCCCCAGCGCTGTTCCCATCCCCCAATTCCCCTATAAAAATCTTTAAAAAAATACTTCATAATAAGTAAGCTCTTTCTTTGCATAATAGCAACATTTATTAAGCGTATTAGAATCTGGTGATATATGAGCTAAGCAGAAGGAATGGGCTTGTCATGCAAGAGGTGTCACTGAAACCTCAGGGGTTTATAAGGAATCAGAATTTCCCTCAGGACTAAGAGTCAAGGAAAGTGGTACTTCTCACAAACAACAAAAAAAATAAACAAAAACCTGGTTGGTTTCAATCTTAGCGACAGTAGGAAACCTTAAAATATCATTTCCTTTCCCCCTGAGCATTAAGCTTAGTGTCAAATCTCTGGCCCTCCTTTAACCAGTACACTTTCCTCTGTGGTGAGAAGGAAAAAGGTCAGGATCTGATAGGTACATTAATTTTAGCATTGGCTTCAAGGGGATAAGGGGGTGTAAGTGAGGAGGTGGATTTGCAGTGAGATGCATGCTCCACCCCTCCAAGGTCACCCTGAACCAGGTGACCCCCCCCAACGAGAGAGGCGTGGCTCTGGCAAGATGGGCGTGGCTCATGCTGGTGGTCCTGGTGTGCAGTACAGAAGCAGGTCTCAGGGTGGAAAGCTGGGCTCAGCCTGAATGGAGGGGGCAGAACCACAGCGGGAGGGGCGAATCTTAGGCAGAGGCCTGGGTGGGAGGGGCTGTGGCCATTGACATGGGTGCGTCAGGGTGTGGCTATGGACGTGGCTATAGACAGTGTGGATTACAGCATATAAAGTCTGCGGTGGGAAGCACAGGGCATGTGGGGACACAGAATCTGAGTCCCCTTTTTCAGATATGATGCCCGGACATTCCCATAATTCCTTGAGCTTCCCACAATTCTAGTTCTATGGTTCCTTTATTCCCAAAGTTCTCCATTCTCCCCCACAATGTTTGGTGTTCCAACACTACCATGTGCCTCCCACTATTCCCCTATTTCAGCCGTGATGCCCCATCATCCCATAATTCTTTGAGCTTCCCACATCCAGTTCTGTGGTTCCTTTATTCCCAAAGTTCTCCATTCTAGCCATAATGTTTGTTGTACCAACACTACCATGTGCCTCCCTATATTCCCCTTTTTCGGCCAGAATGCCCCGTCATTCCTACAATGCCCCTATTTTGACCATGATCCAACTAATACCCACAATTCTACTTGATCGGCCATGAAGTCCCTTCATACCCATAATTCTTTGAGCTTCCCACTATTCCCCTTGATTCGCCATGATGCCCCGTCATTCCCATAATTCTTTGAGCTTCCCCCAATTCCTGTTCTGTGGTTCCTTTATTCCCAAAATTCTCCATTCTCTCCCATAATGTTTGGTGTTTCAAGACTACCATGTGGCTCCCACTATTACCCTACTTCGGTCATGATGCCCCGTCATTCCACAAGGCCCCTATTTCGGCCGTGATTCCCAGTAATACAATTCCCCTTGATCAGACATGATGGCCCATCACACCCATAATTCCTTGAGCTTCCCAAAATTCCCCTTGATCGGCCATGATGACACGTCATTCCCATAATTCCTTGAGCTTCCACAATTCCAGTTCTATGGTTCCTTTATTCCCAAAGTTCTCCATTCTCCCCCATAATGTTTGGTGTTAAAACACTACCATGTGTCTCCGACTTTTCCCCTATTTCGGCCACGATGCTTCGTCACTACTACAAGGCCCCTATTTCGGCCATGATTCCCAGTAATACCCATAAATCCCCTTGATCGGACATGATGGCCGGTCATCCCATAATTCCTTGAGCTTCCCACAATTCCAGGTCTCTGGTTCCTTTATACCCGAAGTTCTCCATTCGCCCCCATAATGTTTGGTGTTCCAACACAACCATGTGCCTCCAACTATTCCCCTTTTTTGGCCATGATGCCCCGTCATTATCACAATGCCCGTATTTCGGCCATGATTCCCAGTAATACCCACAATTCCCCTTGATCGGACATGATGGCACATCACACCCATAATTCCTTGAGCTTCCCACCATTCCCCGTGATCGGCCTTGATGCCCCATCATCCCATAATTCCTTGAGCTTCCCACAATTCCCCTTGATCGGCCATGATGCTGCGTCATCCCATAATTCCTTGAGCTTCCCACAATTCCAGTTCTATGGTTCATTTATTCCCAAAGTTCTCCTATTCCCCCATAATGTTTGGTGTTCCAACACTACCATGTGCCTCCCACTATTCCCCTATTTCGGCCATGATGCCCCATCATTCTCAAAATGCCCCTATTT
>NW_017732900.1:0-5642 GCF_001890085.2 Hipposideros armiger
GTAATTCTGGTCCTTCGAGTGTTTAGAACCTGAATTCAAAAATATTTTTAAAAAGTTTTTTGAACTGACCTAGAAGATACATTAATTTTCTATAGTCACTAGTGTGAAAATGATCATAGTGAATTAAAATTATTTACTGATTTATATTTATTGAATTACATATTCCAAGGAATACTAGAAATTGTTTAAGTCTTCTAATTTCCTAAAGGAAATGTACAAGTGTCTATGAATAGAGTACCATTTTCCTGCAGTCAAATCCTGAGATGAATTTGTTGTTATTGTTTTGTGAAAGAGATAATACACAGCGTTTATATGATATCATCATCTATTAGTTTAAAGAAGAAACTAAAATGCACTGTTATTCTGCAGCAATTAGATCAATTTTGTACACTAGCAGTGGAATTAATTATGCTTCACATTCAGGGTGGAGTATGGAAAAATAAATTTCTACAATTAATACCCTTCCTGGCCATACAACTTCTGAATAATTTAATGCATTTCAAGTATTTTTAAGCAAACAGCATTTTAAAATATTGACCCACAATATTAACCAGCTTAAGAAGACTGTCCTATATGTAAACATCATGAGTGAAAGCCATATTAAAGCTAGAAATCTAACCACAGAAATGAATACATGAAATAGACAAATTTACCTGCTTACTGTTTTTTAATGTCTGACTTGAATCAATAGCCTTTAAAGTATTTTTTAGGAAATTTTAATCTACTTATCATTTTATATGATCAAAGAAATGATAGTAAGCTATCATGTTACAGCAGCGATAACAGAATTTACAATGCTCTAAGAATGGGAGTACAGTATAAGAGACTCAGCTGTGATGATTGAATAACTGAGAAAAATGATCTCAACAGAGAAATCATTTTACATTTTTACTTGTTTAGGACACTTGATAAATTCCTTGTGGAGCTTTTGAAATTAACGTTTTGAAGAAATTTTAAATTCTCTCTCAACCTCTTGTGAATTAGTTAATTAGTTATCAGGCATGACTGCTGTTCAGACTTGTCTCTAGAATCTCACCTATGAGATTTCATCCTGTATCAGATTTTTAGTTTCTCATGGAAGTTGGCAGTCTGTGCACAGAATTGTTAAGTCGAAACAGTTGCTTTCCATTTCTTTTCNATATACATTTTAAACTGTATTCTTCTTTGTTTCCCAGTGTTTTCAAAGAGCTTTCTGAACAGAACCTGTTGAATGCAATTATGTTAGCAAATTATGTTTTGGTTTTGAGGTACATTTTTACTTTTTCATTTTTTAAAATAGAATTATCTGTGTTTGTGGTATTATAAACAGCAGGTGGAATAGCTGTCATACACAATGTTACAATAAACTTTGTATTTCTTTAGTTTTTAGATTTTGTCCTTGACAAAAAGCATCACTGAAGACAAGGGTAAGCTAAAGGATGAATGGATATGAAGTTCATGGTAATTGTAGTAATTATAAGTTCAGTTAATGATACGTGAACTTTTTTCATACTGTGCTCTTTAACAGACAAGGAAAAAAATGGACTCTGATGAACTAAGTCCTCAAAGTCTCCTCATCAACAACAGATACTGAGTTTCCTTTTAGGTTGACTGGAACTGGGTGTGCTTTTAGTTAAGAGCCATGAAAAATGTGTCTACTTTGATCTCTCTTTAGAATATGGGAGGGAGTTATTGGTGATAATTATTAATTATTTCCCTCAGCTTAGCAATGAAACAGGTAAAACCTCATTCAATATATGATCACAATAGAATTACAATTATCACAAAACAAATAAACAATGTTATAGACTTGGTGTACAGGTCATTCTATGGCAAACTCAAAAGGCAGAAAATATAAAAGAGAAAAATTCATACAGTTAATTATATTTTAAAAATCCATATGGCAATATTTTAAAATTTTAAAAATAAAAGAGAAAGAAGAAGATATGAAATACCAATGTGTTGATGTCATTACTATTAACTTGTTAAGGTTTTGGTCATGGATTTTTAGGTATTTGTTAAAACTCAAAACATACATTTAAGTTTGTATATTTCATTGTACATAAACTTTACATCAGAAAAAATTCAGTTTGAACTCTAGTTAATGAAATTAATATGTATTTAAGGGAAGTAGTACTGATCTTTGCAATGTATTTTAAATTGATTCCAAAAATTAACATGGATTAACATATGGGTAGAGTGGAGCTATATGAATTAATTTGTTCTACAGCATGTTTAGAAAAATAGTAATGGTAGAACGTACTTGTAGGTTGTAGATTGATACTGTTCATTGTAAAAGACCTGCAACTTTGCTGAATTTGAAATGTTCATATTAAAATGTTGAATAATTCTAAATAATGATCTCTATTANCTACATGCCAGAGGTTGAGCCAAACCCCAAGGTTCAGAATGGAATAAACAGGCAACAATCCGATTTCCAAAAAAACTCAGAGCCAGAAAAACCAGTCTTTATACATCAGAATCTGTCTACTTACATTGCAGAACGAATTAATTTTTCCAAACCCATGGATATACAGGGATTATTTACTTTCTTTAGCGCCGACCACCCCCCACCTCCACACCCCGACATTGAAATCGAAAGGGGTGAGGGCAGAGAAAAGGATATAGATATACTTCATTCAATCATTTAGATTCATTTTCATTCATGTTTATACTTTTCTACTATGATAATTTTAAACATTTCTAGAGCTGCAAATCCCAGACTTTCTACTATTCTCTACCAAGAGGTCCATATTCCATTGTAAATTTTCTAACCTATGTGCTATTAAATATAGGAGCACTGTATATGTAAAAGAGATCCTTCCATTCACATTTTCCATATCTTCTCTCTTACTGACAATATCTAAAAATCTTCCTAACTGTACTTTATTTAACACTTCTATAACTTTTTCAGTTTTATTAAGGGATTAATTTTCATAAAATTATTATGATGGTTGCAATATTCAGCTTCCTTATAATCAAAGTCAATTCCAATCCTTGTATTTACTCACAAGCATACTAATTACTCTTTAAAATATTATGCTTATAAAATGCAAAATATGTTTCTGTAATTTATTTTTTTCCTAGCAAAAACTCATTAGCAGTCATAGGACTCAATAATGTTAATATTCCCAGGATGAATGATACAAAAGATTCATTATCTTTAAGTCACACTGGAATCATTGAACTGAATCATTTTTATATCATTATAATTATCTTTCAAGCAATGTACTCATATAAATTTAACTAAATGCTTAAGTGGCCTATTGACCCAAAGGGCACTGCTAGTTTCTTTCTTACTAATTTAATATATTAATACCCAAGAAATAATGCATACTTTTTATTGCAAAGTTTTCTCTCTTCTCTTTTGAATCAATTAGCTGTCTAATTCTAATAAAAATAATTAGAATAAAAAATAGCTTCCTTTCTTCATGGCTAACCTTTCTTTACATATACATTTCTCCTTCATTTATAATCAAGCATTTAGAGGATTCAACCTACATAAGTCCATTGTCTATATAACTGCAATTTAATACTTAATGCAGCATACTTCCAACCAGTTTTGGTGAAGCTCTTTCTAATNTTATTTTAAGCCAGCTTTGGAGCTACTTTTTGTCTAAGCCTCCTAATGGCACCTTTTAATTTATAGGAGGTGGGCTGTATAAATGATAGGTACGAAATAGAGTAAGAATTAAAATACATCAGCAGATTTTAATACTAAAGAAAATTACAATATTTTTCATAGCAAAGTGTAAGAATTTCATAAATATTCATAAGTATATACTGAAATGATTTCTGAAAATGCTCAAAAGATGTCATGAAGAAACCAGAATTTAGACATTTAAATGTGGACTAAAAAACGAATCTGAATTCCTATAGCAAGAGCCAGATGTTTCCTCTGGTTTCATTAAATGCTGTATCTTACTGAATTATGAAATGAAACACATTCATTTTTCTTTGTGTATAAATGAGATTTTAAAGTCATTGACTTTGGTTATAACTTTTATATAAAATAATCTTAATAAATAGGTTTGTTAAGGGCAAATCAATAGTTTTAGGAACCTCTCCAAAAGCTAAAAACTCAGAGCTTTCCATTTCTTTTCCATTCATTTTTTACAACATTGTTACAGCTGACAGAAACCACAGCAACTTCTTTCTAAACTTATTCTTTCTCAACTTTTTCACCTTTTGTGCTCTTGGCAAATATCCTGCAGATTTCATTGTAATAAACAGAAGTACAAGCGAGACTCCTACTGAAACTTTCCTCACTTTTTCCTTTTTATTTATTTATTAAATTTATTGAGTTGGCATTGGCTAATAAAATTATATAGTGTACAATTCTATAATACAACATTTACATATTGCATTATGTTTTTACAACCCAGTCAGTTCTCATTCCATCACCACATATTTAACCCCCTTTATCTCTTCTACTTGTTTTGTCTATTTAAGCACCAATTGCTACAATAGTAGAATTACCCCCATGATACTATGTTGTTCTTTTCATAACCTGTTGAAAATTAAAGAATTTGATATTTTAAGAGGTCTGTTGAATCAATACTCAGCTTTATTTTATTTTGCATACCCTAAAGTATGCATTATTTTCCGGGGTAATCTATTTAGAATATTATAGAGCAAAATATATCCTTTTAATTCTTATATTATCAAGTAAAGATTACAAATAAAAATTAAGGATATTTAGACACACACAAATACTTTATGCAGACTTTTTTTTAACCTCTTAGATTTTATATGAACAGAAATAAATGCCATGTTTACAAATAAATTAAAAAAATGTAGTTGTTGGAAAATTGTATTTCATCATACAGGTTGATTTCTCAAAGAAAAATTACATATAAAAGCAAACTAGCTGTCCCAAAATAGGAGAAAGCAGCAAATAAAAAATATTTTAAAACTATACTTTCATATTCATATTTTATATCCTATATTTATCTTCCTAAAGAATAAGAAGATATTACACTATTCTTAAAAATTCTTGCTTTTGGAGGGAAAATGTGTTGTTATATTTAGGATGATAGATATAGCTAAGGTAACTTAAAAATCTAGTACCAATATTTTAAAAACCTGTATAAAATTTAATTTTAAAATATATGAATCCTTTAAATAGAGAATAACCCCCTCATTTCTCTTAATGTCCTAGTAGATTTTTCTTTTTTCAGGTGAAAAAAATGTAATCCCAATTTCATATCATTCTAACAGGAGGTTCTCATTTAGTATAATATCATTTCATTTATAGTGAATATCACCTTTCATTTCATCTATTCCATTACCTCACACACTTGGCAAGGTTTGAATTACCACCTGGTAGAGTGTTTTAATATCATATTTTAAGTTCACTCTTTATCAAATATCTAACAAGGCAATTCAAGTTTATATTTCTTTGCGGTCTCACCAATAGTATGTCAAAAACTTCTTTAAAAATCAGTTTCTCTGAGGATATTTCAACTATATCTCACTTTTCTGAATCAAATGCATAATCTAAATATGTTTAATGTTGATAACTAAGATATAAAATTAAATAAATTGTTAAGCCAGTCAAACATATGCTTCATATCATGTATATGAATTTGCCATTTTTAATGCATTGCATTTTGACTTTTGAGATATATGTTCACACAGTTACCCACAAAATGATAGGTTCA
>NW_017732900.1:7220-8042 GCF_001890085.2 Hipposideros armiger
TTTTTAAGTGGAAAAGTGTGAAGAATTAAAATCAAGAAAAATCTGTAAGGGTAGATTAGCAGGAATTCAAATGAATAATCTAACTGCTAATCAAACAGAATTTTAAAACAAACATTCAAAGTTAAGTAGATTTACAAGATTTAGGTAGTATTTTATGGGCACTAAAAAATATTAAATAAAACTTGCTTTGACTATAAGCCATACATGTACAATGGAATGCAAGGACCCTGAAGATTCCATTTCTTAATTGAATACTGATTTTATTTTTTAAAGATGATAATAAAGGGATTAAAAAACTACTACCTCAGCCCTCACATAACACAAAATGTATTTTCATTTTTATTTAAATTCCCTACTTTTATCTTCAAATATATTTTTTGATATATGTTTTTCAGGTATCTTATGGCTATTAAGCAAAAACATTTCTTTAGACTGTGAAATAAAATAGCCTAAATTAGAAAAGTCAGTAATATTTGTGAACTTTTCTAAATTAGAAAACTAAAAAAAATAGCAATTTAGTCATTAAAGATAACTTGGTGTCCATAATTAGTGAAAAATCCAAGCATTACCAAAGTACCAGCACCATAGAGTATATATTAAGACATGTTTTTAAAATTGTCTTGTTTCAAGTTTCATTGATTTTAAGCTTATCTCACAGAAGTTACCTATATTTTCACCGTTATCTAAAATTCTACCCAAATGTGCATTACAAATTGTTTTTAGAAATATGAACATAAAAACAGATGGTGAAATGCTGACTAATTAAACAATGATATAAAAATCATGCTAGCCATACCTTACTTTACTAAAATACATGGAGTT
>NW_017732900.1:9859-11200 GCF_001890085.2 Hipposideros armiger
AACCAATTTTGATATCAGAGGGATTATTCATTATGAATTTGTACCAACTGGACAAACAGTTAACCAGATTTACTATTTGGAAGTGCTGAAAAGGCTACATAAAAAGTTAGATGAGCTGAACTTTTTGCCAACAATTCATGGCTCTTGCATCATGACAATGCCAGCTCACACGGCACTGTCTGTGAGGGAGTTTTTAGACAGTAAAAAAATAACTGTATTGGAACACCCTCCCTACTCACATGATCTGGCCCCCAATGATTTCTTTCTTTACCTGATAATAAAGGGAATATTGAAAGGCAGACATTTTGATGATATTCAGGACATCACGGGTTATACGATGACAGCTCTGATGGCCATTCCAGAAAAAGAGTTCCAAAATTGCTTTAAAGGGTGGGCTAGGCACTGGCATTAGTGCATAGCTTCTCAAGCGGAGTACTTCAAAGGTGCCCATAGTAACTTTCAACAATGAGGTATGTAGCACTTTTTCTAGGATGAGTTCTTGAACTTAATTTCCAGGCCTCATACTGTTAATGAAATACTTATCAGCACATAATATATTAGCCTTTTAAATATAGTCCATAAATATTGAAGTAATCTGTAGTAATCTTTAAAGATTACTCAGAAAGATTTTATAAAAATATGCACAAGCATGCACATGCAAACATTCTTGAGAGAGTGAAGATTTAGGCACATTGCTCCTCACTGTTCATTGCTTATTCAAGGCCACTAGATTACTTCTGTACTGTGCAGAATCATAAACAAAAATCTCTAGAATATACCAGGGGTGAAATTCAATCATCTTTCTATTTTTTTCAAAATTCTGAAAAGTATTGCTTAGTAACTAGATTAAAAGTAGTTTGTTCTATTGAATTCAACTAGTAATTTTATTATAAATTTGGATCCAGTCAAGATGGCGGAGTAGGTAAACACCATGCTTGTCTTATCTCATGACCACATCAAAATTACAGCTAAACTACAGGACAACCATCTGATAATCGCCTTAAGTCTAGCTGACCAGATGTTCCACAATTAAGAACATACAAAAGAAGCCACCTTGAGACTGGTAGAAAGGGCAGAAATGCAGAACCGGCTGGTTCCACACACACACATGTGACCATTACAAATCGTGAGGAATATATCAGCTGTGGCAGTCCTCGTCCCCAAAGGAGTGAGGGGTACAAGCCCCACATCAGATTCCCCAGCTCAGTGTTCCAGTGCCAGGGAGAAAAGTCCCCATAATTTCTCACTGTGAAAACCAGCAGAGATTATGGCTGAGTGAGACAGAGGTTTGTTGGAGTCCCAGGAATTCCTCCTAAAGGGCCTGCACACCAATTTACTCAC
>NW_017732900.1:13015-53324 GCF_001890085.2 Hipposideros armiger
CTTTACTGAGCCCTCCCCACTTCTGGCATGCAGACTCAAATGACAACCACATCTGAATGTCCATCAACATATAATAGTTAACACTGTTCATCAGCCCTAGTGTTTACCTGTGACCCTTCCCCACCCAACTTTTTAGTACACCCAAACCACTTCCAGTTGCTTTTTCATAGTCTGTCTTGGCTCATGCTGCAGGCTTTCTTAAAATCTCTCAAAGGTTCACAAACCCCAAACAAGCAGCATCTGGCTTTGGCATGTACTGTACTTTTTTGCTGAGCAGCCCCAATCCTGGGATTAGTACCAGCTGGCTTCGGTTCATGACTAGGCTTCATGAGGCACCTACAAGCTGAGTGCAGACAGCAGTCATCTATGCATTGCTTGGTGGCTCATGCCAGGTGACCCCGGGCAGGGAACAGGCTGTAGTTGAACTTGGTCTGCAGCAAGGTTCCTCCCAGGAGGCCCCTGGCCTACCACACCTAGTGACCAGCTCAGAAGAAGCTGAAACATCACGTCCAAAAATGACATGCCCTAAGGGAAAACTGGGAAGGCACCAGAGCCCTGCTAAAGCCAATCTTGCTCCGTAGTGTCAACCCCTACAAAACAGCTCGTCTACTGTAGTCATGGCCAGTCTTCACAACCAATCAGCCTGAAGGTCAATCCCTGCCATTGACATGAATACAGCAACCAAAGTTCAACTACAACCGGAGGGCTCACACAACCCACACAAGGGAAATACCTGGAACAGCAGCTCAGGTGACTCAGGAGACTGTGCCACTGGGCCCCACAGGACACCTACTACATAAAGCCAATCTAGTAAGACTGAGAGACATAGCTCTACCTAAAACATACAAACAAACACAAGGAGGAAGCCAAAATGAAGAGATAAAGAAACATGTCCTAAATCAAATAAGAGAACAAAGCTCCAGAAAAACAGCTAAACAAAATGGAGACAAGCAATCTACCAGATGCAGAGTTCAAAACACTGGTTATAGGGATGCTCAATGATTTCAGTGAGAACTTCAACAAAGGGATAGAAAACATGAAAATGGAGATAGAAAACATAAAGAAGAACCAGGCATAAATGAAAAAATATACAATAACTGAAAGGAAGAATATGTTAGAGAGAATCAGTAGTAGGTTAGGTGAAGCAGAGGACCAAATCAGCAATTGGAAAGATAAGGTAGCACAAAACATCCAATCAGAACAGCAAAAAAAAAAGAATACAGAAAAATGAAGATAGTGTAGGGGGCCTTTGGGGCAACATCAAGTGTACTAACATTCCCATCATAGGGATACAATTCCTATACTCTCGTCTGTGTGTGTTTTTGGATTTGAAGCAAATCTCTTGTAGGCAGAATACATATGGGTCTTGTTTTCTTATCCATTCAGCCACCTTATGTTTTGATTAGAGCATTTAATTTATTTACATTTAAAGTAATTATTGTTAGATATGTAGTTATTGCCATTTTATTATTCATATTTTGATTTTTTGTTATTGCCATTTTATTATTCATATTTTGATTTTTTGTTTTTCCATCTCAAAGAAGCCTCTCTAATATTCCTAGGAATGTTGGTTTGGTGGTGATGAACTCCTTTAGCTTTTTTCATGTCTGGGGAGCTTTTTAATCTGTCCTCAATCATAATGATAGGTTTGCTGGGTTCAGTAATATTGTTTGTAGGTCCTTGCTTTTTATCACTTTCAGTATCTCATGCCAATCCATTCTGGCCTATAAAGTTTCTGTGGAGAAATCAGTGGACAGTCTTATGGGAGCACCCTTGTAGGTAACTAACTGCTTTTCTCTTGCTGCTTTTATGATTCTTTTTGTCTTTAACCTTTGGTATTTTAATTATGATGTGTCTTGGTGTGGGTATCTTTGGGCTTATCTTGTTTGGGACTCTCTGCACTTGCGAGGCTTGTATGTCTATTTCCTTTGTCAGGTTAAGGAAGTTTTCTTTCATTAGTTCTTCAGATAGGTTTTGAATTCATTGCTCCATCTCTTCTCCTGGCATCTTCCTGCCAGGCCTCTAGGAAGAGGAGCAGCTGCTGTACATCACAAGTCCTGATTTAGGATTCAAGGACCACAGGTCCTTATTGCCAGCTGAGCGGCCTGGAGCAAGTTAGCCGGCCTCTCTTAGTCCCAGTTTCTTTATTTGTCATGTGAGAAGAGTACTAATTGCCTCTTAAGTTTATTGGGGAGGTTAGAAGTAACATAGAAAAAAACACCTGGTAGGATGCATGGCTCAGTAAAGACGTGGTGGCTACCGTTCCATCAGAGTCGTTGTGCGCTGCAGGATCCTGCTGCTTCCAGCAAGGCTCCATTCCCATGGGCTTCTGGCATGTAGGCATCTCACAGGCCTGAGAGAAATGCTGTCTTTACATAATGGGCAATGGAGGGGGGGGGTTCTTGAAAGTAATGTTGACCATTCACAATTATCCCCTGTGAACTGACTTTACAGCCCAACCCCCAGGTAAGCTTTGGTTTCCAGCAGTTTACACAGCCGGGAGACTGATATAACATAGTGACCAAGACACCCATGTTGGAGTCAGACAGATCAGGGCCCAAGTCCTGCTTCTGTGAAGTGGTCCTAACCCTAGGACTACGTTACAAAGTGGTTGAGATGTGAAATGAGACCTGGCAATAAAGTGCTCAGCACAGGACCTGGCATACTATGAATATTCAGTAAATGTGGCTGTTATTATGTTTTTTAAATAATTTATATGAAATTAATTTCTTTTCATGCTATTGTGGGACATTTTTCTCTAGGTAACCATATCGGAGAATTATTTGTGGAGATACCCTAGGGGAAAAATTAGATTTCAAAAGTTAAATGAATACATCTGATCTACAAAAAACATAATTTAAACTAATTTTTAAAATCATTATTATCCAAAAGACAGTAATGTGGCAGAGCAAATTTTGTATTTACATGGAATGTACATATATATATATATATATATATATATATATATATATATAGTTGTCAGGAAAGTCATGACGTATTTTTTCTATGTTTTTCATTGCAAAAAAGTGTCATGACTTATTATATATACATATATATTTTTTCTAGATATTTTTTATCAACTCATATTTGAATATTAACATTATTATATAATAGCTTATAATATTAAGCTATTTTCTTCATAAAGACTGTTAATTTAAAGTGGCCAATATTCATTTAACATTCACTACTTGCTTGTCCTGTTCAAGAGATGAAAAGTAGAAAGTAACTTAAACTTTGTCCCAAGAAGGGATTGATCAATAATTTAGAGAGAAAGTAAAAATAAAAGAAGATAACTTTTCAAGTTATTTTATTTTTTTAAGATCTTTATTAAATTATAGCTAAGAGACAATATTATATCAGTTTAAGGGGAAAACAATAGTTATTCAACATTTGTATACCTAAAGAACTGTTCACCATGGTAAGTCTGGCAGCCATCTGACACCCTACCACAGTATCACAATATTATTGACTACGTTTCATTTGCTGTACATTACATCCCAAGGCTTATCTGTTTTATACCTGGAGATTTCAACCTCTTTTTCCCCTTCATTTTCCCCCCCTTTCTTGATTTTTCAATTACAGTTGATTTTATTGGGGAATTGTTCAATATTATTTCATATTAATTCCAGGGGCACCGCGTAGTGACAAGGTATTTATGTAATTTAAGAAATAGGGCCAGCTAAGTGGCATGTTGGTTAGCAGTTGACTTGGGACGCCAGCTCTGAGCAGCAGGACCCCGGTTCAGATCCCACATGAGGGCCAGTGACGCTGCACCCTCTACAGCTAAGATGGTGAGCAACGGCTCGACCTGGAGCTGGGCTGCCACAAGATGCCGGCGACAGCGTAGGCTGCAGCAGGACTGGATGGCAGTGGGCGTGAGCTTTTGTGAGCTGCTGTGAGGTGCTGTGAGCGGCCGTTTAATGACTGGTGAGCCTCACCTGGGAAGAAGAGTACAATGATCATACCACCTTGGGCCAGTGTAGCCACTCTTCCTCATGCACAGCAACAGTGCTGACAGCTTTAATAACATCACTGTCCTCTGCGATCTGCCACACCTGCAGGTAACAACGTGGAAGGCCACTGGTCACCAGCAACCAGGTGTCTGGCATGTACATGCTTCAGTTCAAAGACAGGCTTGTCTCAAAGTCCTCCATGCTCTACCTTGAAATCTCACTCTGGGAATAAGCACTTGAATTTTTTTTTAGAGAGTTTGAGAAGTAACACCTGATGAACAATCATGTGTGTGTGTGTGTGTGTGTATATATATATATATATATATATATTTTTTTTTAATTCAGGCTTTCATAACCAGCAACAAAGACTCCTTTGTCACCAATACATTCAAAAATTCGAATGGCTCCTTAGAGGTCAAATGAATGGAAATCATTGTACAATCTACAAGTGCAAGGATTCCACAAAAATTCCTTGACATAAAATTGCTTTGAGTTTTGTTTTTTTTTTTTTGGCAATGTTAACAGAGTAGTATCAGGTATTAAGGATTTACTTTTACAATCTTTTTCATTTATAAATAGACAATTTTAAATTTTGGTTGTTGTATCATAATAGAATAGAAGGTTAGTATCTATTTTAAAAAGTCAGATTTTACTCTGTATGTTTTCCTCATTTTTCTAATTTAATAGCTTTTTTTCTAGTGGTAATATTAAATGTTTTTACTCTGAGTTTATTCACTAATTCATTCCTATGTTTTGGTATTTGATTTTGTTTTACTTCACTCAGAGCTATTTGTTTATTCTCAAAAAATTCATTACTCTTGCTAATAATTAGACCAGTATTTAAGGCAATTGATGTGTTAATCAACCTTGGTTGCTTGAAATAATGGAGCTACAAGTTAGGCCACTTTTAAGACTAATTTTACCGAGAGCTAGAGCTTTTAATGACATTAATTGCTGCTATAATTTAACAAATAGGCCTTTACCGTTAAATAAAACTAAGAGAAAATAAACATATTCATGTTAATTCATGTTTTAAATTCAAATGGTGACTAACAACTATGACTTAGTAATCCATATTAGCATTTAAAAATATTATTTTATTGGTCTAGTTATAATAATTCAATATTCGACATGTACAAGGTGTGATCACAAAATAGTGAATGTTTAAATTTTAAAAAATATTACAGAAAAATACATATTGCCATTAATCCCCCTCAAAATACTCCCCCTTGCTTTAAAGACACTTATCCCATCATTCTTCCCGCTTTTTGAAGCAGTTCTGGAAATTCTCTTTCCTGAGAGCCTTTAGTAGCACTGTCGTGGCTGCCTCAATGTACTGAATCGATTCAAAATGTTTACCTTTCACAGTCATTTTGACTTTGGGGAAGAGCCATAAGTTGCAGGGTGCCAGATCCAGTGAATAAGGTGGATGAGGACACACTGTAATGATTTTATTTGACAGAAATTGCCACACCAGAAGCCATGTGTGACACGGAGTTTTGTCATGAGAGAGGATGAAGCAAAGACACTCATGAAAGAGGACTTCCAGAACTGCTTCAGAAAGTGGCAAGAATGATGGAATAACTGTGTTTGAAGTGAGGGGGAGTGTTTTAGGGGGATTAATGGTAATGTGTCTTTTACTGTAATAAATATTATTTTTAATTTAAACATTCACTGTATTTTTGGATCACACCTCATTCATAAACATTAAAACAAAAACTAATCACATACAGTTATAAGAAATTACTAATATTGCGATAGTTTTTTTTAATGAAAAGAAGTTTGCACATATGCTATGACCTTCAGTTTAGGTGATTTTGAGTAATTTTAATATGCTTGCTTCTGCAGATATTCATTGAAAATCAAAGGTATTACAAACCTGCGCGTGACACAGAAATGTTGAAATGGAGACTGTTTCACCTCTTATCTATATTTGATACTAATTGAGCAAACTGATAATATAACTTAGGGACTTATGAATGAAACCGTTAATTTCTTTAGAAGGGACTTAAAAATTAGACTATTGACTTCAGAATGCAGATTGAATAGATCAAAATAAATTCATTTGCTATTATTTTAAGAAATATCCCTAGCTCACATCTATTGAAAATAATGTTTAATGATATCTGATTTAAAATTATATAAAATTAGCAATGCATATCCTATATAAGATCATAAGCCAATATTTAGGATTTTCATTTTTAAATGTTTCCTTGATGTATCTCCTTTAGTGATTCTAATATTACGGATCGCCAAATACAGATAATTACAGCATTAAATGAAGAGAAAAGCTCACTGAGTTAGCCATCAGATATTTATAAAGCTGTGGTGTTACGCTGTCACTTATTTCCGCTTGTGGCAATTATTGTTGTAAGTCATAGAAGGAATATAAAAAAGCACACAGTTCTCAAGCCTCTAGGCACAAGAGAGAAAGAGGCCTATAAATTTAACTGAACAACTTTTACAGTTTATATCAGCAATAAAAGGATGTCTTAATTGAGACAAGATTGACCAGAATCATATATCTTTCCCAGTTGACTCTCTCTGGGACTCTCTCCTTCCCCCATCTGGTTAGTCTATTTCTTTCTTCTTATAGGTTAAAAACAGAAAGAGAACCTTTGGAGATGAGAAATTTGTAGTTTGACTGTTTTTTCTTTTCATTTCTACACACCAGACTAAATGCAGTTTCCGTGCATTGTTACCTGTAAATTAGGGCGCCGACTTAAAATATCTTGACGTGCAGTAAGTTTTTATTAGTTTCCTGATTTAGAGGTTTCAAAATTACTTTTGCTATTATATTCAATTGTACTTAGGAGTATCTTTTATTATTATTGTTATAGTATTAAAATAGTAATAGTAGCTGCATTCCTTTCAAATTCACTTGAATACCTTGTATACATTATTTTTCTCATTTAGGTTCTATACAACAGTTTATGAGATGCTGATGTTAAAATTATGTTTCCTTGGAATAGTCAAAATAATATTTAGGATGCCTGGTTTAAATTACGGTATTGGAGAAAAATATACTTCTCTATTAATCTTCATTGAAAGATTGTTTCAGATTTATCAGTACCTTGTATTAATAGGTGATGAGGCTACATTCTGAATGCGTCCTGTATTAGTTACAAATAATACTTCTGTTCTAATACCTTAACTATGAGATGGTGGCCTGGCAAGCCATGGGCCTTACCTCTGACTGCAGACTGGGAGAAAAGAGAGCCTGAGTTCTGGGTGCAGGAGATGGTGCAGTTGACATTCTACAATCCCCTCCCCAACACTAAATGACACCCTAAAACTTGGCTGTATTTTTCACAGTGTCCGCTTTTCACAGGAACTTAGCAGTAAGCAAGGGACAGTTGAGCCACTGTGCAGGAAGAACCAATATGAGAAACACTTTGTAGTCTTTTTATTACTTAAAAAAATCATTATCTTAATACTTAAATCTTCTATATGTAAATTAATGGTTATGCCCTAAAACCAGTCATCTTAAAATTTAATGCTTTTATTTCAGATGCCTCCATAGCTTAAAAGAATTTGAGTAATTTTCCAGTAGAGACTTAAAGTAAAACCATTTGTCTTTGCAGCATAACTCGTGGCCATAACTTTTAAGTTCTTTGTATAGGGTCGCTGTGCCTAGAAGACAGTCTGACACATAATAGGTATTCAGGTAATACCTTCTGCAAGAATAATTGGAGGAAAAACTGGCTTTGGTGCTAGAAACTTATCTAATTTGATCCTGTTTTTGCCACTTAATCAGTTTTTGACATTGAATCTGCACATTCGATTCATCGTTAACCAAATGTGTAATTAGTTTTTGAATTAAAAGTAATGTATATAAATCTCTTAGAATATGTGTAGCACACAGCAGACATTCAATGAGCCACAAACAGTGCATTGTTTTTTTTTGGAGTGGTATGGGACAGAGGAGAGTAGATGCCCTGTCAATTTCTTGCACAAACCAGAATTCATCTTTCTTGAACACAGGCTTATAGGGACTACGAAGCAAGGGAATTATACTGATTTTCTCAGGCAATTATTCCCAAGGGAATCATAATAATTTGGAAGGATGCTCTGTTTTCAAGAATGAATGCTTACCATTTTTAATATATTAACCACAGATAACTGAGTGATATTATAGATAGATAGACAGATAGATAGATTTTCTTATATATATAGCAATTGAAGTAAAACTTTATTATCAAATTCAAAACCTCATAGTACAGTTTAAGAATTTGAGAAAAACATTTTTTAAAGAAAGTTGTGATATTAGGCACAAAAGAGAGACACTTGGATATATAGACATCTCAAACTCATACAAAAGCAATGAAAGTTCCACTGAGAGATATCATCAGTGATTGTAATATAATGTTTAAACCCAAACTCTGTATTTTAGAGTGGCTGGTATTGTGGTAGTTAGGAATTTGGTCTCCTTGGTCTTCACCTTGTGATATTATTCCTGTGAATGTTATCTGACATGGCAAAAAGAATCTTGCAGATGTGATTAAAGGTATGGAAATTGAGATGGGGAGATTATTCTGGATTATTTGCATGATCCCAATCTAATCACATTAACTCTTAAGAGAGGAAAACCTTTCCCAACTAAAGTCATAAAGATGTCATGGAAAATGTAGGGAGAGGAGAGAATCAACACCTAAAAAGGTTTCAACTTACTGTTGGTTGTTTTGAAGATGCAGGAGATTGCCAGGAGACAAGGAATGTTGGCAGTCTTTAGAGGTTGAGAAAAATCCCAGACCTACAGGCAGCAAAATAAAACAAAACAGAGGACTCAGCTTTACAACACAGTGTACTGAAGTTAGTTAACAATCTGAATGAGCAAGGAAACACTTTCTCTCTTAGACCCCGCCCCCTGCCCCCCCCCACACACACACACAACAATGCAGCCCTGCCAACACCTTAACTTCCACCCAAAGAGACTCAGGTTAGGAAAACAAGCTGAACCCACTTAATTTCTGTCTTACTGACATTGTGAGATAATAAATGTATGTTATCTTATGCCCCTAAATTTGTAGTAATTTGCCTCGGCAATAGTATAAAATGAGTGCAGGCATAACAAAAAGTTCAGATAATTACACATTTCTACACCTTTCATTTACTTTCTTTCAGATCTTTCCAATATGAACAATAGGAACATGTTAATAATTGTGAGACTTTTGTCAGTTAACAAAGGGAAAAAATCTTGGTATGAATATGTTACTATGATATCACACATTTTAAGCAAAAACTGTTGTAAAATATAATCATATAATTGTAATATACATATTTTATATTTTTATGTTTACTGCATAAATCAAATTTAGATTTAGAGGTAAGTTTCTGAAAATTAAACACAATTGTTTATATACAAATTAAGAATCTGCATCATTAGTTGAATCTAATTATTTTCTTCTGTTTTAAATTTGAAATTTTGCTGACAGTGATTTCCATTTAATTCACTAGTAAAGTGTTCAAGGAACTGGGAGGCCATGGTTTGTGAAGTTTATCATTGTGGATGCTGGAGTTCCCAGGCATAAAATATAATAATGGATGGAAAGGAAAGTTATGATTAAGTGACTAATATCAATGACTGCTTATGATGTGGCAGATATTACTTAATTTGTATAAGATAGGGGCTTAGTAACACAAAAAAAAACAAACAAAAAAACACCTATGGAAGCGACATGTCCTAAGTCCTACAACCATTATGGTAGAGATGGGATTCAAACTCTTTTCAGAGCCTTAACACTTATTTTCTACCTTGATTAAAAAACAAAAAGCAATAAGTTCTATGGGCAGCAACAATAAAAAGGGAGCACAGAGAACTGTAAATCAATGATAAGGAGGTTATGAAAGTGCCTGATGGATGTTGAATGCAAAATGTGCACTTTGTACTTATATCATTATCGGGATGCTTTATAGATACCAGTTTTCCTCTGCTCACTCACCAATAGGTAGATGGATGTTTTTGATTTCCACTTGGCAAATTAATGCATTCTGGAAGTGTGAATCATAGACTAAAATTCAAAATCATTATCTATTGTTCTTTTTTTCCCCTCAGTTGTATGAACGGCTTCCTAGGTACAGGTATGTATATTATTATTCATATTCTATCATATTTCAAATTTTATTTTATGCTGCAAGTTGGCATATCAAATGCAATTCTCAGCTTCCTTTGAAACGTCAGCATTGTTGTTTGTGCCACTTTTGCAAGAAAGTGATATGCATTCTGAGTGAAGTGTTAGACAGGTACTAAGTCATTCATTAATTACTTGTTATGCTGTTCCATGACTATAAGAATATAATTTATAGCACCAGGTAAGTTATATTTTCTTCTGAAGTAGAAACATAGAATTGAAGAACTAGAGTGTACCCTATGATATCTAGTTTAACTTTCACATTCCTTGGGTGGAGAAATCAAGTCCAAGATAACTTAAACGATTTGCCCAGAGTTTTAGAGCATACTAAGAAACATGGATAAGTTTAGGATCATAACTGAGGATCCCTAAGTCCATGTTTCATAAGGCAATATAATTAATAGAATGAAAACATCAATGTTACACAGAAAACACTATGTACAGAACTTCATTAACATTTTTTTTCAATAGTAAATGAGAGGACAAAAATATTTGTCAGTTTAAAGATATCATGTAATATATTTTCTCCTTAACTATAATGAAACCATCACATTGTTAAAGGTATGTTTTTTTCTGAGTATCCATGATGAGGTTTATTTTTCTAATTTTTATATGTATTTCTTTCCTACTTAGATCTTCTAATAATTCACATCTGCATTCTTTCCTTTCCTCACTTTTCTGAGAAGGGTTAGGATAAAAAGGTAACATTTTACCTTCCTGCTATGTGTTATATTTCATTTTGTAATATTTTAAAAAATATACGTTTAAAAAGTTCAATACACTTGACAGAATGAATTCTGTGCTTGTTAAGGACCATACATTTGTAAATGCCAAATAGTTTTCAAAATAATTTTCATTTCATTCCACATCATTTCATTTAATTTTCCCATCCATCTGTAGAGGTAGGCAAGACAAGTTTTATTATCTTTGTTTCATTGATGAGAAAACTTGTCATCAGAAGGTTAAGTGACTTGCCCAGGGTCACATTGGTCTTAAGTGGTGGAGCTGATTATCAGCCTACTTTTTCTATTATCTTGTACATTTCTCACTAGAGCTCACCGAGATCATCAGCCTTACTTTATAATAGCTACCTGGAAGACACACTATAAAATACTACCTGCCTCCCCTACGTCCCCCAAAAAATAAAACACACACAGGCCCTTTCCTGTTTCTTAAACTCCTGTAGAAAGGGGATTAGCAAACTATAACAAATAGGTCAAATTTGAAGTGCTGCCTATTTTTGTAAATAAATCTTACTAAAATACAATCACACTCATTCCTTTAGATATTTTCTACGGCTGTTTTCCGACCACAATGGCAGAGTTGAGTAGCTAGGACAGAGACCACTTGGCTACAAACCCTGCCATCATTTTTGTTTGACCATTGCATTAAACGTTTGCTGACCCCTGCTGGAGGGCACAGAAAGCTAAAATACACTCCCAGACTCCTATAGCTTATTCGTTAATAAACTGCTCTAATCTCTGGATGGGGATTTATGGTTTTTAAAGGGATAGGCTTGACTGGCCTGAGTCTTCTTTCCTTTCCTGGACTTCCTTCTCCCTAACTGTATTACACCCTGAGTTGCGGTAGTAAGTTTATATCTATGACGTGACAAGCATAAGGACACATGATGATTTGGTAGGAGGAAGAAGGTGCTTGGATGACTGATTGTATTATGCAGCAACTTCAGCAACAGCCCTGGGCTTCCTGGATCTATCAAGAATCCCTTATGCCTTTAAGACATGGTTACTAAGTTTGCTGTTGCTGTTGTTCTTGTTATTTTGGGGGTTTTATGCAAGGAAAAAAATATCTAGTGGATACACTAACATTTACTAGAGCCAAAATAATGTGTTAGTTGTTATATTAATAACAAATCGCTCTAGGGTTCAGCATCTTTATATCTCTGCCTACACCCACTCCATGGGTAATCTTATCTAGTCTCATGAAGATAGATCCTATTTATATGCTTATTACTCTGAAATCTATCATAAACCCAGTGATATACCCAACTCACTACTCACAACTCTATGCAACAGTATTTCAAATTTGACAGGTACCAAATCTGGTCCTCATGAGGATTTTTCCATTCCAGATAATAGTGATTTTTATTTCCAGTTGCTTAAAGCCTTAAGTTAACAATGTTGGATTCATCCACATTCAGTATTTTAGGAAATCTGGTTGATACTCCGTCAAAAATATCCAGAATTTCAGCTCTTCTCAACACCTCCTCCACTATCATCCTTGTCCAAGCCACCATCATCTCTTGCCTGGGTTAATGAAATATCCTCTTAACTCTTCTTTTTGCTTCTACCCTTGTCTCACTAAGTCTGTTCACCATACTAAAGCCAGAATGATCCAGGAAAAATGAAAAGTAGATCATGTCACTTCTTTACCCAAAGTGTTCCAATGATTTGCTATCCTTCTTAAGTAACAGTCAGTCTTGACAAGGACCTACAAAGCACTTTGCAATGAGTCCATCTGCTTTCCCCAGCCCCACCCTGTTACCTTTCTGACCTCATCTCACCTTCTATTCTCCTTCACTCACTATCTTCTGGCTAAACCAGTTTGTTTGCTGCTTTTCCAGAATATGCCACATATTTTCTTGCTTCAGAGTCTTTGTTCTGGCTCTTTATTCACATTGTTCTTCAATCAACTAGTCACATGGATATCTCCCTCTTCCAATTCCTGCTCAAATGTATAACCTCCTCAGTGAATCTTCCTTAATTATTCTGTATAAAATTGTAAACTATTAACCACCCCATTCATTATCAGAACTGTCTTCATTCTCTCTTCCCCTTTCATGCTTTCCATTTTCTCACATATTTTTATTTAAATTATTTATAATGTATATAATGTAAGATATATTACATTTAAGTACTTGCTTTATTTTTCTTCTTAGTACTTATTTCTTCTACAATACTATATAATTCACTATATATATATATATATATATATATATATATATGTATTATGTATGTATATATAAAATTGGACTTGGATTTAAACTCCATGAAGGCAGAGATTTTTGTTTATCTATTCATAGAGAATCCCCCAATCTTTGAAGTTCCTGGTAAATAATTTAATATGTATTTTCTCACTTAATACTCAGATGTTGGTGAGTTAAATAGTTATTGTTCTTATTAATAAAATAATGAAGTGAAGTTTGTTGTATTTAAATTACTTGCTATTGATCACACAGCTAGTGAGTGGTTTTGCCAAGATTTTAACTTAGGAACTGTGATTTAACAGAAGTCCCTCTTAATTATGATGCTCTACTGTCCCCCCAGCTGTGAATATAATTCAGGTAACAAAGAATATATTTCAGGCAACAGACATGGTAACAAAATTGACATGGAGATTGATAGGATAGTGAAGCAAGTAGATATAACACTATTTTAGAGGAATATTCTCTTAGTTGTCAAATTCAACAGGAAAGTGAATAATCTCATTATAGAACACAGGAAACAGAAAGCTAAAAAAAACTTATAGTTAATATAATAAGGTGATAAGAGAAAACACCACATTCAAAGATAGTTAGTCATCAAAGGAGGTGTAGAAAAAGGAGGAAAAGATGAACTATATCAAGGGAAGTCAGAGGTAGAATTTCTTAGTTTGGAAAACCAAGAAAAGTAATTTAGGAAAATATTAATGGGCCATTTCTAGAAGACAGAAAAACCTGTTCACATTTATTTACTCAGTCCAAAGACATTCACTTAGGTCTATATAGAGAGGCTGGATTAGTTAAATTCATCTATCTCTTTTCTCAAGGCCCTAATAAAATTATAGCAAAGTAATACCATTAACTTATAGAATTGTGACTGCAACAATTAAGACATTTCAGGACTTTCTAGAAGATCTAAAGTGAGTTTAGAAGGTGGTAACCATTTAATAGAGCAGACAACGGTGAGACCTGGGATTCTTTAGAGTGCAATACTAATGGACCATGAGAGGCTCTAAACCAGGAAGCTAACGTTGACATGGAAAGCAGAGGAGAAGGCAGGATTCTGAAAACACAGAATCTGTTTAGTTCCTCAGGACATGTATCTTTACCTCAAGTGTACAGATTCACTCACTTTTTGATATGAGTGTTTTGTTATCTAGACAGATATGAAACAGAGATTTTAGCCTTGAGTACCCAAGTATAGCTAAGAGTGAGGCAAAAGGCTAAAACTTAGGAGATTTAATGAAAATCATTTGGTCTTGCTCATTTTCTTCTTATCATTCATCATCTCCCCATATTAACACATCCTTTGAAGGAATTTGGTCTCTTCCTTCCAAACTAGCAAGTGTCCTGCCCTTAGCTGTAGTTTAATATATATTTTATTTTTTTCTGTGTAATAAATGAGAGAAATAACAAACAGAGCTGTAATAACTTTCAAAATAGGCAGCATAACTTTAAGAAGCTCTTTAAAAGCCTTCCATAGAAAAAATAAGGAAAACAATGCTAAACAGTAATTGATTTATAAAGATTCTACAAATAAAAATAAATGTAAGATCAAATAACAAACAGTACATTGTTATTTATAGAATAATGTATTTTTCCATTAATTATATTTTAATATAGATGAACCCAAATGTCATACTGGAAAGAAATATCAATGAAGTCACAGCAATAACCCAATAGGACCATGAAAGGGCTTCAACATGGCAGGAATCCCCTAAAATTATATGGAAAGTTGTTTTTGTATTTTTATTTTGATAGTATTCATGAGAATATTCCTAAATGAATTACAAGAAGAATTCCCCTGAGTAAGAATTAATGTTTATTTTTTTCTTGGAAAAATTTTAATAACATAGGGTGTTTATGAATGATGTATATTTCTAATTGCCATTAAAATTAAGATCAACTACTCCTCTGTTTGAAAAGTATTTTACTTTATCATCAGTCTCAAAGAATATTTTTTCAAGGCATAGAGAATGCAATATTGAGAGTTTTGTTGTTATCCTATTGTTTTGTTTGTTTGTTTTTGCTGTTGTTTGTTTTTCAGAATGTTCAGAACATAATTTCACTCTTTTCTGGCTTTTATTGATGCTACTGACAAGTCACCTTTCAATTTAATATTTTCCCTTGTGCTATTTAAAAAAATATTAAAGATTTTTCATCATGTATTTCATTAGCTACAGTTTCATTATGATATTCCTAGCTGTGGATTTATTTTAATTTCTCTTTCTTAAAATTAATTAGTGGATTAATTAAGTAGTAGATTATGTGGATTTTTGTCATTGGACATTGATGCAAATTATCAGCCATAATATTTTCAAATATTATCTCTGCCTCTTTCTCTTATCTCCTTCAGGGGCTTCAATTTACATCATGTTATATTTTCTCACTCCATCTTCTTCTATAAACTTTTGAAATCTTTCTGTATTTTCCATCTTTTTTTCTGCCTTGCTTACGGTGTTTTCTGTTTCAACTTGGCTTATATAGGAATACGTTTTTCATGTATGCATCCCTATACTCGTACATTTTCAGTTTATAGCTGACTGAAAGAGAAATTTGTACAAGATCTGGAATGCAGAAAGGAGGCAATAACCATCACCTCTGTTGACCGTTGCATCTGTAAACTGTGAGGAACAGAAGCAGCAGCTCTCAGAAAATCAGCTTCCAACACTGAGCACACTTCCCAACATTCAATAAAATTTTCTTCTGTTGACTGACTGGCCCCATTGCCCAGCAGTGATCTTAGGCCCACCCAGATGCAGAAACAGAAAGCACACTGGCACAGACTTCCCAGAGTGTTCATTTCTTTGTGGTCTTGTTCTGGCAGTTAGTCGTAGCTGGTCTGTGACATTCTCTGGCAGGTTCCAATGTGTCCACTCATGCCAGTGCTTCAGAGAGGAGGTCAGTGTTGTTATCCAATTCCTTATCTCACCCATCTGACCCTTACTTGTCCAGTGTCTTCTGTAGTTGTGTAAAGCTCTACTCTTAAAACAAATATTCTATTCTTTTCCTCATAGTGGTACTACTTCCCTGATTAAACCCTAACTGTACTGTGTACAGTTTTTCTGCACTCTTTTTAACATTATTAACTCTGATTTCTGCTGTATGCAATTGGCTATGAGGTCCCTTCATTGATTTTTTAAAATTTTATTTATTAAATTTTTGAGTTCTGTATGTTCTTTACATGCTTTTTAGTTCTACATCAGCAAAGTCACTTTTTATATTTCCCTGTTCTTGTAAATATAATCAAATTATTACTTTGAATCCTTTAATTTAAGATGCTGAATTGCTGCTGCCCTGATCTCTTGGGTTCTAATGGCCTTTCTGGACTGAGATTGGCCCTGTATAATCTTCTATACAGAGTAATATGATGAAAAGAGCATAGACTTTAGAATCAGGCACAACTGGGCTAGAATCCCAGCTCTGCCCAGTACTGTTCACCAGAGACCTTGGAACATTTCTTAGCAATAAATATGTTCTCCTTGTTTCTCTTATCCCACTAGAATATTAACTCCTTAAGAGACATAGGATTGTTTATTTTATCTTCCACTAAATTTATGCGGCCTAGAAGAGCTCTGAGTATCTAGTAAGTGCTCAAAACATAATTGTAAAAAAGTAGAAGGCCCAAAATGGGTAGAGATGTTTTATCTTCTGTATCTGATAACTCCAAGAGGAGCTACTTTGGGGTCTGTTTCTTTTATTTCTTGAATTTCTACTGGTTCCTGCTTTTGGTGTGCTTCTACTTTGTGGACCTCACTATCTTTGATGCACTAAACACTACATTTAAAAAATATTTGAAGGAATAAATTGAAGTCTGCAATGAAAGAGGACCTTTCTTCAAAGATTTATGTTTGCTTCAGTCCATCACTAGGACCACTGCCTGTCTTCAGCCACGTTAAGCACTGTTGGATGTTTCATGTTATCTGGAACCAGGCTTTTAAAACTAGACCATAATTCTATATGATGACTAGTACCTTTTTTGTTCACTTTTGCCCCAAAGTTGTATATTTTAGAGCAGCTGACTGTAGGACATTATCTTGTTAGATCCTTCCCTCCTGTAGAATCTGGGCTTTATTCTATCTTCCTTATTTCAGAGATGGGTCAAATAAATTTTCACATTTTTGCAGTCCACATGTACCTATCTTGGTTCTAGTTTCCTTTCAATTTTACCCAAGTAAATGCTTCTTTTCTAATAAGATCCTCCGTGCTTTTAAGAAAATTTTTTCAACAGGTATTTTGTCCATAATTTTAGAAATTTTTCATAGAAGGGTTGGTTCAAATAATTTGACCTGCCATTAGGAGAAACATTTGAGTCTACAGAAAATATCTTCAAGAGTAATTTAGATATAAAAATATACCTTACTAACAACGCTCAACATTTTCTATGATTTCCTGTTATTCAAGAAAGAGCTTTTACTAAAGATTATAGCATTAGTTTTTTCCTGAAAATGTGTCCAATCTTAACACACACACACACACACACACACACACACTTATAATAATGAAAATTAAAAGAATCTGATTACTAGGAATACAATAAGCCTTGTTTACTCTTCAACAAACATATAATTTTCATCAAATATCCACCTAAATGACAAATTAAAAAAAGAAATAATTTAATAAGATAAAACAGATGCCAGGAGATGTAAAATCATTCATTTCCTAGTATTTGACAAGTACTTGTTTGATCTATGAAATGTTGATGCATATAATTCAAACTTTATTTTTGATTTTTTAAGTGGCACCCCATTCTTTTTTATTATACTACTGATGAGTTCTGTTTTTTTCTCCTAATCAGAAGAATTTAGTTTCTCTCCATGAGGTTTCAAGAACACATGAAAAAGAATAGCTTTCCTTACTTTTCAGTTGTTAATAGCTTTGATATAATGTTGCACTTGATCCCCATATAATATCCATCACTAGAGTGACAATAACACAAAACGAACAAACCAAAAGTCACCCATAGCTGACAATGGGTCAAAGAAAACATGTATTATTGGGTTGTCAGAAAAGTCATGATATATTTTGTCTATGTTTTTCAAAGGTCATTTATTTATGTAAAGAACAAAGATCAATCAATGATATATTGCCCATTTTGTTTGATAAGCATTTGCCATCTTTCAGTGAGCTTCATAATTCCTCATTCATAGAAGGACCTATCTTTATTTTCAAAACACTGAACAAGGTGCTGATTTACAGCCTCATCTGAATTGGACATTATACCACGCAAGGGGTTTTGAAGAGAGTGAAACAGGTGGAAGTCTGATGGTGCAAGGTCAGGCAAGTATGGTGGGTGTGGCAACACATCCCATCCAAGCTCCAATAATTTTTGATGGGTGGTCAAACTTGTGTGTGGTCTCACATTGTCACGATGAAACACAGCTCCTTTACAATGAACAAGCTCTGGACATTTCTGGATGATGGATTCATTCAAACTGTCCAATTTCCAATAGTACACATTTGAATAAATTGTTTGGTTCCTTGGCAGGAGCCCAAAAAACATGACACCTTTAAAATCCCACCACACTGAGAGCATAACCTTCCTCTGGTGAATGTCTGCTTTCAATGTTGTTTGAAGCAAATCATCATGTCGGGACCAACACCATTTGCACACCACATTGTTGTGAACAACCCACTTCTCATCACCAGTTATCAGTTGCTTCAAAAAACGATTGTTTTCCCCACATTTAATGAGCAATTGCAGATGTTTATACACACTGTCAAATGCACTTCTTTGAGTTCATGCAGAACACTAATGTTGAGCTTATGTATTTCAGCTTCTTCAGGTGGTCAAGAATGCTTGAATGATGGATGTTCAATGTTTCTGCAATCTCTCGTGTCGTGTAATGTGAGTTTGACTCGATCAATGCCTTTATTTTGTCATCATCAACCTCGGTGGGCCTCCCTGACCAAGGAGAGTTGTTGAGATCAAAATCACCAGCATGGAATTTCGTGAACCATTGTTGGCACTGATGTTCTTGTAGAACATTGTCACCATAAACTTTATGCAAGCTTTTCACAAGCTTGACATGCGTTCTTCCCTTTATGGAAGTAAAACAGTAAAATATGGCAAAAATGCAGTTTGATCTTCCATCTTCAACTTACGGTAAAATCTCCAAAACTCAACCAAATTGCTCATTTTTTTCTTTAGAATAAAGCTAGAAGTGTCAGCTGTCAAAGGACATAACAATAACATAGATGCAAATGACTCTAGTACTTCCAAAAATGAACTAGTGTCATATGTTGCAAACATGCGTTATGACTTTTTTTGACAACCTAGTAATTTACATAGAAATATGGAGAAAGTCAAAAGGGATGAAATAGGAAAAAAATCTCATTTTTAAAAACTACTCTGAAAATGAAGAGCAGATGCATAAAATATCAGTTAAATATTCACTACTAACTCAAGAACTATCTACAACTAGCATTAAATATACCTATGCAAATGCATCCATTTGGCAGGAATAGCATGCTTGTTGTTTCAGCATTTTAACTGAACACTTTTATGGCCTACATGACGTCTCTCAATGAAAGGAAGGTGATGTTTTATCTGAATATTTTTAGTGTTATCTGAGTATTCTAATTGCCTCCATTACTTTTCTGAATGAAGGAAAGCAAAATACATAGAAAAAAACTCACTGAGTATGTGCGTGTGTGTGTGTATGTATGAATATGTATATATGTAGATACCTCTATCTATCTATCTATCTATCTAGATACAAATATTTTATAGATATACAGATATATAATGCACAGAAAACATAGCAATTTGCTATATGTACAAAAGCTGAATAAGGACCCAAATTCAGCTGTTCCCACTCAGCACACAGATGTTGTTTCTGATGCTACAGGATGTAAGGTGTATTCATAGCCATAGGCTCAGTCTCACAACTAAACTGAAATCTAGGCTTAAAAGAGATCAACACTATTTTGCACGACAGGCAAGTTTATAGCAGAGTATTCATATATTTGTTACATTTTGCTTTAATCCTAGACCCGAAATATATTGCCAGGTCCTAAGTGAGTTGGAAATATTGCCAGGATTATTGCAAAATACCTTGTGTGGCTTTGCTGTCATGTTTAAGGTAAATAGGGTCCTCTTTTTGATTATGGACATTGACAAGTTAATATGAATGAAAAATTCTTGTTCCTGTATTCTTGCCTTTTGAGATAAGTGTTGTTGACATGCAAACCTACAGGACTTTGGGGAAAACAATTTCTTCTGAGAAAACAAAGTTCATAATAGTCTAGGCTGAGTCTAGGTATACGCTTTACATGTCGCGAGTGCTGCATGTCCTCTCACATGGGTTTGTCTATTATTCTTAGTTATCATTTTATTTATTTTTAAGATCTTATTTCTCTCGAATGGTCCTTTAAACATGCAAATATAATCCCTAAACGGGGCTGTCACTGACTTCATTATCATTCATTATACCTTAGCCAGGATCTTTCTATCACTTTAGTTTCCTTTAGGGAGTTGAGACTCAAGGAAATGGGACTCAGCGCAGAAGTGTTTTGAAAATGAAAATGCTGGACAGCGCTATAACAAAGTTCCCGACCAATATAAATACTCCTTTTTATATAAAAAAATTTGTCAATGTGACAAGTAAAATATATAATGACAAAAATCTATTAGGATTCAGCAACATTTTAAAACTAGTTATTACAAATTGTATTGGAGAGGGCCACTTTTGACAGGTTAGAAACTGGAGAAGCTGATCATTTTCCTGGGAAAGGTCATCATGTTTCTACCTAAAGGAACTGGTTAAATTATTACACCAGGGGGAAAAGAAAAAGCAGAACAGTCTAAAATATGTTTGCCTTTTTAATGCTACTGCCAGAAGAAAAATGCAGTCTTGTAAGAAAGATTGGATTATTTGTATAGAATAAAGAAACTTACTTTTCTTTAGAGACACTGTTTATAGTGTTTCTGTATATATGTATATGATGCTAACTTCCATTATCTCCCCATATCACATCTTCTGAGTCCCACAACTGTATTTAATCTTATTCTATCTCCATGTGTATGTCTTATGGATATTTCAAACATAAACTTTCAGAAATATGATTTATCATTTCTGCTCTCCAGTCTCAAACCTATTCCTTCTTTGTTTCAGATATAAATGAATAGTATAACTACTACAGGATGTAAGCCAGAAACTTGGAAATCTTCATTTATTTATTTCCTTATCTCATCAAGTCTTTGCATACCTGTGTTTCATGAATCTATCCAACTTTTTCCTTCTCTGTAAAAATTACCAACATTCAAGTTCTACTAATATCCAGTTGGAAATTCAGCTGCATTCATGTAACTAATCTCTCTAACCACATTCTTACTTTTCCAAGGTCTATTGTCCATGTTATATAAAGAATGGCTTTGAAACAGTAAAATATCATCTTTATTTTAGTAAGATATATAAGAACAAAACAAAGATGGTTCAACATATCATTTAGACATCCCTTGTGTCCAAAAAAATATTAAAAAATTGTTGACGTGTGAGATAATGCAAACTAGAAATGTATTAGTTGAGAATTGAACACCTCCCCTGAGCCATTCCCCTCATTGTTTTTCTCCATAAATGATGGGTACTATATTATGTTATAATATCCTGTTTATTTCCAAATTCCTTTTGATAGGCAGCTTCTAAAATGGCTCTTATTGAACCCAGCTTTCCAATATTCACTCCTTACTCTCCCCTTTGAGTGTGAGCTGGACCTAATGACTTGTTTTCATTGCATAGAGTACAGTACAAATGATGACATTGTCATTTCAGAGATTAAGATGTTAAGGCCATTGACTTCTGTCTTGCTAGCATCCTCCTGCTGGCCCTTTTCATTTGCTCACTCTAAAAAGCTAGCTATCATGTCACGAACTACTCTGTGAAACACATGTGAAGGAATTGAATGAGGTCAATCACCATGTACTGGTGAGAAACTGAGGCCTCAATCCCAAAATGCCTTGATTAGCTGAATCCTGCCAACCTCAACTTGAATGAACTTGAAGCAGGTCCTTGTTCACTTGTACTTGAGATGACTGCAATCTTCTAAAATACCCTTAGATAGGAGATCTGACTAAACTGGACCTGGGTTCATGACCAACAGAAGCTATGAAACATAAATCTGTGGTTTGGGATAATTTATTGTGCAGCAATAAATAACTAATACATTAGATTAAAAACTCCTGTAGAGAAAAATATACCATGTTATATACTAAATCCCTAGCATCCACGTCACTTGGATGGGATTAGGCAAAACAGAAAACTCATTTTCTTGATGTACATAGAATTCAAAGCAAAAGCAAAGCATACACATAATTAAAATAATTATTAAAAATGTGTGGCTTGAACAGAAAGGAACTGGAATGGTTTGAGAAAGAGAATGAGAAATGATTATAAATTTCAATTCATGTGAAATGGAAGGTTTATTGCTTGGCAAATGGAAAATAATTAGACATGTACTGAGGCGATTTGGAGGGAAAATGTGCTGAATCTACAGGGGATAAGGAGTGAGAAAAAAAAGAAGAAAGAGAAAGAGATAATTTCCTGGAGAAGCATAATGGGAGTGGCGTTGGTTTGTTTGTATCATTTTTTGAGTATTTTGACTTTTTTAAGGTGTGTTCAATTCACAGAAAGGGCTGATTCCACTTCTGAATAGTTAGTACAAATACAGACAATGCCTGTTCAACAGAGAGATAATTAATAAGCTTAAGTAATTCAATAGGAGATGGAGCTCTGAGTTAGAGGTCACTGCACAAAGAGAACTTCAGAAATTTAAATACATCCTAGGGAGAGTATTGGACTTTCCACTAACAGTGCAGTAAAACTGCACTAATGTTATCTACATCTTTAAAGCAGGAAGGACTTGGATGAGATGGGCTACATATATTAACATGAGTTTGGTTAAATGAATCTTGAGAGTGTCTTATGATAAATCACTACGTTTTGAATTGTTCAGAGCTATCAGAAAAGTAGAAACCACTTTAAGTATTTTCCACAAAAAAGTATTTTAATATGGTTACATAGATGATAGAAAAGGTGAAAATCAAATAATAGGAAGCCTCTACTGATCACAATCAGGAGGTATAAAATGAAGAGGAAGTTTAACCCAAGCCAGGGCCCAGTGTTAACAGACAGAAATCTACAGTCATGTGAACAGATACTGAAAGGGTGGAAACTACAGAAGATACACAGAGGCTGGACACTGCTTGATGCAAAGAGAAAGGTATGGGGGGAAGGGGTGTCCTATATTCGGTGTCTCTTTCATTCTTTTTTACCTGTGCCTTCCATTGTCCCCAAACCCCCAGAAGTGGATGATAGAGTTGCCTGGGAAATACAGGGCTGGTACTGCTGTCACCCAGGGCAGAGCAGGGGAAGAACAAAGAATAGATCAAACATTCAGGTTGGAGGTGCAACTTATATGGAAGGAAGGCAATGTCATTAAATAACTTCATACAAAGAGTGAATCGAGGAGTATGAAATCACATTGAAGATAAAATTGTCACCAGATCATTTTTCTGAGCACTAGTTTTGATGCACACTCTGATTTCAGAGTTCCATTAGAATGCCAGTGCTGTGAAGGACATTACACTTGGGGACTCATTTAGTTCTATGTGGGTACCCGCTTCAGCTCAGAACCCATAGCATTGCTCCATCCCTCATCTTTAAACTGATGCTGGGGCAGTCTGACTTTTAAACCTGACTTAATTGTATGAAAGCCTTCTAGATGTAAAACACCCCATCATTGAACTGCATTCATGAGTTGTTCTTCCCATTCCAGGATCTGTTTATGCTCTATATCAGAGACAGGCAAAGAGTCAGATATCTGAGGTAGCTGAAGAGTGGCGAGTTTATTAATGGCCCTACCCCCCACCCCCCCGACTCTAAAATGCTTCCTAGAACATAATCAACTACTAGTATCCTTAACGCTTCTGTAAAGCCAGAGACCATATATGCCTTCCTGTCTTCTGTAAGGATTTAAAAAATAACTTCCAGCAGCAAAACCACATCTGTCTCTTCCTCCTTCACCTTTGAGGTCAATAGAGCCACTATAATCCAAAAATTCTCATCTTCATTTTCTACCGTGAACATCTGACAGTCCCTCACACTCAAGAAAAATGGATTTTATTGGTATTAAAAGTCACTGGATGATTAGAAATATTTTTTAAATTTCTTTTTAGTGCTAATATTTCATTAAAATACTTAAAAGTTAGTCCATCATACATTTATAGGACACACATTTGACTTTATCTTCCTTATACTTATTAGTTCTCCAAACAGTTTTCTGAAAATGTGAAAGTTTTTTTTAAAAGGCAGCATGAAAGCTCTTTCAGCTAGAAATAGTCTATAAATTGATGGTATGTGTGCGGATGTGTTATTTTCCTTTGCTTTCTGTGACAGTTACACATGGACCTGAGCTTCAATGGTTGGCTTATTTTATAACTTAGAATAATTAAGATTTTATATATGACATCCTTTAAGAGAGAACAATGCAGCTCCTGGCTTGGATATTATTATTTGAAGATCCAAAGTTTTTCCTCACGTTTAAGATATAGACCATTATCTTATTTACTCTTGTGGAAAATTTCTTTTCTAGTCTTTGAAGTAATGACTTCCTAGTTTTTGACCTGCTGCTGTAGGTTTGAATTCATTTTACCTTACAACTGATAGATATCAGAAATTCTATCAAAAGTGTTAAAAATTCTGAGCTACATAGTACTGGGTGTCAAAAGTTTATGGCAACATCTCTATACAAGGTGAGAGTCCATTAGGAAGGCCAACCAGTTCTGTTCTCATAACTATTGTTCACCGAATTGAGTCAAAAAATGCTCAATAAAAGGGAAAAAAATGAATTAAAGTTGTTCCTAACAAAAGTAGATCACCAAAAGGAATGATTTAGGACCAGATCCCAGACAGACAGAGTTGTGCCAGGGACCAGCTTGCTAAGTGTATGGTAAAGCATATGGTTGTTTGTTTTTAAAAGACATTATAAAATGAGTAAATCAAGGAAACTTCCACACATATAAATCTGTCCAAATTGAAATATGTTTGCCCAAGATTGATAAATCAAGGACAAAATATTCCCACTCCCCAAAGACGTTTCCTTCCTTTTCCCCAGCACATCTGGTTGCAGCTTTCTTTCACTCTTAGTCCATCTAAATCCTACTGTTTGTCACTAATTTAAATCTGCCTTGACTGCACTAATTTATGGTCACACAGTCATCAATCTACTAAACAACTTGAAAATATTCCTTTAGATTTATCTTTTATAGAAGGAAGAAAGTCATGTAGATAACTTATTTATCTTGTTTGCTCTGTTACATAACATATGCTATATTCAGTAAATTTCCTTTGGTATTTTTTTAGGATTTTAAACATAAAGCAACTGTTCCTGTCTACAGTCTGTTTTTGCGGAAGTTCTATCTGGTAGACAGAGTTTTTCTGAAGTCAAACAACGTAACTTTCAGATATTCAGCACTTTAAGAGAAAAAATATAATAAAATACCAGAAAGTGAAGTGTTGACATTTAAGACAGTGTATCTCACTTTAAGTCCCTGCTTGTGGTGATCTCAGTGATTAAGATTTTGAACTTGGATTTCCATTAAAATTCAAAAAAACGTATCAGGTTGATGAAGAATTTACTACTGGTGTATGTATACTGTTCCCAAAAATATTGTAGGAATATCTGAGCTGCTAGAGATAAAAAGATCATGATGAGAACAAGAAATAATTTCTTTCTTGAATTCATGTATAATGGAAAATATTCCACTGTCTTCTCAGATATTATTTATTTCTAATGCGATGTTCTCAAGGATTTCTCTTATAATTTTACTAATATATTTGTTATTCTGTGTGTTGTGTTCTATTACTATATAGTGAATAGTATTAGCATATTTTATGTTTTTTAGATGTCTAAATAAATATGTGCAAGACTATGATTAATCAAATTATTATAGCCAAAAAGTTTGAATTATATAACATGCAAGGGCTTTTGTGAGTCTATCCCTGAGAATACAGGCTGTTGCTAAATTTTGAGAATTTTTTTGTGAAGGTCAGCCACAAACAGGCGTCTCCTGGAGGTGGGGACAGGACTGGCTACATAATTTGCAGGGCTTAGAACAATATAAAAATGTAGGGTCACATGTTCAAAATGTTTTCATAATTTTTAGATGGTACCAGAAAACCATGAAACAAAAAGAGACTTTCTAAGCATAGGCTCTGTGTAGATGCACAGGTCACAGACCAGGAAGCTGGCCCTGTGTGGGAACAGTGAGAATTAGGAAATAATACTCCTGTTCTTTTGGTAGTTTCTGATCTGTTTTAAATATTCTTCCATAACCTGAAACTATCTTCCCTTCCTTTGTTTACTATCTCATCTATTATCCTTTCTTTTAAATATTTCTGCTTTCCTCCTTTATTTTCCTCCAAAGCCTAAAATGAATGAAATGTGAAGAGGCAATAGTTCACAGTGGTAGCACATAGTCCTAACTGAGAAGTGGAAAAGCTCTCAATGGTTTGTTTCTCCACTTTAATTTTTAATTTACCTAACTCTCTATACCTCAACAGAGAGATTTCAAACAAACAGTTGAACACCTAAGGTTAGCATATATATTTCTTAATGTCTTTAATTCCTAATGTGGAAAATAATAAGGTGTTCCTTTAATGTTGAGGGGTATACACACACACACACACACACACACACAATTATATACTTTAATATCTTCTACTGTTGAATATAATATAAAATATCAGAAATAAACAATGTTTATGGAAAACTGATATTGATTTTCTGATATTGCGGCTACCTTGGTTTCTTGATAATTAATTCTATTTGCATGTGAAGCTATGTAAACCTTTGTGTTTTGGAATTCAGAGTCAACTAGAAAGATCATCAGGACTGACAGTGGCCCTCTATTGCTTTGTAACACACTGCTCCTGTCTAATTGCTTTAATACTCTACTGTCAAGCACTAGTGTGATGATAATTATGATAATGATGGGAGTGGAAGAGACGTTTAATAACCTGAATTGTATCTTGAAAAAATCTGATAGTAAATACAACCTACACTGCATAAATGCTAAATAATCATTCTAAATACTTACATTCTGCAACTGGGTAGTCTTTTATTTCATGTTTTGCTAAAGCTCCTAAATACCTCCCAAAATGTATTCAGAAAGCATTTATAGTGGAATGATACTCTGCCTTACCAAATAAATTATTAGATCCTGTTCCGGACCTAAGGAAACTATTTTAATTCTCAAGAGTTACACTCATTTAAGTATATGTAAGCATCATCCATAGACATAAAATAATAAATGATTATATTAATGGACATTTAAAGAGGACTTTTATCCAGGCTCTATCAAAAGCATTTTAAAAGCTCTTGGTTTGTGTACTGCTTGTTTTTGTTTTGTTTTTTACTATACCTCATTTATTATGATACTCATAATGAGGGGACTGAGGGTTAAAAGAGGTTATGTAAAATTAAAGTAAGCTCACACTAATGCTACAATGTTAAAATATTTTTGAAGCACTTTATAAAATTGACAAGGTATTTTCCTATTTAGCTCACTGTAATAAACACATAGTTAACAGCCACTCTTATGCTCCAATAATAACACAGCTCTGAATAAGGTATTTTCCTTGCCAGCACGAAGCTTTCACTTCAGTGGGAGGGAAAGGAAATGCAGCATGTACTGTTTCTATAATTTAAGTACCAATAAATTGGTATTGGAGAACAGAGGAGGGTAAGGCCAACTCTATTTGGAAATTGGGATGGTTTCATAAGAGAAATGCCATTTGTATCACTTTTTCTGTGCAATATTAGCATTATACAAGCAAAGGTATGAAGACGATAAAGTTTGTGCCTGCACAAGAAATAATGCATAGTCTAGTTTGGTTGAAGAATAGAATACAAGGCAAACAAAAGTGAGAACTCAACCTGGAAAACATGAATTAGATTAAACTATAAAAACCTTTAATTCCTAGTTATGTATACAAGATCTCTTTGTAGTAGTGGTGAATGGAAGAATAATGAAAGTGGGATAGACAAGATTACTTAAAAGGCTAAAGTTAAGGCAAAAGTTAATAAGGACCAGAAATAAGTTAATAATGTAGAAACTTGGCTACAATTCACTAAACCTATTTCACTTTTCTCCTAGTCACAAAGTTGGACCATTTTATGAAACTCCCTTAAAATATTCGGAAATAGAAAGAGACAAGGAAATTGCTGGGACATATAAGTAAGTATGCACGATTTATAATGCAGACATACCAATAGGGGAAAAATATGTAAGACACAAAATCTTAACATTCCAAATTCACCAGTGAATTTTTGGGAAAGGTTTACCCTCCACTGAGATGTGATAAAGACAGAAGTCCACTGCGGCTTAATGAAATGGCACAGCTCCAAGGAAACGTTTGATCTTACATCAACCAAAGGATGATCCTCCAGTTGCAGTAGGATGATTTTGATACTTTTTATCACTCAAAAAACATCTGCCTTGAAATGAAACATTTCTCCCAAAGACAAGAGGATCCGATGTTGAATAAAATAAACAAAATAATTCAGGAAATTTCTTTTTTCTTGCTAGATATTTATAAAGTTAAAATTAAATACTTATTTTATTTTAACTTTCTGTAGAATGGTTTGTAAATAAAATTTCTTCTTAAGTGATTTATCCCACATCTGTCTCTTGTACCATCTTTCAGCAATATATCCATATCCGTGGTGATCCTAGAAACCTTATATCAAAGAAGGCAACATGGCTAAGAATCTGAGTGCCTTAATGATTACATATTCTTCTTTTTGTCACCAATTAGCAGAATCTATTTTGTAATTTCAGTTAGTGAATAATAAATGTTTATTATTTTAAGCTCTAAGATTTTGGAGTTTACCTTTAATATCAGCTAGTATTACTTTGAATATTTAACAGTATTAAAGAAAGGAAATAAAAGGGAAGATGGGAGAAAAATAGGAAGCTAGTCAAGGTGGCTTTTATAAAATGTGAGAAGATAAAGATAAACAGAACCAAGAGTTTACTTCTAGATAACTATGATCATGATGATACAATACCAAATTGGGGTGCACAAGGAAGAAAATGAATTTACTATGGAATATAATGATAGGCAGTCTAAGTGTATGATCAGGGTTTAGTGAGAGAGGGCCACCAATATACAATATTTTTAAAAATAATTTGCAAGTATTTTGATAGTGTGATGAAGTCGAAAAGAAGTCATTATACAATAAACACAATTTCTCTTATTTTCTTATATGTATTGTAAGGTTTAGTATATTTGTAAATTACATATTGGGAAGGTATATTATTTCCAGTGTGTAGAGCCAATGAAAGATTCATGCTGGTCTTTTTAAGAGTATGCCTATGTTCAGGTATCTAAAAAAACTAAAATAAAAAATAAAAAAAAAGCTAGAAATGTGGATATGGTGCTCAGGAGAGAAACTAATTTTAGAAATATAAAACACAAGAATCATCTTCTTAGAAGTGATTATTAAAGCCATGAATTTGCAGTCTCTCAGGAGAACCACGTAAGAGTGGAATGCCATCAGACTTTACTTAGTAAATAGGAAGGGTAATTAGCAAAACTAATAATAGTCAAGAATTAGAAGCAGAAGTTGGAAAAGAAAGGAGTAGTCAATAGAAAATTTCACTGAGGAGGTGCAATTCAGACTTACACTTACTGGACCTATCACGGAAACCATCCTGGTTGATTGGTCCAAGTGGACAAAACAATAGTTCTTAAATGTATCTGCCATGGTTTGGATCCTAGTCCAAATGCAAGCTGCACTCATATAGAAACACGATGAGCAGATAAAGTTATAAATCTTTATGTTTTTCAACAGACTAATAATAATAAAAGAACCAGAGAATGATCACCTTCGCCAAAGTTTCAGTCCCAAATACTATGGCTAACAGTCATATTTTGTATACAAGAAGTAAGAGCAGACAGATTTAACTGGATTACAAGGGTCTATAAAAATGAAGGTAGTAGAAAGAAAGAAGAAAATTAATCCTGGGTCTAAAAAGCCAAGGACAATTTAATACATTGCATTTTTCAGGCTGTGAATATTCTAATATATTCATTGAGTAAAACAAACATATTACGAAAAGCATAAGAGAAGACTTTCTCTAATAGTTCCAAGAGGAGTTGAAAGGAAAACATTATTTTAATAGAAAAAAGGAAGACAATGATGTTAATAAATACCTAGTAGGTACCACAAGCTTGTTAGAAAAGATAATGGGCAGAGACAGATCCTTCTGTTACAATATTAAGTTTCTCAACTTACAACTCTTTAGAACTTATGCAAGTTATTTACTCCTCATTTACTCATGAGTAAACAGGTAGTGGAATAATTTGTTTCATAAATGATATGTTTCAGAGGGATTAAACAAGGACCCTATTAATAATTATTATGTGACAACAAGTGCGTGACTGAGACAAACTACGATATCTATCTGGTCACCCTATTTAGTATGCAAACTATTGAGGTAAAGAAGATTTGTGTTTGCTGTTTTCTCTTCATGCTCCCAGTAGGGAGGTCAAGATGTGTCATGGCTATTCTCTCTGTGTAGTATTGCCCAAAGGAAATTAGCTTCTAATAATCTGGGCTATTTTTGTAGTCAATTCTACCCTATTATCTTCTTCAGGGTTGTGATGTCAGTCATCAGCTTTTTAAAAAATATTCATAGAGGGGTTAATAATATAAAATAATTTTATCTATGGTTATATTTCAATTACAACTAGGGTCATAAGGTTTTAAACCCAAATATATAAAATTTATAACAAGAAGTTAAGGTATGAGAAATGGAGGACGAAGAAAAATTATTGTTTGTACTGGGGGATGTCCTCAAATCCCTTAGAAAGTAGCACAAAGTGTACTCCCCTTCCTTGTTACCTTTTAAATCTTGCTTGGTAGATGATGAGGATAACAGCCTGAGTTTCAATTCAGGATTTGCTTTGTAATAGTTGTGACTGCTCAAGAAAAGGCCAATAATTCATAGTAAACTACACTTATCTCAACAATAAAATAAGGTTATATCATTAAAAACAGCAAAATGTTTTGAAGACTAAAGGAAGTAGAAATGTTGATTGCTTAGCATGGTGTCTGGCATAATAAATATTCAAGATATGCAACTTAGGTATCATTGATTTCATTTTATATTATGGGATTGTTAGTATTGATATTGTCTCCTAGTAAATAGTTTTGAAACCATGTATGCTCTCCAGTGAGCAATTGCTAGATATTATGTTCCATTCTTATCTCCATCATTTGTTTAAAAACTTTAGTGAATGAAAAATACCCCAGGGACTCTACTCTTCAATCACTTTAATTCCAGTTATAAAATTATATGATCATGGTGAACAAATTTATAAAGTAAGTATGGATAAACTCTAAAGGCTTTCTATCCCCAAGATACAAATAACACTCATAATATAATGTGGGCTGTTTCTTCATGAATCCTATAACCCTCCAGTTATTAATGTTTGTATTCTCTCTTGTACTTGATGTTTTCAAATTTAAAACATGGTAACATTTTTTCCAGTTTCCAAAGGGAGTTCTAATTTGACAGTCTGTAGAATTTTGCTTCTCTGAGGACACTTCTTGATGCATTTTAACTTAATCCAAAACCTCTTTTTATATTGGAAGGTAGTGCAAGTTCATGTTTCTTTAAAACTAAGCCTTTAATTTATTTTCATTTAACAAATATTCTAGTATACCAAAGCAAAATAGACACATAAATTATATGCCTATTCAGAAATAAAAGAAATAATCATCAGAAACAATATAATAGAATGCCAAACATTATTCTCACAATGTCTATAAACACTTTAGCCAACATGTTATTTTATTGTTTTTAGTGTACAGGAAGTAATGTTTAAGAATAGAGGTTTTGGGGCCAGCCGAGTGGCTCGTTGGTTAAGAGCTGGCTTGGGACTCCAGGGGTCCCCGGTTCGGATCCCACATATGAGGGCCAGTGACACTGACCTCTACAGCTAAGATGCTGAACAACAGCTCAACCTGGAGCTGGGCTGCCATGAGTCGCCAGCGACTTGTGTAGGCTGCAGCCCCTGTGGCAATGGGTTGCCATGGGCTATCGTGTGTAGCCAGCAGCCAGCGTGAGCGGCCAGCAGCCGCAGTAAGCGGCCATCCAGAAGCCGGCGACTGATCTGCCTAACCCGGGAAGAGCACAATGATGGTGCCAACTTGGGCCAGTGAAGCAATGTCCTCTACAACTAGACTGAAGAACAAAATGACAGCAACTTGTCTGTTCCCCTTCCCCCAATTCCCCAGCGCTCTTCCTATCCCCCAATTCCCCAATAAAAATCTTAAAAAAAAAATAGAATAGAGGTTTTGGAGTCGGAATGACCTGTCAAGTTCCCATCTCCAGTTCTCATTTGCTGTGTTCCCAGCAAGGCTCATAATTTCTTCAGTCTTGATTGTCTCATTTTTGAATTAGTGTTAATTATACATACATTACATAGTAATATATACTTTACATAGTTACTGTAATAATTAATGATTTGGTGCAATTAAATTTTCTAGCCAAATACCTGACATAGTAAATACTCCATAAGTTGTGGTTGTTTATAGTAATACTTCTATAATTTGTTCTTCCTTGTTTTCTATGGATGTTGATAAAATTGAATATTTGAGATATTTAGAATTGGACTTTTCTGTGATGTACTAAAATATTCTAAAAGATAGAGTTGGTGTGTTGATACTAATGTAGAAACCATACATGAAAATAAACATTTCCTTCTGGAATCCTATTTATTAATAGAACAAAGGAGATTCTTCATGTGTTTGTATGTATAATTTCATTTCCTTAAGCTAATAAAGATTTAGGAGTAATGCTTTTAGAAATACATATAATTAAAAAAATAGTTAAGATTGCTGGTAAAGTATGATTATAAAAAGGCTAGCTCATACAATTAATCTTTTGTTTGGGCCACGGCCATATCTCCTCATCCATTGTTTTACCTCTGTTCTTGCTCTTCTATATTTCACTATTCCCACAGGAGCTAGAGTGCTTTTGTAAAACATGAATCAGATTATGTGACTGTTCTGTTAAAGATCCTCAAATACTTTCATTTCACTTAAAATAAAATTTAAATTCCTCATCCTAGTTTACAAAACTTATATGATGTATTCCTTGCCTAGCACTCTCACCTAAATGCAAACCACTCACTCTCTTCCTAGTTCATTATGCTTCACCTATAATTTTCTTTCTATTCATGGAACACATTTATGTTTATTCCTAGAAAAGGCACCTTGTATTTGCCATTTCCTCTGCCTGGAAAGTTCTGAACCTGGATTTTAACACAGTTGTGATAGTCTTATAATTCAGATCTTAACTTAGTGATGGCTCCTTTCAGAGGCCTTCCCCAACTATCAAAACAAATGTAGTTTAAACCCCTTAACCATCACCAACTACATCAATCACTGTCAATCATATCACTCTTGTATTGTCTTAATGCTTATTGCTCTTTGAAATTCTTACTTATTCAATTTTCTACCTGTTAATTACAAACCAATTGAGACCAGGATTTTGTTGACTTTTTCCACTGTTGCATTTCCAGCACCCAGAACATTATTTTGTAAATGACAGTAACACAATACATATTTGTTTAATAACTGAGTGAAAATATACGAATTATAAGAAAAGTTTGCTTACAGTATCTCTTTAGTAAATTTGAAAAAAAAAATGTTGAAAAAAGAATTTCAGTGGCAATGAGCAGCGGGGAGGGTGCACTACCTTTCCCAAGTTGAAATGTATTGTACAACAATGGCAATTTAAAAATGGTGAGAGTGGACAGAAGTATCAACAGATACACCACTGAAGTAGTGTAACTCGTACACACAACCTATTCATCGCTAAATTGTATACAGTTTAAATCTTCCATAGGTTTCACATCCGGCCCTTTCTCTGCATTCCTTTTGATGTGCTTTATTTTGGGCTCTCATCATCCTTCCCTGTCTTCTAATTAGGTAGTATATTTAAAGTATGAATTTTACTCTTGTTTGAATCAAGAATCAGTGGAATTCGCTATGTTGCAATCAACATGCTTATATATATATATATATATATATATATATATATATATATATATATATATATATATATGTATGTATTAAATTCTGTCCTATAATTAATCTACTTAAAGTGAAAGCCTCCATTTGATTTTTAAAATGTTTGTCTTAAGTACTGCATCATCACGCCCAATACACAGTAAGTTAATACTTTGTTATTTTTCACCAGGGCTTGGCAAATTGAAGGCCATGGACTAAATCCAGCTGGCCAACTGTTTGTAAATAAACTTTTATTGAATTACAGCCACACTCCTTTGTTTATGTATCATCTATGGCGGCTTTAGTGCTACAACGGCAGAATAGTTAAAACAGACAGTGTGGCCTACAATGCCAAAAATATGCATTACATGCCCCTTTCAGAAAAAGTTTTATCATTCCCATTTTATATCATTGCTTTGTAGAGATTAGAAGCTGTATACACTTCAAATAATTTTTCTGCTGCAGCTTTATAAGGCTTTATATACTTTATATAGTCACTGTAATAATTGCATGATTTGGTGTAATTTAAATTTCTAGCAAAATTTCTCACATAATAAAATTCCTGTCACATACCTATCTCTTTCTTTTTCTATGCACTATAAAGATTACCTCTCAACATTTCTTATTAGCCCTTAAACGTTGGCAAAAATACATTACTTCATTTTGACAAACTTCTTAATAAAACCGTTTATTCACAAGTTATCTTGTTTAGCAGGAGGCCCATAAACCACGGTGCAATTCAGTATATCATGCTATTTTAAGCTTTCAAAGAAATAATTAGTTTCTCCAAAGAAGTGAGATTACTGCCATCACTAAATAACTATATCTAAATGCAAAGATCTTCAGTTTGTTGCATACAGCTGCAGTGCACAGCCTGTTGACATGGTATTAGATATAGTTAAAAACATAAGGAAGTTTATGATGATGATATAAAAATATAAAATTTTGATGCATATATAAATACTTTCATTATTAATTACTTGGAATAACATCACTCATGGTGACAGGGAGAGCTGTCATTTCACAAGAGAAGTTTCAATTTTTGACCCACACTTGGTAAAGAATTTCTCTTGAGGTGGTACCTGTTCCCAAACTATATCTGTAGATGATGAAAGCAAAAAGTCACTGGTAAATCCCCATATAGAAACAAAGTCACGTAAAATGAATTTAATTTGAAAAACTAAGGCCCTCTTCCAGAAGCACAGTACTCATCAATATAAAAACTTTTTTTTTTTTTTGGATTTAAGCTTCAAATTCTCTATACAGTAAGGATTACAAAAGACATTTTCCCTACTGTAATAAGGCTTCTGGTCTTCTTGGCCCCTTCACAATATTAGCTATGGCTTAGGATAAGAGAAAAATAATACCAGTTGCCAGAGATTGCTTTGTCCGTTATGATGTCAATAGCCGTCCCTCACCAGTAACTTAATTCTTCTTGAAACATCCTGGCGACTTCTCTTTGCCTACACACAGGCAGCTTTGATTTGTAGGGCAGACATTTCAGAGTTAGGCATCTCAGTAGCACATTAAATTCATGGTCATCACCATAAAATGAATCCTTATATGGCAAAACTACCTTGCTTCGTTTTCCAGTCAAATTGTTCTTTCCCTCGGTGCTATAGTTATTTCAAAACTATGCAGTAAAACAGGGTTGTTGACAACCTGCCCTGTTAGACACGTGAGTCATCTACGTCTTTACTACATAAACCGGAAAAAAAAAGGGTTAAATTCCTCACTCCTCAGTTTTTCTCTTTTGTAAAATGATAATAGTGAAATCTATAATATAAACTTGTGATAGCATTAATGGCATCTATCATATAGTTAGCCCTAATAAAAAATGTATTCTGGTCTCCATGATGGCCTTCTCCTTCCTCCTCATCATCACTGTCTTGAAACATCTAACCCATTTGCTACTCTTTCACCTGAGGAAGTAGAAGCAATTCAACAAGGTTAACCCTGTACCCTTCTGTTTCTCCTTTCATCATATTTCAATAGAGGAGCTGGCTTCTTCCTGTTTTAGGCCTGTCTCTCTCTATCTTCTAGTCGGTAAGCATTCCTATGGGATGTTATTCAGTATTCAACCACTTGCTATTTCCTAAATCATTCCTGGAATGTGTAAATATTCTCTAATTAAAAATAAATTAGGAAGGGCCAGCTGAGTGGCTCAGTTGGTTAAGAGCTCGCTCAAGAGTTTGAGCTCTGAGCAACAGTGGTTCGATGCCTGGACCGAGCTGAGCTGACGCTGAGCTGGCAACAAGTGGCAGGATGGCTCAGCTTAAAAAAATAAAACAAAATAAATTAGGAAACTACAGTATGGAATGGAACTACAGTATAGCTCCTTTTGCATAGATCCAGGTTTTGGTTCTCCTTGCCTCGTTGCAGTCCTAAGGGCTTCTCACAGACACTAGGTGCTTCACCACCATGAATAGATTTCCTTACCCTGCTCACATTTCCTTACCCTGCTCACATCTCCTTATCCTTCATCAAAATGTCATATTTACCCTTTTGCATATGCTTCATTTTTGTGCCAGGACCATGACTGACAAAGATACTGTGAGCTTCATGGCATCGGTAGGAGTGCTATGTTAGAGTTTCAAAGGGTTTTAATTTTGCAAACTCTACTAATGGTTTAATCCCTGCAAGACTTTTGAACAGTCAGCAATGAATGGTGGCCAAAGACTATTAGAAAATATATGATCAGACTTGCATTTCATGAAAAGAGTTTGCTACTTATCTCAGGAACTGATTTCTCTTCTTGTCCATAATAAACACAATTTCCAATCTTCACTTTACTCTCAACAGTAGAATATTTACTCTTCATCATTACATACTTAGAAACAATATTTATTAACATACAAAAAGAGCAAGTGAAATACTATCCGTGTTTCCTTGGCCACAGTTACAGCTGTCCCAGAGAGAAGAAAGCACATTACATTTAAGAAGCACCTAAAAATCATTTTGTTAAAACACATTTAACAACTCATCTTTTGAAGCACAAAAAGAATGTAAAATCTTAGGGAACATGTCTTCAAATGTTGGCAGAAAATCAACCTGTCTGGTAATTACATCATGGAATAGTCCTTTTGCAGTAATTAATATAGTTAAGGTTTAAGATCCCATGCTATGTTATATTTGAATTCTACGCATTTCTTTCTCTTTTTTCTGTTCCTGCCTCCCACATCCTATGACGTCTGTGGAGATTACAGAATTATAAATTCCAGATGACAATGTGATCACTAATTTTCAAAACAATTTCATTTCTATTTCAACCATAAAGCAGAATGATCAAATGTGTAAATGTTTCTATTATAGTTATTATTATTTGTGTATAAGAACAAAGAGTTGGATTTTTAAAATAAATTATATCTATTAATTATGGTATTTTCTTTCTCTATCAAGCTCACCTTTGAAGTTTCTAAAGTTTGATTGGCTAAACATAGTTTTTTGTTTGTTTCTTTGTTTTTCCCCAAACTAATGCTTCAAAAAAGAGGCATAAATAAATTACACTTTGAATAAAATGGGACCCAGAATAGTCTAGGTGCCTGGGGGCTCTAAGAAAAAAAAAGAACTGAACTGCTCATGTCTGCTCCAGGGAAACAGCAGTACTGTAGACAGGCACCATAAGGACCATGGATTACAAATTCCAGAAAAAGTAAAATGGAAACACTTCTTCTCTATGGGGAATCGAAACACATAGATCCAGATAAGACTCATTGACAGAAAAAGTTTTAGAGGCCTTTGGAATCCCTACCTGAGCTGATTAGTGGTGATCTTTCTCTCTATGAAGCCTGTCCATAAAGACTGGGAGAGTGGACTGATTTTTCAAATGTGTGGATCCCAACATAAAATAACAACACACAAGAGAAAATTAGAATTCATGGGCCAACAAAAGGAAAAAAATAATAAATCTCCAGAAACTGACCCCAAATTAGTGAAAGTATGAATTGCCTGTCAAAAAATCCCAAATAATCATCAGAAAGATATCCAACAATCTCAAGAAAATGATAAATGAACAAAATAAGAAGACCAACAAAGAGATAGAAATATTAAAAACAACAAACAAATTTTGAAGCTGAAGAATAACTGAATTGAAAAAAAATTCACTAGAGAAGTTCAACAGCAGACTTGATCAAGCAGCAGATTGATTTAATGAACACAAAGACAGGCCATTTTAAATTATCCAGTCACAGAAGCAAAACGACAAAAGGAATGAAGAAAAGTGAAGAAAGCATAGGGTACTTAAGAGATATAACAAAGAGGACTAAAATATTCATTATGGGAGTTCCAGAAGGAGAAGTGAAATAAAATAGAACAAAAACCTTATTTGAAGAAATAAAGGCTGAAAACTTCCCAAACTAGGGAAGGAAAGGGACATTCAGAGTCAAGAAGCTCAACAGACACAATTAGGATAAAATCAAGCAAACAAGCAAAACCAAAATAAAGCAAAAATAAAAGGCAAACACATTGAGACATATTACAATCACATTGTCAAAAGTCAAAGATAAAGAGACAATTTTGAAAGCATTAAGAGAAAGAAACTTATTGCTTAATGGGAACCCCCATAAACTTAACCAAATTCTTAGCAAGAATTTTGAAGTCCAGAAGGAAGTGGGTTAATATAGTAAAAGCACTGAAAGGAAATATAAAATCTGCCAAACAAGAATATTATAACCAGAAAACCTGCCCTTCAAAAATGAAAGAAATAAACATATTTCTTGATTTAAAAAAAAGAAAAAGAAAAAACAAAAAACCAAGGGAATTTATCACCACTAGACCTGCCTCACAAGAAATTCTAAAAGGAGTCCTTAAAACTGAAATAAAACTTGCTAGACAGCAACATGAAAATATATGAAATATATGAAAATACAAAGTTTTCCGATAAAGGGAAATCTATTGATAAAAATAGAGTACTGTATTGATGGTATGCAAATCACTTTTAATCCTTGGTATAGAATTTAAAAGACAAAAGTATAAGAATAGCTATAACTATATAATATGTTCATGGATATACAATATAAAAACATGTCACTTTTGACATCAATAAGAAACAGTGTGTGTGAAGTGAAGAAATAAAAGTAGTTTTTTCTGTATGTGATTGAATGTTAGTTGTAGTCATGTTAAAATAAATTATTATAACTATAAGATGTTTAATGGAAGTCCTACAGTAACCACAAAGAACATACCTAAGAAAAGATATACAAAAGAAAATGAAATACACACATGCATACACACACACAAACACACACACACACACACACACAAATATGTGTTTGTAAAAAAAAATGAATTAAACACAAAAGAAGATGGAGAAAAAAAGAGAGACAAGAACATTCTAAGACAGACAGAAATAATTAACAAGATAATAATAATAAGTTCTTTCCTGTCACTCATTATTTTAAATATAAATGCATTAAACTTTCCAATCAAAAACAAACAAACAAAAAACACAGAGTGGCTGAATAAACAAAAACCAAAACAAACAAAGCAAAACAAAACAGATCCAATGATACTATGCCTAGAAAACATTCACTTTATATTTCATGCAAGCACTGAAAAAAAGAGTACAGGATTCATAGACAAAACAGAGCTTAAGTAAAAAACTCTCATCAGACAAAAAGAAGGACATTATGCCATGATAAAGGGTCAATTCAGCAAAAGCTTCTGCACAGTAGAGAAAACACTCAATAGAGGGAAAGGCAACTTATACAAATGGGAGAAAATATTTGCAAACCACGTATCTGATAATGGATTAATACCCAAAATATAAAAGGGACTCACACAGCTCAAAAACAAAATAATAAATAAAATAACACAATTTAAAATGGGCAAAGGACTTACATAGATATTTGTCCAAAGACATACAAATAGCAAACAGGTAAATGAAAGAACTGTTGAACATTACAAATCATCAGGGGAATGCACATCAAAACTACAATGATATTATTTCCTTATACCTTTTAGAATAGCCACTGTAAAATTAATAGTAATAATAATAATAATAATAATAATAAGTGACGGTGAGGATTTGTTGAAATTGGCACACTGTATACTGTTGGCAGAGATGTTAAATGGTGCAACCGCTGTGGAAAACAGTATAAAGTGTCACCCAAAAATTATATATAAAAATGCATTATGAGGGGCTGGCCGAGTGGCGCAATAGTTAAGAACTGGCTTGGGATGCCAGAGGGCCCCGGTTC
>NW_017732900.1:57176-62778 GCF_001890085.2 Hipposideros armiger
CAACTAGTCTGTTCCCCTTCCCCCAATTCCCCCAGCACTGTTCCCATCCCCCCAATTCCCCAATAAAAAAAAATCTAAAAAAAAAAAAAAGCTAGCATGAAGTTAAAAGACAAAAGTAGCAAAATCAATTATAATTAAAATAAGTAGTTAGGGATACACAAAATAAAAATATGTAAAATATTGTATCAGAAAGGTAAAGTGGAGGGGAATATACATAACAATTTTACTACTTTCAAACTTAAGCTTTTTTCAGTTTAAAATACCCTGATTTTATATATGTATATATATGTGTATATATATATATGTATATATGTATATGTATGTAAATACACATATATCTATCTCACTGTAACCACAAACCAAAAGTCTATGAATACACACACACACACACACACACACACACATATCTGAAATATAATACTAAAAAAAAAATCCATCAAATAACAAGGGAAGAGAACAAGAGAAGAAAGGACCAGATAACCACAAAACCAACGAAAGAACAATTAACAAAATGGCATAAGTACATACCAATCAATATTTACTTTAAATGTAAATAGACAAAATGTTCCAATCAAAAAACATAGAATGACTGAATGGGAAAAAAACAAACAAACAAACAAAAAACAAAACTATCTATATACTGCCTACAAAAGACTCACTTCAGATTGTAAGACACACTCAGATGAAAAGTAAAGGGATGGAAAAAGATATTCCGCACAAATGGAAAGAAAAAGAAAGCTGCGGAAGCAATACTCATATCAGACAAATAGACTTCACAACAAAAGTTTTAACAAGACAAAGAAGGGCATTGCATAATGATAAAGGGGTCAATCTAAGAATAGAATGCATTTGCAAACATTTATGTGCCCAACATAGGAGCACCTAATTATAGAAAGCAAACATAGACAGGCATAAAGAGAGAAACTGATATTAATACAATGATAGTAGGGGTCTTTAATACCCCAATAACATCAGTGGATAGATCATCCAGGTAGAAAATGAATAAAGAAAACAATGGCCTTAAATGGCATATTGTATCAAAGAGATTTGATAAATACATAGAGAACATTTTATCCCCAAACTGCAGAATACACATTATTTTCAAGTACACATAGAACATTTTTCACGATAGATCACATGATAGGCCAAAACCAAATCTCAATAAATTAAAAGAGGATGTCATCATACCAAGCACCTTTTCTGACCACAATATCAAACCAGAAATCAATTACAAGAAGAAAATGAAAAAAAAAAACACAAGCACTTGGAGACTAAGCAACATGCTACTAAACAATCAATGGGTCAAAGAAAAAAAATCAAAAAAGAAATTAAAAACAAAAATGCTTGAGATGAATATGGAAACAAAAATTTCCAATTTCTATGGGACCAAGCAAAAGCTGTTCTAAAAGGAAAGTTCACAGCAAAAGGGCCAACCTCAAGAAATATGAATAATCCCAAATAAGCAATATAACTTTGTTTTAACCCAGACTATCAACAGAGGAAAGTTCTTACCCCATTTAACACTGAAACTCTCACTGCCTACATGACCTTATGAGCCACAGCCACATTTAAAATTGCACTATTGGTAAGAGATGGAAAGAAAGGGTGATGCAAGATTAACATCATCATAACTATTCAGAGTTAGCTAATGTAGAAAAAGACCACACAAAACACATTTCCAAACAACAATTTTGTGCTCATTCTAGGTTACTTTTTTATGATGTTACAATTATTTTCAAGTTGGCAGTATCATTTAAAGAACAGAGAATAGGGGAATATTCTTGTCTTATCTATTCCACTGGATAAATTGAGCAAGTCATTTTTTATGATGTTACAATTATTTTGAAGTCATATCATTAAAAATTTTCCCAAACTGACCCAGTGGCTGCATCGGAGTTTTATGTGGTAGAGGGTAAGGGTCAGAGGTTATCACAAGCAACCTGTGGGTAGCTTTTTCAAAGTATTCACGCTTTTCCTAGTCCAAATCCTTTCTCAGTCTTTGGGATAATCTCTGGACTAATCTGGAGGAGAGAAGGGTAGAGATGAAATTTGAAAAGCATTGTTGATTTTAAAAATCTCTGTAGTAGACTCTGATGCATGTCCCTTTCCAATTTAACAAGAACTAGAGTGCAGTGAAGGAAGCTGTTTGAAAGTTCCAAGTCCAACATTAAATAAAATCCTAATGATTATACTGTTTCTTTACAAACTCAGAAAAAAAAATCAATTTAAAAAGAAAAAAAAAAGTTGGCTTTGAACTTTAGTAAAAGTATCATCTTTTTATTCATCTATAGCATAAAAAATAATCTAAAAGCTTGAAAGTCTCCTAAAGGCAGTATAATAATCTAGCTTATTCTTGTGTTTTCTAAGATTCAAGAAAAATGAATTGTTCCTGTGGACAGAAAAGGGGCCACATGTTTTACCTGACAAGCTCAGGGGACTGAAAAATAACCACAGAGGATCCTGTGAACATAAAAATTCTTAACTAAGGTGGGCCATGGCGGGGGAAGTCACATCTCCAGCTTCCTCATTAACTTAAGCTGTGCCTTTTCAGTGGGACTGTTCTTTGTCTTTCTGTACCTAAAATAATATTTTTAATCCTTTTTTCCAGACCAGACCTGAAAACTGCAAAATTCCTCATTATTATACTTGTCTCCTGATTACCATCTCTATGTGCTGCAAAAAGCTGTTAGCTATCCTGCACCCACCTGTGTGGGAGGAGTACCTGTCTCTCCNCGTCCTCCACAACTAGACTGAAGAACAAAATGACAGCAACTTGTCTGTTCCTCTTCCCCCAATTCTCCAGTGCTGTTCCCAATTCCCCAATAAAAATCCTTAAAAAAAATGCATTATGATCCAGCAATGTCACATCTGTTATTTACCCTATACAATTAAAAACAGGATCTCAGATATTGGCATACCTATGTTCATTGCAGCACTATCCACAGTAGTCAGGAGGTGGAAACAATCTAAATGCCCACCAATGGATGAATAGATAATAAAACGTATATAATTGCAATGGATATTACTCAGCCTTAAAAAAGAAAGAAATCCTGTAATATGCTAAAATACTGATAAAACTTAAGGTCATCATATTAAGTGAATGCTTCTAAGCCAACCATGAAAGTACAAATATTGTATGATTTCACTTATACATTATACCCAAAATAGTTAAACACAGAAAAGCAGAAGTTAGAATGGTAGTTGCCAAATGTTAGGGGGTGGGGGTGGGAAATGGAGAGTTGTGCAATAAGTTTGAAGTTTCAATCACGCAAAGTGAAAAACCTCTAGAGATGTGCTCTACAAAAATGTACATATATTTAACAAAACTGTATTGTACACTAAAAATTTTGTTAATAGGGTAAATTTCATGTTATGTGCTTTGTTTTTTAACACAATAAAAAACAAACAAACACACAAAAAACTCCTTTCTGTGACAAAATTAGAAGCAAGGAAATCAGCAGTCAGTGATAATTGAAATGTTGATATTATGTGAACTGTTGAATAAAACTTTTATGTTAAGCAACCAATCACTATTAACTTGAAATATCTCATTATGTACATATTTGAATTAAAGTCTAATGAAAATAAAAAACTAAAATAAACAAAACCCTAATGTTAAGCATTTGGAGACCTAATTCCAATATCAGCAACGTGGAAGCCATTATGTGCAATGCTTTGATTTATCAGATGGGGATAGGTTGTCCTATTTGATAGTGCTTGCCTAATAATCAAATATTGTATTATAAAATACAATACATTGAAATAAAGGATTGAGAGAGCGAGCCCATAAGAAGACTCTGAACTTACCTTCTCCCACGAACACACCAAATATATACCTAAATATAGAACAATTCCTTTTGAAGAACTGAGGGCTGATTGAACAGCTTCCACACAACTAACAACATAGACCACATACAGAATGGTAGGAGTGATGGAGACACAGTGATTATGAAACCCTACCCATGACATGGAGAATTACAGCAAGGAGGAAGAATATCACTGAGGTGCCCATGCATAAATATGCCAGCCATGGGACACAGCAAGAGCAGATTAAAGGGCACATAGACTATACGTGAAGGGATTCCATTTACTAACCGTAGAACATCTGTCAAATGGGAAAGGAACTGCTGGAACTGTCCCTAGGATTGGAGGCTCTGGTGAGCACCATTTTTTACGCCCCCCCCCTCTAGCTTGATAGAGAGGGTGGGAGCATGATACAGGTGCTTGAGCTGGCTTGCCAAGGCTACCTACCCAGTGTGCCCCAGTCCCTTGACCCATAACAGCTCCAGCCACCTCCTAAAGGCAGCCTCTGCCCATGCCTCCTCATGCTCATTCCAGGTTCAGCCATCCTGTCGAATTAGTTCTAGTGCATTGCACAGCAGGACGCCCCAGCCCACACCTGCTCCAGCTCCAGACAGCCTGTCAATAGCTGACACATGCAGTCTACACAGAAGCTGCACCTACACAAGGCCACTCCTTAAAGACTAGGAGAGGTAGCTCTCATGCCTAATTCATAGAAACAAACATAGAAAGTCAAACAAAATGAGGATATAAAGGAGTATGTTCCAAACAAAATAACAAAAGAATCCCTGGGTCGGGGGTGTGAGGTGGTGGGACTCTAATGAAACAAAGAGAAGTAATCTACTCAATAAAAAGTTCAAAGTAATGACCATAAAGAACCTCCAAACTTGGGAGAAAATTGGAGGAACACAGTGAGAACTTCATTAAAATGTTAGAAAATATAAGAAAATAACCAATCAGAACTGAAGAATACAGTAACTGAAATAAGAAATAAGAACCATCAATTTAGATATACAGAAGAATGGATCAGTGATCTGGAAAATAGAATAATAGAACTTACCCAATCAGAACAGAAAAAACAAAACAATTAAATGAGGGTAGTTTAAGGGACTTCTGGGACAACATCAAGCATATTAACACTTGCATTATAGGTGTTCCAGAAGGAGAAGAGAAAGGAAGGAAAATTTCTTTAGAAAAATAATGACCAAATAATTTCTTAACCTGGGGAAGGAAACAGATATCCAGCTATAGGAAGCACATAGAGCCCCCAAAAAGATGAACCCAAAGAGATTCACACAAAAACATGTTATAATTAAAATGGCAAAAAAATTAAAGAGATAATTGTAAAGGCAACAAGAGAAAAACAACTATTCACATACGAGGGAATCACCTCGTATAGGACTATCAGCTGAATTTTCAGCAGGAAATTTGTAGGTCAAAAGGGTATGGTGGGATATATTAAAAGAGCTGGAAAAAACACAAAACAACAACAAAAAAAAACAACCAAGAATACTCTACACAGTAAGGTTTTCATTCAGAATTGAAGGATACTTTCTTAGACAAGAAAACAGTAAAAAAAAACAAAAAACATCACTAACCTGCACTTAACAATGAATGTTAAAAAGTCTTATTTAACAAGAAACAAAGAAAGTCAACAGTAGAAATAAGAAAATAAATGAAAGAAAAAAAAAACTCATTGGCAAAGGCAAATGTATCACAGTAGTAGATTAGCTACTTAAAAGCTAGCATGAGGGCCGGCCGAGTGGCGCGATGGTTAAGAACTCGCTTGGGATGCCAGAGG
>NW_017732900.1:66073-122754 GCF_001890085.2 Hipposideros armiger
TAGGCCCAGGAGGATACTATAAAAATAAAGGGTTTATGTCATTGCTGAGGAAACACAAGCTTATAAAACCCTAGTCTCAAACTTTAGCCAGAGTCAGAGGGAAATACTATCTTTATTATTTAGGCAGACACAAATCACTGACTGAGGGAGATCCTATCTCTATCTTCCAATGCTCTTTGCTATCCCAACACATACCTGATAAATGATTTCATACCTAAGAGATCATATTCACAATGTACACAATCAATAGTAAATTTATTTGGTGTATACATATTTGAAATATTAAAATATTCCCCTTTATATTTTTTAATGAAAAGTCAATGTTTTTCATTTATTATTCAATCACTTATTAACTTACTTGCTTATTTAATCATGTATTCAATAAACATTTTTTGATTGCCATATATCTGTCATACACTCCGAGCAAGAGTTACAAGATTAAAGTACAATCAATTAATATTCTCCAGGAGCTAACTGAACAATTCATTTGCTAATTATGGACTGCATTCAAAGAAGTCACAGAGACAGAGTGATACAGACAGACCCAGATTTTCAAAGAATGGAATTAAATTTGTCAGTCAAAGAGTGGGGATGGGCATATCTATAGGGAAGAATAAAAAAAAAAAGTGAGACGACTTTAGTATGGAGTATTTGGAAAAAACAGTAAGTACTTATGTGGGAATGGCTAGAATTACCAGGAAAGTAAATGGAGTCATATGAGGAAGATACATGTCGGCGACCATAGTAATTTGTGGTTCTATTTGTAGGTGACAGAGTAACATATAAACATTTTAAGTAAGCAAGTACCATAATCAGATTTGAATTTCAGAAAGGTTACTTGACTGAGGAATTAATTGGATTATAAGAGGCAATATTCTAAATAGAGACTGTAAATAAAAACCATCAGGGTCTTAAAATAGGTCTAGAAAATGTAAACTTTCAAGCCCTCTCTTCCCATCCTACCTATATTCATTCCAAAAAAATATATTTGGTGTATCTTTATGACTCTTGATACATACTGTCAAATTATTTTCCATAGCATGGTACTTAAGCAGCATGGTACTTAATCAAAGTTTAGTTTCAGCACATCTAATAAAAAATAACCTAATGTTAAAAATCACCCTTGTCAGTTCCTGAAAAATGTGTCATTTTGAAGATCTAGATTCTTTCAAAATGTACACTACTTTTTTTCCCCCATGTTGAAATAGATTACTACTCCCTCGGTAAAATATCAGATGAAGTGATAGCTTGTGTGAGGAGCCATAGTTTATTAAAATAAGTACCGTGTTTTAAAAACTAGCAGCACATCCAGTGCTGAGCAAAGGGCACACTCTGGGGGACATGGGTTGGAACTGGCAAGGACCGAAGAAACAGCAGATTCTTATTTCCTTCCGTGACCCACCGGGTTTGGGACATATATTCAGTGGAATATTCAGTGGAATGACTATTCCCAACAGCGTTTGAATTTATCCATTCTCTCTCTCAACCATGTATATCTGAAACCGGGTAATTTAAATGTAAGTAGTAAAAGTCAACTGTACAAAGTTTTCAATTCATTTTCTTTGCAATAATGAGAATTGAGTCCATATTTTTTGGTAAAGAGTATTAAGGAGGACCAACGTTTTTCCACTCCAAAATATGCCTGTTGGGACATTGATTCTAAACTGGACATTGTTAAGAAAAGAAAGACTCAGGAAAAACCTTTGAACTTCCCCTTAACTGCCTAAAAGGAATTTAGATAGGATAGAAGCACCAGTAAGGGAGGTACCATCACAGATAGCTACAGCTTACTATAAATTAATGTGTAATAGACAGAAAGGAACCTAGCAAGGCCCATTTGTGCAAAGTCCAACCTTTTGTTGTTAAAGCTGGCCCAGCAAACATCTATTTACCGAGCATTCATTTTTTCCATCTTCATGTGAATTGCCTTCCTGCCCTTTGAAGTCCCAAATCACAACCCCACCCCTCTTCTCCTTAGCTCTGGAAGTACATATAAGCCTCAGTCACCCAATCTGTCCTGGGGTCTCATATTCTTATGAAATGTAAATATGTATGAAATTTGGTTATTTCCTTCTGATAATCTCTCTGTTAATTGGATTATTAACCAAAGCAGAGGAATTTAGAAAGCTGGGTGGGAAATTATTTTTTGTGCCCCTATAGTCCTATCATCATTAAAATGAGGGAGAAGAGTTGTTTAGCTTTTGAATAGTGTTTATTCTTCAGTGACTTATCTATCAATATCCATTGCTTTTGCATTTATTAAAGTCATGATATATGCAAATCATATTTTGTCCAAGCTCTTTGTTTCAGAGAGATGTTAACAGGATATGCTATTGAAGGAAACAAGCCTTCTTCTATTCTAAAGAATAGTATGAGACATAATCATGCTGGATTCATAAAAAAACAGCAAGTCCTCTCCAGTGACTCTCATATCCCCAAAGTATATACTACAATACTGAAGGGAGTTTTATAGGCTGAGAGAAAGCTGGGAGATTTTCTCCGGGAAATGAGAGAGACCCTCCCCTCTTCAAGCCAAGTGTGGGAAAATGCTCAAAGAAACACCTGTAGAGATTGAAGTTGCTTTCAGGCAGGGCACCTTCTTTGTCATCTAAATGCTTGCTGAACTGCAGAAATGTATAGCCTCTATATTTCTTAGGAATGGAGTATGGCGTGAAAGTTCCTGAAAGACCTTGGTGTGTGTTCTGGAGAATTTGGGGATGTATATAAACCCAGAAACTGTTCTCTGCTAGAAAAGTCTAAAGGCAAAAAATCTGTTTGGAGAAGCATTCCATGGCATGGTGAGGACAGAGGGGCTAGCAGTTAAACGAGTGCCTCTACGTCATTTGACAGGATAAGCATGTTAAGATTTCCAAAGACAAATGGGACACTTGAGATGATAGTTTCGATAGATTTTGTTCATGAAGTCCCACTGATGAGTAGGGATGATAAAACATGGAACTGCAGCTTTTGAATAGGCCACTAGCCTTACATCAGACAACTGTGTAGGGTCAAAGTCCTTCTAGCACTTCCAAAGATCAGCATCACACATGATGGAACAGCTCTATTTTAGGTGGCCACACTGATGGCCATGATGGCCATATTTTGATATCACCCAATATGTACCCCCCAAGTCTTCCTCTAATCCCCTTTCTCTTCTCCTGTTCTGGTCCATATGCCTACAGTCAACAGCCAAGTCTGTGCTGGGGAGAGAGAAGCTGTGAATTTGATGGCAGAATTGAAGTTTTGCTTAGAACTAATCATCTTAATAAGTAAATGTGTCAGTGACCTTAGATTTTTCTTACAATTGAAAATGATTGGAAAGCCATAGGATATACCTAGAGTTGAACAAAAGGAATTTGATCAAGTATGATTGAAGGCAGCATCTGTAAAAAGGTAAAGTTAGCTTCCTATGTATACCCCACAGAGTTCAATCTCCCTCTCCATTTCAGTAATCCAGTTATAAGACCATCGATCATTTTACATATTTGTTTCAATATTTTCTTCTTGATGTTTTTAACCTCTTTTTAGAATTATATCAGAAGAATTTGTGTCTCCACGTGTATGTGAGAGGAAGCAATTAATATGTTCAAATATTTATACTTTCCTTTGTGATTGCTTCCATATCTTTTATATATTGAGTGAGTCATTCCCATTCTCTAAGGTAAAGCAATGTTTGCAGTACATTCTCTTTAATATTTCTAGCTTAATACTTTAATCTTTCAATTCATACTGAATATTTTTGGTCACTGCTATAAGTATAGTGGACCCTGTGATGTGCTTCCCTGAACTTCTTTTAGGATTAAAGAACTTATTTTCCCAGCTGCTGTAAATACTTCAACAGTCTTTAACTGTTACTCAGCTTCAGGGATTATTCCAGATGAAGAGTGTGGCCTTGAAAAAGAGTGTTGACCTTGGAGTGACCTGTATCTAATGATAGGTGGATGCAGGTGTAGAAAAATGCCTGGTCCCCTCTCCTTACTTAAAACAATCTAAAGAATACCTTTAGAGGTCATTATTTAGACTGTATCGGAGCCCATCTTCTCTGTCTACCCAGTTCTGCTTTTTCCCCCTATCTTCCACAGGTGTTGATACCAAAAGCCCTAAATTGATACTAATAATCACCTCTGCCCTTTGAATCCAACCTGTAACAAAAAATATTTAAACTGAATCCTCCTTCAAGATAAGTAACCATTTATTGCAACACCATTTATTGAAAAATGTTTATATTATCTGTTGTTATCTAATGGCTCCTTGATCATACAGTAAGGACATCTATGCAGTCCATTCAGTTTAATTGTATGATTGTATAGGTGTTTGCATGTATGGTTATGCTTGTACAAACATATGGAGAGGGTAGCAGAGCTCATGAGTTTGTTAAAGAAACAAAAATAAAGGATGAATCCATATTATAAACACTTTAAATGCCAGTGTAAGAAATTGTGACTTATACTTTAGGTAACACGGTGTTTTTAAGGCAGAAAAGTATAACAGCCACCCACCACCAATGTTTTTTAGCAGAAAAGCAGTAGCAGTGATATATATATATATATATATATATATATATATATATATATATATATATATATATATATATATCAACAGTGCTTAGAAGTTGTTACAGCAGATGAGGTAAAGAAAAAAAAGATAAATATCTAAAGTAGGATGCTGACACTGGCAAATATTATGAGGGACTCATTTAAAATAATTTGAAGCTAGAATTGATGGGACTTTGTGACACCATTGAAAAACGGATAGAAAGCTTTTCTTAACGTTATACACTGTTTAAATACATTATAATAGAATCCAACATACATTATTTTTAATGTTAAATATTAGAAGTATACTTATTCTATAGAAATAAAAATAATAATTCTTTAATCATACATTTACACCTAAGCTAGCACCATAGATAACTGATAAATGATACATTAACTATATTATTTTTGTTCTTGTGCTTTTGAAATGGAGGGATATTCAGATTTAAATTTACACATCTTTAGAGCATAAAAATTGCAACTGAATAATTTATGAGTAGTAGCACTGAGACTAAAGAGAATACAACATCATTTGAAAATATAACTTACTAAAAAAACACAAGGTTATGTATGCAGGGTAAAAGATAAACTTGAGATATTTCAGAATCTATAAACATAACAGTCCAGTTGAAAATTTCCAACTTTAAGTATGGCATGCTGAAGTGAATCACAATGAAAAATATGAATAATTAAAGTAAATGTCAATGTCAAAGATCCCACAACTTTTCAACTTTTTGTAATAAATCACAAAACTGTTTTCCCAGCACTAAACAAACTTATTTCTGAGAAAAATCTAAATGCATACAAATAAAAATTAAGGAGAGATCAAAGATAGTATATTAGATAAACACTGTGCCTGCTTCCTTCCATGAACACATTAAAATTACAACTAAATTATAGATCAACCTGGAGAACCATCTGAAATCTAGCTGAACAAAAGTTTTGTAACTAAGGATATAAAGAAGAAGCCATGTCTAGACTGGTAGGAGGGGTGGAGATGCAAAACTGGCTGGCTCCAAACCTCCATTTGGTGGCTGAGAATCAGAACGTATATCTCAGCTGCAGAGGCTCCCCCCAGAGGAGTGAGGGACCCCACCTTCCCCAACCCAAGTACTGGTTCCGAGAAGAAGAGCCCAAACAACATCTGGCTGTGAAAAACAATGGGGATTCAATCATCTAGATGGGACAGAAGGCTGCGGGAAACCCAGAGTCCTCTTAAAGGGACCGTGTACAGACCCACTCACTTGCAGGCACCCACCCTGGGCTCTGGCAGAGGGACGGTGACTCAGGGGCCTAAAAGGCATGTGAGGAGCAGGCTGAGTTGTGTGGTTTTTCAGCAAGAGCTGGAGGACAGTTGTCATTTTCCTGGTGTGGGGTCTTGCTCCCATGCAGCCAGCAGACAGGCTCCACCTTTTCTGTGTTAAGCCCTCCCCCTATGTTTACAGCCAAATCTGAATCTGATTGGTCTTCCCTGCTGACTCAATGAGAACCTACCCCATACAATTTCCCTAATGCCAGAGGCACTTTCTCTTTGAGCAGCCAGCCCCACCTGCATCACAATTTCTTGGAAAACTATCAGAATCCACGAGATCTGGGCCGCTGGCAACTGGCCTTGGTGTGCTCTGAGACTTCTGCTGAGTAGCTAAAGGCTCAGCACTGGTACCAAACCAGAGTCTACATTAACCTGGTAACCACAACGCTTCCCACTCTAGTGACTCTCTGAGACACCGCTTCACCCAAGTTGCGTGCCACAGGAGGATTTATCAGTGACTGAACCTTAAGGGAGCTGGCAGGTGGCAGCAAGCCTTGGGGTGTCCTGGCACATTGTGAAGCTACCCCAGGCCCAGTACTAGTGGCAGACATCTTTGGTTCACAGTGTGGTCTCTACCACATACCTCAGGTTTTAGCACAGGCAGTGAAAAACTGTGTATCATTTTGTAGCTCCTACAGGTCATCTCCAGCTGATCACAGTCAGTGACTGACCTGGGTCTGCACCAGAGCCCCTCCCACAAGACCCCCAATCCAACATATTTAGTAGTTATCTTCACACCACAGCAAAGCACTGCCCAATTAACCCCACAAGTGGCACACACAAAAGGCAGTCTCAACAGGAACCAGTCCCCACTGGGGTGAATCCCACTTAGTGGGGTAGGCCCCATGCACAGCAGCCTATAAGCTGTGGATGTGGCCAAACCCCACAGCCTGCCATCTTGAGGGTCAGTTCCACCCACTGATGTGTCAACAGCAATCAATGCTTAACTATAATAGAAGGGCAAACACAAGCCACACAAAGGACACTCCTGGAGCACCTGGCTCAGGTGATCAGGGAGACTGTGCCAGGGACCCACAGGGCACCTAGTACATAAGGTCACCTGACCAAGACTGGTAGTCATAGCAGATCTATGTAATGTATAGAAACAAACACAGAGAGTCAGTCAAAATGAGAAAATAAAGAAATATGTCCCAAATGAAAGAACAGGAGAAAACTCCAGAAAAAAAAAAACTAAACAAAATGAAGGCAAGCAACCTATCAGAGACAGAGTTCACAACAATGGTTATAAGGATGCTCAAGGAACTTAGTGAGAACTTCAACAAAGAGACAGTGAGCATAAAAAAGGACATAGAAACCATTAAAAAAAAAAAGAACCATGATGAAGTTAAGAATACAATACCTGAAATGAAGACGGCACTAGAAGGAGTCAACAGCAGACTAGATGAAGCAGAGGATCGAATCAGTGATTTGGAATACAAGGTAGAAGAAAACAACCAATTGGAACAGCACAAAGAAAAAAAGAATCCAAAACATGATAACGTTAAGAGACTGCTGGGACAACATCAAGTGTAACAGCATTCACATCATAGGGGTACCAGGAGGAGAAGAGAGAAAGCTAAGTATTGAGAACCTAGTTGAAGGAATAATGACTGAAAACTTTCATAACCTTGCAAAGGAAATAGACATACAATCCAGAAAGCTCAGAGAGTTCCAAATAAGATGAACCCAAACAGGCCTGCACCAAGACACATTATAATTAAAATGGAAAAGGTTACAGAAAAAGAGAGAATCCTAAAAGCAGCAAGAGAAAGACAACTGATAACTTACAAGGGAGCTCCCAAAAGATTGCCAGCTGATTACTTATTAGAAATTTTTCAGGAAAGAATAGATTGGCGCAAAATATTCAAAGTGATGAAAAGCAAGGACCTACAACCAAGACTACTCTACCTAGCAAGGCTATAGTTTAGAATTGAAGAACAGATAAAGAGCTTCCCAGAAGAGAAAAAGCTAAAGAAATTCATCATCATACCAGTATTACAAGCTATGTTAGAGGGACTTCTTTAAGATGGAAAAAAATAATAATAAAATTATGAATAATAAAATGGCAATAGCTACATATCTATTAAGAATTACTTTCCATGTAAATTGACTAAATGCTCCACTCAAAAGACACAGGAAGGCTGAATGGATAAAAAAACAAAACCCTTATATATGCTGCCTACAAGAGAATCACTTCAGATTGAAAGACACACACAGATGGAAAGTAAAGGGATGGAAAAAGATATTTCATGAAAATGGAAATGAGAAAAACAAAAAAAGCTGGGGTAGCCATACTTATTACAGACAAAATACTTAAAAACAAAGGCTATAACAAGAGATAAAGAAGGACCCCATAATCCCACTTCTAGGTATTTATTTGAAGAAACACAAAATGTAACTTCAAAGGGATATTTGAATCCATACGTTCATTGCAACATTGTTCACAGTGGCCAAGATGTTTAGGTATTCTGGGTGTCTGTTGATGGAAGAATGAATAAAGAGGAGGTGGTAGATATATAAAATAAAATATTGCTTGGCAATGGAAGCGAATGGGTTTTTGCCATCTGTGGGGGCATGGATGGACCTGGAGGTCATGGTGCTTAGTGGAGTGTCAGGCAAAGAAAGACAGATGCAATGTGATTTTGCTTATATGTGAAATCTAAAGAACGAAATAAACAAACAAAACAGAAATAAACTCATACAGAAAACATTTCAATGGTTGCTAGATGGGAGGGGTGTGGGGGGTGGGCGAAAAAAAGGTAGGGTATTAAGAAGTACAAATTTGTTGTTACAAAGTAGTTATAAGGATGAAGGGTATAGCATAAGGAATGTAGTCAATAATATTGTAGTAACTGTGTATGATGTCAGATGGTAGGTTTGTTGGTGTGATAGAGGGGAGGAGGTTGGGAGACAGAGTGAAAAAGGAGGAGGGATTAAGAAGTACAAATTGGTAGTTACAAAATAATCATGGGGGTGTAAGGCATAGAGAATATAGTCAATAATACAGTAATAACTATGCATTATGCCAGGTAGGTGCTAGACTATTCAGGGAGAGCACTTCTTAAATTGTATAAATGTCTAACCACTATGCTGTACACCTGAAATTAATATAAAATAATATTGAGCACAAAAAAAGTAACATTATCATCCTCAAGGGTGGTATATCAATAAATAATGTTTAAAATTTAAAAAAAATAAAGAAAATAATAAAAGATATATAAAAAATATTTAAGGAAATTAAGTTGAATTTAAAAGTAGGAAAATTTACTCTAGCTTCATTTGTGAATATACACACAACACACACACACACACGCAAACACACACACAGTAAAACCTTGGATTGTGAATAACATGGTTTGCAAGTGTTCCGCAAGATGAGCAAACATTTCTAATACATTTTAACGTGGTAAACAAGCGATGTCCTGCAATATGAGTAGTTTGTTTCCAGAACGAATTATGTTCGCAAAGCAAGGTATTACTGTATATATATATATATATATATATATATATATATATATATATATATAAAAAATTAGCATTTTATTATTCTATCCTGTTTCCAACTTTATATGAGTTCCTAGTTACTTTCTTTAGAAAACTGATATTAAATAATCTAATAGGCAAAAATTAAAAATAATAGAAAATATTAAATATAAACTAGAGGTACTTAGTTGGTTAAAAGAAGTTTCTATCAAACCTGTGTCCTAGTATCAAGTGAAAGTGGATACATTTTTGTTATATTATAGTGAGATGTAAATGTAATGATAAATTTGCAGTAAAAGTATGGAATTACAATGAATTATGCATAAGAATTTTTTTCCATAAAGAACTATAAAGGAACTGAAAAATATGGTTATTCAGCACTTACAAAATCTATAGTATTTATAATAATGTAGAAGTATCAGTCCTGGTGATACATAAAGCCATGCTTTAAAATGTGCTTGCAAACTGCTACAAACTTAAAAAAAAAATAAGTTGAAGAACTGATTTCATGTATCATGAAATTTAAGTTCTTGTTCATGTATCATGAACTTATCAATGTATGATGATAAGTATTTAAAAGAAATATAATCCTGCCTTATTTTCAACTATAGGGAATCTTTATGTTTTACATTTTAGAATTTTAGATATAAATCACATTGTTACAGTGTAAGCTTTTTGTCCCTACTCTCATAGGTGTCTTGGCTCTTAAGATAATAAATTCTTAGATATTTTTAAATAAATGCATTAGATAGACATCAACTAAGACGGTAAATATTAGCAGAATATATAGCATATCAAATTATTCCCTATAAGTGACATGATGGAAGAGAATAACACAATGTTTGATCTCATTTTCCAATAATAACAAGAATTCAACTAGACTGTATTTCCTCCCTCCCGCCTTCCTCCTTCCCTGTCTCCCTCCTTGCCTGCCTTCTGTCCTTTCCTTCAGTCTCCTTCCATTTTTTTCCATTCCCTTCTCTTCCCTGTCTCCTCACTTCCTCCTTATGCCGCCTTTCTTCCTTCCCTCCTTTCTCTCCTTTCTTCCCAACCCTCCTTTCTTCAATTATTCTTTCCCCTTTTTTCTTTATATATTCTTTATACTGGGGCTGCCAACACAATCCATACACATTTTAAGAGATGTTATCTATGTATTACTTTTTGAAGTTGAGTTGACTTATGGTAGCAATGTTAGTATGACCTTCACTCAAAAGATGGTGTTAATCAAATGAATGCTAGCATCACCATGTGACAGGCAGAACAGTCAAAGGAAATGGTGGAAGCACAGTGGTCGTTTGAGGAGTGCAAGACCATTTTGAAGTGGTATTTGAAATTCAAGAACACTGTGGAAGTACAATGACAATAAAAGTGTGAGTATGCAACAGATCTCCAACACACCTAACAATTGTATATGTTCATGATAAGTTTGAGATGCATGGTACTGTGTGTGATGTGCACAAGGGAAGATCCGGGAGGCCTCACAGCAACAAGTCCTGCTTCTTCTGCTGTGGGGTTGGAACAGTGCACACGCTCGCCACAGAAGTCTACCAAACACTGTTCGCCATAATCAGAAGTGTCTGGACGCTGATGGTAACCACTTTGAGCACCTCTTGTAATTGCAGAAGTCAAACGTGACTTGCATTCATCTTTTGTTATCGGTATATGTTGATTATTACAATTTTAATAAAGTTTTTCCTTTCTTAAAATGTGTATACATTTTTTTGGCACCCTCTGTTATGTTGCTTGTATAATTTTGAGATTTTATGTAACCCTGTAACCTTATGAAAATAAGGAAGATATGTTGTAATTGAGGGCTCTGTTTTTGGCACAGCCCTAAAAAATAAACGCTATTCTTGTTTCCTTTCTTCTTTTATTTTCTTTTCGCTGAAGTCTTGACCCATAGTTAAAAACAAGTATAGCATTAGTGGTTTATGGATTGCTAGAGAAAGGAGGGCATGGGATTTTCGAGGAATATGTTTCCAGTACCATTCTGATTTTTGAAATGAGGTCCAGAAAGAAAAATAGCTTACATAAAACCTGTAGAAATCACAAGGGTCATAATTACTATTAGACAAGTATTAGAATTTGGAAAATTGTGAAATATCGAGTACAAAGATGAAAAAAGATACAATTAGAAAAAATAAAAATAAAAGGGGCCATACGGGTTTGTTTTTATGCATCTGAGTTTAGGGAGACCATTCGCACTTAAAAAAAAGGGGAAACTGGGCCGGCCGAATGTCTCAGTTGGTTAAGAGCTCACTAAAGTGTGCAAGCTCTGAGCAACAGCAGTTCTAGTCCTGCCCTAGTTGAGCTTCCGCTGAGCTGCCAACAGGTGGCAGGATGGCTCAGCTTAAACAAAAAAGACAAAAAAAAAAAAAAAAAGGGAAAACTAAGTAAATCCAATGAGATATAGAAGGCTTTTTGCTTCCTGTATAATAACGGCTCACAAAACACTAAGGGAATGGTCAGTGCATAAGGTGATCACCCGTCCTAGCCTGCCCTGTACAATGCTTACAATGGTTGTCCTATAGATTTGTCTTTGTTTTCATTGCTTTAGTGTTTATTCCTTTCAAAAATGTCCTAATTTGGGTGCTACTGTCACTCAATCCACATGGAACCTGGAGCTCCAGAGGAAGGATAAAGGAAGACAATATCTAAGATCAATACAGAGATTGAAACTTTTGTTCTCTAGCTAAAAATAATTGTTTAAAACACAAGTATTTCACACATATTTAAACGTTTAAATATTTTTAAATTTAATACATCTCTATGGAGTTTAACTACATTGCTATTTGATTATTCATAATATATTTTGTCTTTTAAAGCTATGACACCAATTTAATTTCTTTGGCTATTGTTAAAGGAGACCTCTTCAGGTGTGTATTTAAAAAGAAGAAATGTTTTCATAGAAAACAAAACAGTAGGTTCTAGACTGGAGGCTGCCAGGGACTAGGAGGAGAGGCAAACAAGAAGGTATTAATCAAAGGGTGCGAACTTTCAGTCATGCAGAATGAATCTACTATACACTGCAGTTCCTATAGTTAATAATACTGTATCGTATGTTAAAAATTTGCTAAGAAGGTAGACGTATGTTGTGTTGTTATCACAATTATTATTATTTTATATATAAAGAGGGCAGGTGGAAATATAGAAGGTGATTGATATGTTTACAACATTCATTGTGGGGATAGTTTCGCCTCTGTATCTTATCTCCAAGCTCATCAACTTGTGTACATTAGATATGTCCAGTTTTATGTATGTTAATCATATCACAGTAAAGTGGTTTAATAAAAGAGAGAGAAAGATAAATATTTGCACTTAATAAACAGAGGTATATTTTCCTGGTCTTATTTTTCTAGGAAGAGATTGCCCTTGGGTAATTAGTAGTATAAAGGCAGTATAGCCCAGGTAACCATAACTAAATATCCTTAAGAGTTCATTCTCTGGGGTAAGCCTATCTGACACCGAATCCCAGATCTAATACTGACTGGTTATTTTACCTTCTGCAAATTGATGAACTTGTACAGAAAAATGTTAACTACTAACTAGGTAAATCATTGGGTTGTTACAAAATTTAAATATATATATACTTTGTAAAGCCCATAGGCATTCATTATGTATCAATATTTTGTTGTCCTATGTCAGACTGCAACACAGAGGAAAAATGTCCATCCCCTACTCTCAAATGATTTATCATCTCAGGAAGAGACAGAGTTACATGAGAAAAATTACAATAAAATATAAAGATGGCTATAATGACTAAAAATTTGCTGTAATTCCAAGGAATCTCACTGGTAAGGTCTGAGAAGATTTCAGAATGAGGGAGAACTAGAGATGGGATCTGAAAACTTAGAAGGAAATCAGAGAAAGCAGAGGCATTAATTTGTAAAAAATCTAGATTTTATAAGATAGCTCTACATTCTTCAGTAATACTAGAATTTAATATGCAAGGGCAAAGAAGTTAACCAGGTACTTAGAAGTAAGTTTATATTTTGTTCCTTAGATGACTGGCCACAACTGAGAACTTTTCTTTTTTATTTTCTTTTTTTCCCTTTTTCTTTTCTTCATTAAAATTTACTGGGGTGAAATGGTTAGTAAAATTACATAGGTTTCAAGTGTACAATTCTGTAATACATCATCTATATATCACATTGTATGCTCACCACCCAGAGTCAGTTCTCCTTCCATCACCTTATATTTGACCCCCTTTATCCTGTTCTGTCATCCTCCCTCAAGGGAGTTATGTGTGTATCTTCTAAAACATCACCCTTCTGACAATATTAAGTATCAATTGCCAAATTACAAGAAAACCTACAACTCACGGTATTTATCATTTTGTTTGAGGAGATTATAACAAATAATCTTAGAGTAATATAAATTTTATTTCCCAAAAAATCTCAGAAGGTACATAGCTAGCTTGGAATGGAGTTAGAACACAATTCTGTCTTTTAAAACTAGAGACACATGTACCTCAGAAATGTAATCTTTTAAGCTTTTTCATATGATATTATACCATAATATATTTTTCTGCAGGAAAAAAGGAGGACAATGGAAGTGAGTGAGGGAAAAAGGAGAGGAAATTGGGCAATAGCCATATTCAAATTGTATTTATCCAGAAATAAAAGAGCTATTAATGCTCATTTTTCATGCTTTGGCACCCTATCTTAGCAATGTTATATTTAAATGTGACTGTTTATTTCTACAATGTCCATTTTGTTAGAACATATCTTACAAACAGACAGATGATAAGGCTCTATCAGGGAACTAATTTTCTACTGATTTTTATGAAAATTATCTTTGTAGTCAAATGTATAATGGAGATACATAAACATAATTATACAATTATAAAGTGGGACTTTGCCTAGGTCATGTTTTACAAATATTCAAACAAACACAGCTCTGTATTTATATGCAATTTTTAGAACCGTCAAGTTAACTAAACTTTTGGCATTTTATTCTTGAACTTGGTCTACAATATTTATTCTAAACCTGCATAAAATCCTAGATTTCCCCTGGAACTAGTCTCATAAGGGGTCTATTTTACATGCATGACAATTATATTGGAAAAGAATGAACTATTTTATTTAGGCAGCAAAATTTTTAAAAGCTGACCTTATAGGTATCTTTCCTACTCAGCAGTTCTATAAACCAAAGGTTCCTTCTGCCTGCATTAGTGAATATTGAGATGAAAGTTAAAAATTCTATTGTATTATTCAAAACTTCTGACCTTGGTTCCCCGGCCATTGTCCTTGATCTCATTAAACACTTATGCAAATTCCGAGAGATAAATTGAAATATGCCATGCTACTGGTAAAGAGGGAATAAAATAAAATAAAAGAATATATATATACACACACACATATACACACACCAGGGTTGCCAAAGCAATGTGTACAAGTGGACACTTTGGTCAACGTTGCTCAAGTAGTAGTTTAACATAATCAGAAGGATCTGAACACTGATGATAACCACTCTGAGCACCTCTTATAATTGCAGAAGTCAAATGTGACGTGTATTCAACATTTGTTTTTGGTATATATTGAGTATTACAATTAATACAGTTTTTCCTTTCTTAAAATGTGTATACATTTTTTTGGTACCCTATGTATGTACGCGCGCACGTGTGTGTATGTGTGTATATGTGTGTGTGTGTGTGTGTGTGTATACATAAAATTTATCTGAATGTCTCTTTATTTTTGCCATATTTGGCTTAGTATGCAAATTGATACTAAAGTACAATTAACGGTCTTCTAAATAGTACATAAATGCCATATAACTATTAGAAAATTCTCAGGTAAAGTTGGTAAATTTGACCTGATTTTATAATTTATTTTGAAAATAATCTAGTTGTATATTTATGCATTTTTGTATACTGTATTTTAACAGTAGTCTTGATTTTCTTAGCTGTTGCCATTATTACAAATCACTTCCTCTGTTTTTGATAAATTGGATAATTAAATGAATAAAAATTAATGGGAAATATGTGGAGAATGAATATAGACATTTTCCTAAATTTTCAATTTAGAAAATGCATAAAAGTACAATATAAGCTATCTCATTGGTAAATGTAAAGTGGTACATGAATCATGCACATCATAAAAATTAAAAAGTAATTTCCATAAGAAATACTTCAAGAATCATTTTAAAGTCTTTGTAAATAAAATTTGCAATCAGTATTTGCTTATAATACAAAAAGGAATGAGAATTTAAAGTGGGCCTCAAAAGAAAGAAAAAAGAAAAAGAAAATGATGAATCTCTCAGAATGCTTAGAATACAGAATTCCTATTTTATATTCTTTCCCTTATAAAATTAAGATCTAATGAATAGTGTATGTCTTTACTTTTAGAATAGATCAAACTGAATTTGATAAGTTAGGTATGGCTATATTATGATCACAAAGGCATGAAAAAATTAGATCAAAAAGTCAAACAGCAGCCAGAACATATATATACATCAGTGAATTCAGTTTGGATAAAAATGTATCTTTAACCTCTTAGTTTTAAAACCATTATGATTAGCAATTGCTGATTATTATAAATGCACATGAAAAATAATCAATGTCCCAACTATATTTGTCATTCTGAATAGTAGTTTCATCATGTACATTAGATATTTTAAAAAAAACTCTTTCACAAGCTGATATCAAATTCATTTGAAGTGCATTTTCATGCCAAGGTGACTTTTACAGTATGTTTTACTGCAAGCATGACTTGCAATGTACATGTGATTATCAGTGACCGATTGGGCTCTTATCTTGTATTCTGTTTGCACAGGCAGTTTCTCAATAAATCTGACATTGATCATCTGTCAATTTGATTTCCTATCCTTATGAGACTCATTGTAAACAAAATACGTAAATGTTTGCAAGGCAACAGAGAAAACACTACAGCTATGAATTTTATTTCTGTTTGACATAAGCATTCTTTTCCCTCAAGTTTGAAAATAGAAGCAAGCAAGAATAATATTTTTTCTCTTTTTGAGTTCCTACCAGATGATTAAGTCTTAGACATTTAGACTTTAAAAAACAAACTAATCTAAATGGTGAAGAGACTGGCTTGTGAAGTAATAAAATTAGGCAATGGAACTAATACCAAACATGTATCAATGAAGACATGAAATCATCATGGTGTTTCATCTGTCTTTGTCAAAACCTGTCAATATGCCCGATGCCTTATAAATTGTACCCTTAGCCAGTTTATAAGTTAAAAGAACACAACTTAAGAACCTACAAATAAACCAGTATGTGACATTTAAAAGAAAATGCACTACCACCATTAATGCACAAGGTAATAAGTAACACATATGGCATATTTTACGAAGAGCTGCTTAAAGACTTGTCCATCACATGAACTTCTTATACCAATGCAGTAATATAATATCTGTGTGTGTCAGAGGGGAAAGGTGGTGCTTAAGCCATTATCTGGGGGAAGGACTCTAGTGTACCATATAGTGTATAGAGATAATAGTCATTTTCTGACAAAGGTGCAAGTGCATACTTATTTATACATAAATAAAAGACCATGGCTATATATGTGCAAAATACCCCCTGTCACATTTTATTTTAACTTTTAAAACATATATTTAATTTTTTATGGCACTATTGATTGAAATGCTCTTTCTCACCATATTTTTTTTCACATTTTTAATTAAAGCTCCAGAGCATAATGTTGAGCTCTAATATTTATTATATTTCATGAAATCTAGGGGACATGTTCCACATTTTCATATCTGACATTCGAAGACACCTTAATGTCTCCTTGCTGTTAATATCACCGTCATTGCTCAGCACAAAGCCCATTCATGTTGTACTTTGTCCCTTCTTTCCTAATCCCCACCCCACTGTCTTCCTCTCATAGGAAACTGTTTGTAATGTGGTTGATAATATATTTCTAAGCATAGATGCATCATTGTAAAATATGACATGGTTTGTATGTGTTTCAGTTCCATTAAGGGTTTTGTAAATCCCAACACTGTCCTAGTTTTCTCATCCACCCTTATTTAGGGACCAATCCACGTCACATTATCTGGTTTATTGCTTCTTATTGCTGTATGACATTTCATAGTGTGATTTACTACATTTTATTTATCCGTTTTTCTAGAGAAGGATACACAGGTTATTTCCAACTCCCTGTTCCCATATACACCACCCCCCTGTACGGATCTTCGCAAGAGTTACACGAAGGTATATATCTAGGACAGAAATCCCTGCTTGTACTTTTTAAAAGATTTTTTTCCCTCAAAGATTACTGAGTAATATCTTTGATTATAGATATACAAATATATAAAATCTTCCTTCCATTAAAATAACAAATTACATTGAGGCAACAGACTATGTGCAAAAAAAAATAAACAAAGATGGATGTCTATTTTACTTCTTATACTAAAATAAATTCCACATTGGTAAAAGTTAAACATTAAGAAGAAATGAAATCACATTAATTCTGGCAGAAAATATAGACAAACCCAAAAAAATCTGCCCATTTTTCCAGCTCTCCTACTGTCTTCGTTCATTCTTGCCTCTCTCTCTGTAATTCATTTTCCTCACAACTGCCAGAGTGATGATTTTTAAAAGACTGACCAATAATATGTTTTATTTAAAAAAAAAATCTCCAAAGATTTTCTTTCCCATTATAATACAATGTGTATTCCCTGCCATGGTAACACAGGCTCTGATTCCTGCCTTTATTTCAAATGTATCCATTACTGTTTTCTCTTCTGCACGCTGTGATACAGTTCCACAGCGTTCCTCTTTGATTATGCCAAACTCTCTCCTGCTTCAGGATATTTGAACGGCTTGTACCATTTTCCTGGGGTGCTCTTCTCTCTGCTGTTTGGATGGCTGATATATCTCTTTGTTACTAATATCTCAGACTGCCCAATCTAAAGGTACCCACTGAGGCAATGACACCTCACTTAATTTGAATTCTCTGCATGATGTATATTATTATTTTTTTCTTATTTGTATGTTGATTTCTCTGTTCCACTTCAGAAATAGAAGCTTAACAAGATCAGGTGCCTTTCTGTTTTAATTTATTGCTGTTTTCTCAGAACCCAGAACAGTGCAGAGAATATAACAGATGCTCAAAACTATGTACTGACCAAGTAAATAAATGAGTCAAAGGAGACATGTGTATCTGGAGGAAATGTTTTTGAACAGAAAGCTTTGTAATTTCATCATAGTTTAGGAATATTTTATAATGTATTTAGTTGCATTTTTTTAATACTTCAACATATTTTTCTGGCTCCAGTATAAACCCACACAGGCACCAGTGAATATTTAAACATTAAGCTTAGGCCAAATTCAGATTTAACAAGCTAATCTCAACATGTTGTGCCCTGTAGGCTAATGACTGACATGTGTTTAAGAAGACATCATCTCCACGGGTTAGTGAGAAGATTAGGAACCGTTTTCTCTCCCACCATGTCCTCATTGACTCTCAGTTGTTTACGTTGCCTTCTGGAGAAAGAATCTCTCATCTTTTAGAATTTTTTCCTCCAAAAGGAAAAATATTTTTCCCCATTACATTGTATGCGTGTTTACTGTATCTAGTTAACATGCAATTTATAAAAAAACAACAAAAAATGTGTCATTAATTTGAGTTTACAGGCATGGTGTTTATACTGACTTGACATGATTGGCTTTATTATTTTCTGTAATAACCAAGTAAACAGGTTAGCTTTGTGTGTGTGTGTGTGTGTGTGTGTGTGTGCGCGCGCACGCGCGCACGCGTGCGTGTGTGTGTGTGTGTGTGTGTGTGTATTTTATGAGTTACAGTAACTTGGCTGGACCATGGTAACCAGTTTCGTGGCAAACACCAAAAACTATGATCCCCCAAGGAAGAAGGAAATCTGCCCCCAAACCACCTTGGACTCAGGGCTGGAACATGAACTTTTCTGTGCATCTCCAGCCTGCCAGACTGCCTTACAGGCTTACATATTACCTAGCATATACATACACATAGATATGTACATACATAATACATATATAGATATAGAGAGAATAAGACATTATTTAGCTTGTGTGAGGAAATTTTTTTACATCTTTAACTATGTTAGGTGATAACTTCCCAATTTATATCTAAAATTTAAAAGAAACATTTAGTAAACCATTTTAGGAACTGTATATTAACATTTAAATAGATTAAACATATTTAATATTAAATTTTCATTAAGAACGTATTCTGTTCAAGAATTTGAATAAGCAACATGTATTGGTTCCATGTGTATTTATTTTCTCCAAATTAAATTTGAGTTTCCATTCATACTTAAAAATATACAAATGATCCATTTATTATCTACATTTATATTTAACTTATAATGCTGGGTATGGGAAATTATTACTTTAAAAGAAATAGAGGAAAGTTCTGTAAATTCTGATAAATGTGTTGATCTAAAATTGTGAGCATCTTACATAATTATGAGTAAAGTGTATTATTAATATTTGGGAAATCTAATGAGGTTCTCCCCAAGATTTGAGGAGAGAGAAATTAATTGCATTCTGAGCATTAAGTGTAAATTTATTGTGTAATAGATTGGCATGGATATACAAAATCACTTTAAAGATGTCTTCCAAGGCTGTCAGATCTGACTGTAATCTCATAACAGCAGCGGTAGCATGTCTAGAGAATGACTGAGACAATTGAAAGTGGGGGTTCATGGGAAGGATGCTGAAAAGAAGCCATGGGGGCAATCAGATTCAAAAAAGGGGAAAATTCTGATTTAAATCTCCACACATACAGTGTTAAACATAGCATCATTGTGTGCATGGAAGCTTTGAGTATTCTTTGTGTAATAAAGCATGAAAACCATAAACTAACTCATAATCCCTAATATCTATTGAGTTCTTTATTCACAGATACTGTACTAAGCATATTAAATACAATGTTTCATTTAACCCTCAACTCAACCAGATGAAATACGTACTTTTATCTAAATTTCATAAATGAGCAAAATTGATCTGCTCCAAGTTGCAAAGCTAATGAATAACAAAGTAAGAGTTTCCTTCAGTTGTGTCTGACTTCACAGTCCATACACAACAGCCATGCTAAACTAATATTTTCCTTATTTAGATTCTAAATTCAACAGTACAGTTATGATTATAATTCAGATTTATATTTTCTTTTCAAAGGAAGAACATGTGTTTGATGGACAACTTATCTCTCCTGATGCTGATGCCATTTTATTTCCTATTGTAAAATAATAAGTTCACATAAAGTCTAAATTAACCTTGCATTATAATTGATTTCCAAGTAATCTCTAAAATAGATAGAATGCAAAACCAAAGGACAGACACCTTCCATTTCTTCAGGAATATTAGCACCATAAATTTAGTAACTGCTGTTTTGATCATCTACATTAGATGTTCGATGAATATCTTAAAATGAATATAATCTGTAAAGTCAGATCTACCATGGTACTCTCTAAAATCAGTTTTCTAAGAACATCAGGAGGCTATTGAACCTTCCAAGATACTGATACACTCTAAGTTCTCCTTAAGCAAAACCCAATTTATGGTCTGAGGCATAATTTAATAATTTATGTTTCTTCTAGTTTATTCAAAAATGAAGATTGTTTCTTCAGCACTATTTTCAAGAAAGACCTCCAGAAGTGTTAGCATTATTATCTTTTAAAATAGAATTTCCTCTGGGAACACAAAGTTTTTGTAAAGTATACACTTTATCATATTTCACAGTTGACTAGACTGTCTCTTCCAAGATGTGTAGACACCACTAAAGTTTCTGTAATACTCGACAACTATACATGGTTTTTATTAAGATTATTAGGTGATTAGGCTCCTGACAACTTGGGGTACTTATGGGAAACAATGAACACTTTGGATGCTACCATTTAGGACAAGAACCTGGCAGAAGTCAAAGAACTTGGGTCTCATAAAATGAAAATATACGAGAATGCCTAGAATTGCTAAGGATAGTTTAATGTGCTCAGGTCTTATTGGTAACTCTCCACCAGAAATGTTTTGCTTCCTTTGTTTTTTTCCTCTTTTTCCCTTTCTCCTAATCAGTTTACTATTGTTTTAAAGTGGATTGTGGGATAGACTAACTCAATGAAGTTATTTTATATTTTAACATGCTAACTCAATATTTGTTGCATGCATCCAAATGACAGGTTTGGTGTTAAGTTTTGAGGATTCAGTCAGAGAAAGAGGAGTTGTGGTTGTTTCCTGTTCTCACAAAACTTATTCTCTAGTTAGTTGTGATGCAGAAAATCTTAAAAATTTACTCTTTTGTTGTTTGTATGTGTTTGGCTGCTGCAACATGGAAGGTGCTTCACATTTAAGATTTTGTGTTCTTGAACCCAAAGTAAAATTTGTTATTAATAATTATAAAACTATTTTAGTCAAAATTACATCAAGATCACACCTTTTTCATTCCTAAATAGAGATAAAGTGCTATAAACATCTCTTTAGTTTACAAAAAGCCATTTTTAAGCCAATTAAAATTGTGACTGTAACTTAACATCCCAGAATGATAGACTAAAAGAATTTCTTAAAAATTTGAATTATTAACATCTGCAAGTTTTGTTGAGAATATAAACATACTTATTGCACTACTAATATTGTGTTTTCTAAATCCTGTTAATAATATAAACTGATATCATTATTACCTGAATGTTAAGTTTTAAATAAAAATATCCTTTAGAGATGGTAATATCAATGTTGCATAATAATACATTGATTTTTTATATTCATGTACCAATATTGATTACCATATATTTTATGCAATTCAACATTTAGTAATTTTTAGTCAAAATGAGAGAAACACATTATTCATATTAGTCCCCATGACAGTATTTCATAATACTCTTTGAAAGTTATAAAAAAAAGAAAAGAAATAGTCTGTCATTTTACATCATACATTAAAGAAATTATAAGTGATTCAAAACACACAATGTCTGTAACATGTCAATAATGAATCACTGGTGTTTAAGTTAATTAAAATCTTAAGCGTTAAATACTACAGATGAATCCTATTGAGCCATAAATCACCTAAATAATCAAATAAAATTGGTAGGGTGTTAATAGGGGTGCTTGACATTCAAAACGCTTTTACATTTTCTTTTTAAAAATATATCATATCGGATAAGTTAGAGAAAAAGTTAAATTAACAACAACATCAAAAGGAAATGCTGTCTTTAGAGCATCATTGAGGGGGCTGACACCAGTGAGCATTAACGTGAGAATAACAGACATGTGGAAAGACTAGTTTAAATATTTCCAGATATATGGTTAATGTCTTTTATAAACAAAGTATAAAAACTATACAATTCTTTTGCAATTGACATTTCACAGCACTATGTATGCAGGTGGACAATGGGGAAAAACTTTAAAATCTCAAGCAGTCATAAGTACTTGGTGATTAAATAAAGACTCTGGCAATCTCCCAGATCCTATTCCTCAGAGGAGATGGAAATTATATTCTTTGTTTGCAGACCCAAAGAATACAAAGCATTTTTTTTCCTTAAATCAAATAGAATGAATATTCTATTGTAATTTGTAAAAAGGTTTTGTGGAGAACAGGTGAAAAAAAAAAACTTGGTTAAAGAAACACTTATGATGACTAAGAGAGATCTTTGTGTTTGTATTTAGCTAGGCAGTTGGTATCTTGTAATAGAAAAGTAATTTCTAGGTGAAATCAGTACAATTTACCCCTGATTTTCAACCATTAGCCAAGGAAGCTTGCAACTCTGGGAGGCTTCTGATTACTCTTAATATCTGCACATGCCTAGTGAGTATCACCTTGATTTTCAGGACCCTTATCAAATAAATCTTCTGTTATGTATGGCACCTGATACAAAGCACTACAAGCCCTAACCTGCTGCAGTATCAAAGTAAGCTCATTAAAGCCACGTGCAGGCTGACATAAGGTTCGGCCTTTATTTAGCTAATCTGGAGATGAATACAGAAAGCCACCATCTGGAGCTTTGTATAAGTCCATAAACAAAACACTTCTTTAGAATTTAATTATTTCCAATTTTGCTTGTAACTCACCATTTCCATTACTGACTTCATATGTCTCAGACTGAGACTGAATTCTTTCTTGTGTTTTCAGGGATTATTACAAATTGATTTTTTTTTTTTTTAAATTCAGGTACAGACAGTGGGAGAAAGAAAAAGGCCTTGCGTTACTAGGGAAACCTGATGCAGAAGGTTGAGTGACAACCTCAGATAGTGTTGTACAGCAAGGGCTGTCAGGATAAGAGAACAGAAAGAGAACCTGCTGATGCGAAGAATGAGTTTAGAATGTTACTTATTGATTCTACGATGATCTGTATAAAAGAAGTAATGCAACTCTGTCTTTTCCTAAAGAATAATTATGAGACTATAATAGAGACGGCCTCAAGAAATTTATATCATCTGAAAGGTGGAATAAATGAAATCTCACCTCCATCTGTGAGTTCATAAAGAGAACAGAAATTGCTCGATACTTTAGAATTCTGTCAAATTAAGATTCTATTAGTATATCCTGAACCTGCAGGTCTAGTTGAAAACTTGCCTTACTTTTATTTTTATATTTTAAAATTACTGAATTAAGCATAAATCATTTCTATTATACTTGATCCTGCAATATATGAGATATATATTTCAATAATCTTTCTATGAAAGAAAGTAATACTATTTTAAAATAATAAACTACACTATGGACAAAAGTTCATTTCTATTTGTAGCAATAAATGAAATTATATATATATATATATATATATGTTTGTTTTTATATAATGTGTATTATTTATTATATGTAGTTTATATATTATTATATTTGCATATTACTAATAAATTAAAAAGACATTAAAAGTTTGTAATCCAAAGAGAGGGAATGAGTAGGCTCCATAGCTCAGAGGTTAGAACATTGGTCTTGCAAAGAGAGGGAATGCTGGGTGCTGACTTAAGGAAATAACTTACTCATGGCCATATGGAAGCCTCCCTAGACACAGTGATCTGCAAATATAACATAATATTCTGATGCATATATCCAGTCATATCTAGAAAAAATACCACCTGTTATATCTTGCTTTTAATAGGACTAGTAGAATATTAGTTTAAATTCCTTTGATAAAGAGGTATGCCTTTGACACATCTATTTTCTTTCTTTCCCCTGTCCTTTCTCTCTCCTTTCACATTCCTTCCTTCCTTCCTTCCTTCCTTCCTTCCTTCCTTCCTTCCTTCCTTCCTTCCTTCCTTCCTCCCTCCCTTCCCCTCCTTCCCTCCCTCCCCTCTTTCCTTTTTCCTTTTAAATAATTGGGGGAGTCTTCTCTGATAAGGTGACATTTGGTAATAAAGTAAAATATGGGAGGAATTCAACTATGCAGACATCTGTGGAAGAGATATTTAGGTAAACGAAACAGTAAGTACAAATACCCTACAGTGGCCTAGAGAAGAATGGAGCACAAATAACAATTGAGAGAGAGGTAGAGGGAGGAGAAAAGGCTAATAAGGTAATTGATGAGTCAGACCAATATGCCTCTGTTGGTCATTTTATGGACTTTATCTTTTACTCTAAATATGATAGAAAATTCCTGGCAATTTGGAAGAGAAGAAGGGCATGATTTTAATTGTATATTAAGAAATCATTCTAGGGGCAGCCGGTTAGCTCAGCTGGTTAGAGCGCAATGCTCATAACACCAAGGTTGCTGGTTCAATCCCCATACATACCACTGAGATGCCCCCTCCACAACTAGATTGAAACAACTACTTGACTTGGAGCTGATGGGTCCTGGAAAAATACGCTGTCCCCAGTAAAATTAAAAAAAAAACAAACAAAAACACTTTATAAAAAAAAAAGAAGAAGAAGAAGAAATCACTCTAATTGTTTTCAAATGGCTGGAGTGAAGCTGGGGAGAGAGTGGGAAGGAGTGAAGCCAGATAGAAGGCCACTGTAGTAGTTTAGACACAAGATAAAAGTGGCTTGGTTAAGAAAGTAATCAAGATGGTGATTTAAAAAAAAAAATCAGACTCTGGAAATGATTTTAATACAGAATTGGGAGATGGGCTGATGGATTTATTGTGAGGCATGAAAGAATTTTATCCTGAATCTAATCACTTTTACTGCTATCAATCTAGTCAGAACCATCACCATTGATAACAAGGGCCAATGCTAAGCCCTCTAATAGACCTCCTCCTTTCTACAGTTGCCCATCACCCTGTCCAGTGTTCATACTCAGTGGAGTAGCCAGAATGATCCTTTTAGAACTTAAGATATAATGTCAAACATTTCATCAAACCCCACATTGCTTCTCATTTCACTGAGTGTCAAAGGCCATGGTTGCTACAATGGCCCTAAAAGGCCTTTCAGAATCTCTTTCTGTAACTTCTTTAATTTTCTCTCCTTGATGATGCTGTTTCAGACACATTGGTTCCGAGCGATTTCTCAAAGATGTCAAGCATATTACCTCCTTAGGTCACTTCTCTCTTTCTCCTTTTTTTTTACAACGCACTTCCCTCACCTATTTTTTTAATGTAATTTAATTTTTTTATTAGTTTCAGGTGTACAAAACAATGCACTAGTTAGACATTTATACCCCTCACAAAGTGATAACCCCCCCAAGTCTACTACCCCTCTGACATCATATATAGCTGTTACAATTCATTGACTATATTCCCTATGCTGTACTTTACACCCTGTGAATATTTATCTATATATCTATATTTAATTACAGTTGACATATTGACATATAATATGTCACATATGACAGCTAATATTGACATACAATGTTATTCTACATCAACTTTGGGTGTACAGTGCAGTGGTCAGGCATCTATACAATTTATGAAATCATCTCCCCTATAAATCCAATACCCATCTGGCATCCTACATAATCTTTACAACCTTATCGGTTATATTCCCCATACTGTATTTCACATCCCTGTGAGTATTTTGTGACTACCAGTTTGTACTTTCTAATCCGTTTGCCTTCTCCCCCATCCCCCAAACCCCCTCCCATCTAGCAACTATCAGTCTCCTCCCACCTATCTTAATTCCCTTAGGTGAACGGACTCACTGCCAAGTAACTCTTACCTTCTCAGCAAGGCCTATCTTAGCCTTCCCATTTAATTCATAGAGAGCTCACTTTCCTCTATCCGATCTGTCTCACCTGCTCCATTTTTCTTTTTCTCCAGTACTTGTCACTTTTTGAGCTACTACATTTTCTGCTTATATTATATGTATTGCTTATCATATATATCTATATCTATCTATATATCATATACCATATATACACATATGGTATACACACACACACACACACACACACACACACACACATACACACACCCTCCTTCTGGATTCTAATCATTAAGGGGATTTCCACCATTATACAATTGCAGAACACATTGTGTGGCACATAGTAGGTGGTGCTCAGTAGATTTTTGCTGCATATAGAAATTTAAGAATGATGACTGTAAGTAAGTTTTATGACCTGAAATAATAGAAAACTTGAGTTTTATTTACTGGTCAGGAATGAATATGGAAAAGCAGGTTGGGAGTAGGGTAGGGAAGGGTTTCGAGCATTCGTTCCTGGAGCACTAAGTTTGAGAGGACTATTAAACCTGCAAGCAAAGAAGCTATGGAAATAGTTAGATATCCATGTCTGGAGGTCAGAGAAGGGATCCAAGCTAGATATATAAATTTAGGAGTTATTAGCATGTATATTGTCCATAAAACCTTAGGACTAGACGAAATCTTCGTTTATGGGTCTCTACAACAGTATTAGATGCTGGGAATGAAAATAAATCTGAAAACGAAAGTACAAAGAGACTATAAGTGAGGTAGGAGGAAAAATAAGAGTGAAGTCTCAGAAGGTAGATGAAGGAAGCATTTTAAGAAGGAAGGAGTGAGAATTTGTGGTATATGTTGTGGACAGATATTGAGAACACTGGACTGCAGACCCCCTCAAACTAGCTGAGCTTTCATATATAGTTGAGGAAATGGGGGAAAATCACATCGTGCTATAATAGTTCAAAGAAACACATTTCAGGGGGTAACCTCAGAGCTGCTTTGTCCCTGGCATCCAATGGAGCTGTGTCTTCATTATGTCCCATGCCTATGTGGTAAGGAATACATTTCTCAAAATTCTTAATGAGAATAAGACCGCAGGCCCTTTCTATTTTTAATTTCCTAAATTTAAAAATGAAGCTATTTTCTTCCCCAACTCTCTAAGCCTGAAGGCAAGGGGAAAGGGAAAATACTTTTCCTGAACCATGACCCTTTCCAAATCCTCTCTGTCTTACACATGAATTGAGCCTTTTGAACTCAAAAGTACAAAAACAAACAAAAAAAGCCATTTAGTACTTCAGTTTCCCCTGTGACTGCTGTCCTAGATATTCCATGTAAGACAGATTAGAACTAGGCAAAGTCACAGTATTAAGTTTTGTTAATATAATATCTGGGAAAATTAGACCTTCCTGCCACAGTAATGTGGTCTACAGATCTGTCATTTGGAAGGCAGACCCAAAATCTAATTTTCACCCCAATATTATCCTCCTCCTGGATCGTTCAGAAAAGCCACTGACATCTGGGAAATGTCTCACTCATAGGATAGTTTCTTATTCCATGGCTGCCCCAGGACAATAAGCAACAGAAAATGAGTTCCCTGCCCAGTGTCCACATTTTACAGAAGCAATAGAGAAGACTAGTTAAGAACTAGGGCTCTCGAGCCACAAGACCTGGAGTCAACCCTGGCCCTTTCAATGACCACTTTTATGATCTTAGGCTAATTACAGATTTTAATCTCTTTGAAATTGATATCATAGTACTATCTAGATTTGAGGACTAACAGATGGATTAAATGACTTAATACATGTGACACACACACAAAAGCAAAGTAAAGGCACTTAGCACATGGTTAGCATTCAATCCATGTTAACTGGTATTGTTGAAAATACCTATGTAGGGTTTGCATGTAACCAAGTCAGATGCTTTTATGGTTTCTTGATAGTATGAGAAGATATGTCTCTGGTTTTCCTGTCTTCATCTACTCTTTGCTCCTGAGGGGAGCAAAACCAAAGTTTTGCCACCCTAAAGCTGCCATTTGGGATATTGATTTTAAACTGGTTATTAAGAAACAGAACACTTAGAAAGAACATTTGACCCTCCCCTTTTCCTGCCCAAGGGATTCAGATGGTAAAACCTGCCCCAGGAAAGCTTACTTACCTTAGCCAATTTGAATGAAGCATGGAAGATAGGAAGGCACCAAGCAGGGGCCTGGTAGGTAGATTACCCGCTATGTCCCCCTGAAGCAAGAATTAACCCGCCTGCATGTTTCACTCTTTCTCAACTACCTGTAAATTGCCTACTTTCATTGAAATCCCATCACTGCACCCTGCCCCTCTTTCTTTTTTGTCTAAAACAGCGGTTCTCCACCTTCCTAATGCCGCGACCCCTTAATACAGTTCCTCATGTTGTGGTGACCCCCAACCATAAAATTATTTTCGTTGCTACTCTATAACTGTAATTTTGCTACTGTTATGAATCGTAATGTAAATATCTTTTTGTTTTCCGATGGTCTTAGGCCACCCCTGTGAAAGGGTCATTCGACCCCCAAAGGGGTCACGACCCACAGGTTGAGAACCACTGGTCTAAAATATCATATATACTCAATTTCACTTCACTGTCTTTGGAATTTTCATGCTTATATGTCCCTGTGTGCATATATTAAAATTTGATTTTCTCCTGTGAGTCTGCTGTATGCCATTTGAATTATTAGCCTAGCTAGAAGAACTTAGAATGTGTGAGGAAAACTTTTTTTTTTTTTTTTTTTTTTTTTTTTTTTTTTTAGCCCTCACACTCCTGTATTTCGGCAGTTATTGCTTGAACAAAAGCAGAGGTATGGGTCTGGGTGAACAAACATACACACGCAATATGGACAAACATTTAGCAAACAGATACACAGGTGAAATTCTCAGGAATGTGACTCCACCCACAATAAAATTAGCTTTTTACAACATTAGGAATTCCACTTATTTCTTAGGTATCACATACTTTACCATTCTACGATGTAACCACTGTTTAAACATTAAAGCAATTTTTCCAAAATAAAATACACCTATTATCTTAGAAAATTATTCAAGTTCTCAGAAGAAAGAAAAATAAATACAATAAACAGTGTTAAAAACTAAAATAACAGAGCCCCACTCATTTAAAGACCTCAAAAACATTTAAAAATGTATAGTTCAATTCTCAGCTAGTGAAATGCATTGCAGAAAGTTATAACGTTTGATTGCTCTTTAAGCTTTATTCTCTGCAACCTTCCTACTAGCAGTTTTAATTCCTTCCATCCCTGGAAATCTCCCCTTTGACACAGCTAATCCCTTGAGTTAGTTAATTTTGTCTCTTCTTGCTTAAAACTTGAAAGACTAGTGCCCCACTCCCTCAGTATCTGCTCAGGTTTTAATCTCTTTCAATCTCCCTTATGCTTCCACAATCCTCCTGAAATAACTTTCTTGATGATGACAACAAAGTTATGACCACATCAAAAGGCCTCAAATTCTTTCTTTCTTTGATATCTAGGATTAAATTTCAGCCCTACATTTTACTAGTTGAATGACTTTGGTAAACCTATTAAACTCTTGTAAATCTCATATTTTTACATCTCAGATTTGTTGTAAAGAGAAAGTTTTTTAAAAAACCTGAAAACACCCAACACAATAAAATACTAATAAATGATATTTTCTATTTTGACCTTGCCCATTCTGCTCTCCTTCCTCCTATTTAAGTCTTTTACTCTGGCCACCTCTTTGAAAATCTCTGTTCCTTTGCTTATATGATGATGCACTATCCTACTCCTTTGTCCTTCTTTTAGTGACCCATCCTTTGTTTTTCTGGCTCAAAAGTGAAATGGATTCATATTTAATGGCACTGTATGACTTAGCCCTCAGTTATTCCCGGTCTCTCTCCCACTGACTTATCTCATGCTAATGAAAATTTAGACGTGTTATTTTAAATTTCACACGGCTCACATGAACTTCTTCATCCTTATTAAAAAAATCAATTCTTCATTTTTTTTTATTTCCACAAAAGACTTCATCATGAATCTTTCAGCCCTTTTCTTGCCATGATTCCACACAGAACCACGACCAAGTATGTCATTATTTGATCAATGCTAAATATTACAGTTTTGTTTTGTTTTTAACTGATTACTTTTCCTATAGCTTAATGTCAAATGAATTTCACATTAAAAGAATAGCTCTGATCAGGTCACTCCCCACGTCTAACACTCCCATTGTCTTGTCAAGCCTAATATTAGTTATGATATCACTCAATTACCTGCTTACTATCTTTTGTTTCATGAAACAATATACAGATGCTATCATATTTATAGATCAAGAGAGCTTAAGAAAGTAGGTATTTCGCCCTCATTTCTCAAATGATTGCCAGAAAAATTAAGCAGACAATATAAGAGCGCAAGACTTGATTCATTCTTGGGAACCATAGACTTCAAAATCTGTGCTTTTCCTTTCCTACTATATCACTTCTGAGACAAAAGAGGGATCTATTTCCAGAGTCCGTAAAGTAGAGCTACCTTGTCATCTGTCCTTGAGTCTTGTGTCAGTTTTACTGTCTCTTTGTCTTCAAATACTATATTATTCTCGAGTAAAACAAACCTGTGCACATGACATTCTAGAAAAGAAAAAAACTATAAGGACAGGAAACAGAGGAGTTGACTCCAATTGCCATGGAAAACATTTTGTAGTCTTGCAAATGCTCCATATTGAGACAATGATGGTGGTTATGTGACTGCATGTATTTGTCAAAACTCACATAATGGGACACTAAAGAGAATGACTTCTATGGGATATAAATTATAACCTGATAAAATGACTTAAAAAAAACTACCTAAAACACCTTACTAGTCAGGGTTGTCCCAGAGAAACAGAACCAATAAAAGACCTATATTTATATCTATATCTATATCATCTACATATATCTATATCTATATATCTATATCATATCTATTTATCTATCTATCTATGTATATATACAAGATATATCAATCTATAATTTATTATATAAAATTGGTTCATTTGACGATGGAAGCTGACGAGTTCCAAGATCTGCAGGGTGAGTTGGCAAGCTGGAAGCCAGCGTAGCTGAAGAAGTACGTATTTCCATTCTGAGTGTAAATGTCTGAGAATCAGGAGAGCTGATGGTACATTTCCAGTCTGAAGACTGGCAGCCCTGGAAGTTACAAAAAGGCGATGCTTCATTTTGTGTCCAAAGGTAAGAAAAAGCCAATGCCCCAGTTCGAAGACTGTCAGGCAGGAGGGATTTTCTCCTACTCAGAGGAAGGTCAGCCTTTTTGTTCTATTCAGGTCATCAACTAATTAGATTAGTCTCATCCATGTTAAGGAAAGCAATCTGCTTTATTCAGTCTACCAGTTTAAATTTTAATCTCATCCCAAAACACCCAGGATAATGCTGGGTACTCCATAGCTGGGTATTCCATGGCCCAATTAAGTTGACACATAAAATTAACAATCACAACCATTCATATTCATTAATTTTTGTGCTATAGCACTTTTCAGACTCTGCTTACCATATTCAAAATAATTATACTTGCTTCAGTTCATCTGATGTTATTCTTTCTCCTATAGAGACCCTGCTTATTAAGTCCTGTTCCATTTTCTAATTCATAATTTTTTATTACTTGGAAAGCCACCTTCCTTTATGAGTCAAATACTATATTTTCAAGATCTAGTTTCAGAATTACTGACTTCAACATGTAAAAATAAAATAAATTACTTATCTGCATATGAATAACTACATTTATGAGGAAGATTTCAATAAAATTCATATGATTATTTTAACCATTTTCATTAATATCAGAAAGAGTTTGAAAATTTTTATGTATTTATTTCTTTTTAAATATTCAAATGGCTGAGGGAGAGGATGAATAAAATTAATTATTTTGAATTCATAATTTTTGTCATGCTTGGTATTAGCATTTTCATGAGATATACCAATCTGTCCTCAAACAACAATTTTCCAAAGTAAGTATTAGTAATAAGATTGTAAATAATCAGACACATAGACCCTCAATAATTTGCTTTAGTTCAACATGTAAGTACTGATTAGATAATCATACCTAGTTTTATAATACTAGTTATGTCTTATTCTCTCATTGGCAATAGCGATGTTACCTAGGAAGGGTTTAAAATTACGTTTAATACCCAGTCATATATATTTTAACATATAGTTACTAGTAATTACTGGTTATTATGACCTGTATCTGTCAGATTCATATATACACTATTCAAGTTGTTTTTAGGGGTTATCAGTAACACCAATAACATACATACTTCTGTACTAAAGTTTAGATGTAAATATAATCTGCTAGGAATTGACAGTCTATAAAATAAATGGATAATCTTTAGAGAACACAGTTTTTATATGGGAAATTGGGGGCTGGAAAACTTTTTTTTTGCATTAAGATTATGATAATTTGATAACCTCAGTATACTTTCATAGAAAGTGAATGTCAGGGCAATATATATATATATATATATATATATATATATATATATATATATATATATATATATATATATATTCATTCTAAATTGGAATTGAGCCAGAATTGAAGAATTAGCAAACATACTTTAAAAAACTTGATCAAGAATTAATAATTACAAATTGTCACCCTAATTTTATACTATTGTATTCCATTGCACAATGCCACACCAAAATCTCAGCATCATTTTTTATAAAAAAGCTGATAGCTGATTGTATTCATGTCCTACAAATGTTAAGAATATATTTTTATTATGTTTAGGCAAAGCATATAGTGGTATTCACAGTTGTGAGAACAAATAATGTTCAATCTTAAGGTGACTCTGACATTGAAAATGAGTATTATTCATTAAAAAAAGTTGCATTAATTTATTTTTTGTGCATAACAAGTATTGAGCCTTTGGAATACCAAGAACTAATTTTTAATTATCTCCGTATTATTTTTAATAATCTCTACTGTTTTTATAATCTCTGTACATATGAATATTAAAAATCACAAATACATATTTTTGGAGATTTAAAATTCATCTCTTGTGATATGCAAATTTGGAATAAGCTTTTGAAGTATTTTTTGTCAAAGTCAAATTAAAAAATCAAAATTATTTGAATTTTTTATTTGAAGTGTGAATTAATTGCTTATTTACAGGAATAATAAAAGAAGTTCTAGAAAATTTCCTCACAGTATGTAATACAAATTTTCACATGAGAATGAGTATTAAACTGACAAATGAATGAATATTTTAGGTAAAATAATTTGATAAAGTTTTTTTTAATAAATAACTGATATTTGAGGGGTACCTGTAAAATTTCACTGGGATAAATATATAATTTTCATTTAATTATTTTGCCATTTTTCATTTAAGATAATTTTTCAAAACTATACAGTTTTTTGGGTTTTTTTTAAGAAATTGTTTCTTTCTGTAAGAATATTTGTTTTTCTATGGTTCTCTGCTTAAACATAGAACTACAGATAGTAGCCATAAGATCAAGCTTAAACTTCAATTAACTTAAAATTTTATTATTATTGGAACTAGATATTGAAGTCACTCATTATTCCTAGTATAATAGAATATCTCGCTCTATATATGTATATGTTTGTATTTATATATATCTATATGCATACATATATAAACTGCATTAAAATTTTGCGGATGGTAACCATTTTGAGCATTATAATTGCAGAAGTCAAATGTGACTTGTATTCATCTTTTTTTATTAGTGTATATCGAGTATTATCATTTTAACACAGTTTTTTCCTTTTTTAAATTGTGTATACATTTCTTTGGCACCGTGTGTGTGTGTGTGTGTGTGTGTGTGTGTGTGTGTGTGTGTGTGTGTGTGTAATCAGGATCATCAGCTGCCTTTGGGTACTAAATTTCTTCAACTTGTTGCTTTAACCTTTTAAAATAGCCTATTATAACTACTTGAGTCTTCAAGTACTGGAAAAACAAGCATATTCTATAACTTTTTCTGGTATTATTGGGAGTGGGAGTTTCCTTATGATTTTTCCCTATGGCTCCCAGCTCCGGTCTTTTTTAACTCCAATAAATTGTCTATCTCTTTCTTGATTAGTATTAGATTTTCAGACCACATTGATCACTAGTGGATGTTACTCCAATTCCTAACTTTTCAACATACCATTAAAACAAGGCTGTGAATCAGTGTTTTACTGAGATTTGAGAAAAATGATGAAAACTAAAAGCATAGTACTGTATAAGCATCAACTAAAGCAGAATATTAGGCATTATTAACCTACATTTTATCGATGGTTTGCCACCTTGTAATATTTCTTACTGACCCCTTCCTTTATAGGCCAGATTTGATGTAAATGCTCATCTCTCCTCCTCTGTCCTTTCACCACCTGTTTTCAGTCATCCAGAAATGCCAATTTTTCCTTATATTACTATAATAATAATCTTAGTTTTTACTACTGTATCTATCTTTAGCCCTTTAGTATCTTTTAAATTCATTGACAAACATGTTTTCTTTTTAATTAAAAAAAAAAGCATTTATTATATAGGCTAATTATGCCACATTCCCAGATGATATAAGTGAGTTGTGTTTGTTTTAAATAGTATATTTCCCATTATATTTGTACGATGAAGTCTTTATGAGCTTTATAAAATGTACTTCACTATGAGTGGACTAGCCTTTCTAGGCATATATTTTGAAGACTTAGCATTCAAGGCAATTATATTAAATATTTGATCTTAAGTCATACACCCATGGTCAAGTGGGATTTATCCATGTAATACAAGGATGATTCAACATATACAATTAAATAAAAATGATATACCCTGTTAACAGCATGAATAGTAAAAACCATATTATCATATCAATAGATACAGAAAAAGCAGATTCTCAAAAGTTGAGAGGATTATTTAACTAAATAGATCAAATGTTTTCTCATTCAGGTAAAGGAGCATAAGAGGAAAGCAAAGCTAATAAAATGAGCTTTACTGATATAATTTAAAGTTAACTATATGAGACTCTGTATAGTATACTATGATTACATATACAAAATAAATTGAATACTCTATAGTCAAAGTAAATAAGTTTTTACAAAAAATGTGAAAAAAGTAAATTGAACACTGTATTCTTCCATAAAAGAAAAACAACAACAACAACAAAGTTATGTTTTGAAAAATCATGGAATAATACTAAGGTTTATTGGGTAGCATTATAAAGACATACCTCATTTTATTGTGCTTACCTTTATTGTGCTTCACAGGTGTTACTTTTTTTTTTTTTAACAAATTAAAGGCAAGTCCCTCCACCAGCAAAATCATTACAACTCATTTTATTGTGATACTTGCTTTATTGTAGTGGTCTGGACTGAACCCAGAGTATCTCTGAGTTATGCCTGTACTTTAAAGTACTGAATTACAAACATCGTTAAATTCACAGAAATTTAAGGTTTATAGGTGACTTCACAGGTGAATTTTATCAAACATTAAAAAAAAAAACACCTCATACCAACCCTTCTCAAACTTTTCCCAAAATTGAAGAGGAGGGGATTCTTCCAAACTTGTTTTATGAGGCCAGCATTACCCTGGTACCAAATCCAGACAAAAACACCACAAAAACACTACAGACCAATATCTCCAATGGACATAGATGCAAATATTAGCAAATTGAACACTGCAAGAACAACACACCATGATAAAGTGGAATTTATTCCTGTGACACAAGGATGGTTCAACATATTCAATTAAATTAACATGATATACCACATTAACAGAATAAAGGATAAAAACCATATGTTCATCTCACTTGACACAGAAAAAGCCTTTGAAAAAAATAAAAACCCTTGCAGGGGGGAAAGGGGGTAACTCAGTGAATTAGGTATAGAAGGAATGTACCTGAAAATAATAAAGACTACATATGACTGGTCCATAGCTAATATCATACTCAATGGTGAAAAGCTGAAATTTTTTCCACTAAGATCAGGAGCAAGACAAAAATGTACACTCTCACCACTTCTATTCAACATAGCCCTGGAAGTCCTAGAAAGAGGTATTAGGCAAGAAAGATAAATAAAATACATCTAAAACAAGATAAGGAGTAGTTAAATAATTTCTATTTGCAAACAACATGATCTCATATTTACAAAATCCTAAAAACTCCACCAAAGAAACTGCTAGACTAATAAAAAATTTCATAAAGTTACAGGATATAAAAATCCACATATATAAATTAGTTTAGTTTCTATATAATAACTATGTAAAAAAGAAATTAAGAAAACAATACAATTTACAATACCATGAAAAATAAAATACTCGGGAATAAGTTTAACCAAGGAGGTTAAACATCTGTACACTGAAAATTATAAGACACTGATGAAATAAATTTAGAAAGATGCAAATAAACAGTGTATAGAAAGTGTCCCTGTATTCACAGATTGGAAGGATTAATATTGTTAACGTACCCTGCTACCCAAATAAATCTAAAAATTTCAATGCAATCCCTATGAAAATCCCTATGATATTTTTCTGGCACACAAACACACACACACACACACACACACACACACACACTTCAAAGTTTGCATGGATCCTCAAAAGACTGCAATTGCCTAAGCAATATTGGGAAAGAAGAACAAAGCTGGAGATATCTTACTTCCTGATTTTAATCTGTATTACAAAGCTATGGTAATCAAAAAAGTATGATGCCGGCAGAAAAAAGAAATACATAGAATAATGAAACAGAACAGAGTTTCCAGAGTCTTGGCAATGAGATTTTGTATATGACACAAAAAGCATCGGAAACAAAAACAAAAATAAAAATGTGGGACTACATCAAAGTAACAACTTCTGAAAAGCCATAGAAGTAACCAACAAAACAGAGAAGCAATCTATAGGATGGCAGAGAATATTTGCAAACCTATATCTATTAAGGGAGTGATAATCAAATATATAAGGAACTTGCATAACTCAATAGCAAAACAAACAAACCAAAAAACAAATAAGCCAATTAAATAATGGGCAAGGAAATGAAGAAACATTTTCCAAAGAAGACACACAAATGGCCAGCAGGTATAAGAAAAAGTCCTAAACATTATTAATAATCATAGAAATGCAAATCAAAGATATCACTTCATACTTGGTAGGATGGCTATTATCAGAAAGTCAAAGATAACAAATGCTGTTGAGGATGTGTAGAAAAGGAACCCTTGAATACTGTTTGCGGGGAATGTAAATTGGTATAGCCACTGTAAAAAAACATTATGGAGGTTCCTCAAAAAAAAAACTGAAAACAAAACTACCATATGATCCAGCAATTCCACTTCTGGGTATATATGCAAAGGAAATGAAATCAATATATTGAAGAGATATCTGCAGTCCCATGTTCACTGTAGCATTATTCATAATAGTCAACATATGGAAACAACCTAAGTGCCATCAATGAATGAATAGATTAAGAATATGTCATATATATATATATATATATATATATATATATATATATAATATACACACGTGTATGTGTGTGTAAATATATATGTATATATACATATGAACAACATGGGTTTGAACTGTGTGGTTCCACTTACACATAGAATTTTTTTCAATAAATACTATAAACATATTTTCTCTTCGTTATGATTTTCTTAAGAACATTAACTTTTTTCTCTAGCTTACTTTATTGTAAGAATACAGTATGTAATACATGTAGCATACAAAATATGTCTTAATCGACTGTTTATGTTATCTGTAAGGGTTCATGTCAACAGTAGGCTATTAGCTATTAAGTTTTGGGGGAGTCAGAAGTTACACATGGATTTTCTGCTATGTGGGGTTCAGTGTCCTTAACCCCCACGTTGCTCAAGGGTTAGCTATACATATAAATATTTAGCCATAAAAAAGAAGGAAATCCTGCCATTTGCAATAACATGGGTGAATCTGGAGGACATTACATTAATTGGAATAAACCAGACAAAGATAAGCACTGCATGATCTCACCTATATGTGAAATCTAAAAAAGTTGAACTCATAGTAACAGAGAGTAGAATGGTGGCTTCCAGTGGCTGGGGATTGGGGCCAGGGTTAATAGAGAGATGTTGGTCAAAGAGTACAAAGTTTCATTTATAGAATAAATAAGTTCATGGGATCTAATGTACAGTATGGTGGTTATACTTAATAATACTGTATGGCATACTTGAAATTTGCTAAGAGAGTAGATCTTAAGTGTTTTCACCACATATAAATAATGATAACTACGTGAGGTGTTGTATGTGTTAAACACTTGATTGTGGTAATCATTTCACAGTGTATACTTATACAAATCATCATGTTGTACACCTTTAAAAGAACAAAAAAAAAAGTCCCACAAAAAAAAGCGTTCATTTCTCCAATTGCATTTCTACTTATTAATACATCATTTCTCCAACTTTTAATATAGCATAATAAAAAAAATCAGTTAACCAAACAACTTATACATTTTAAATGAGAACTGTTATAGTATATAATTTTATCCCCATTTGAAATCTATCCAAAATGCATCCATCTGGGATTTCCCAGTCATGCAAATACCAATCATAGTAATGTATAAGTTCCTGCGGAGAACCCTTTTTGTATAACACTTTCTTGTATTAAAAACAGAGGCAATTTCTATTCCTCGTGTTAGTGATTGTGGAATTTACATTTTCCCATTGTGTCAGGAAGGCATAAATTACATAGCCAGTTGTTCTTAATCTGTTTGATAAACTACATATTCTCTCCCAAGAATATACAAACATAAACAGGAAAGTTAAAAATGACTTAACTAGATAATAATCTTGAAAAAATGATTAAGATTTTTTTAGTGAGTCATGCTTATCTGTGAAGCCCTCCTTCATCCCTCTTTGTGATGTATTTTAATCTTCTTAAACCACTGCCCCCTTGCTATTCTAGGGTCATCTACCTTTAGGTTTGCCCTTAATACCCTTCCCACTACTAAGGCATGCACAGCAATTCTCCATTCTCTAAATCTGCCTCTCCCTCTTCTATATTAAAACTAACACAAAAAGCCTTAGGTTATCTATCAATGCTTCGCTTGTGTGCAACGCCTTAAATCTAAGGAATTTACCTTTTTTTAAATGAATGCATCTCAGAGCCAATTACATGGTTATAGCTTAACATTTCAAAAAGAATTTTTGAATGTTTTAAAAAGTACTGTAGACAATGAATAAGGGGGTTATTTACGATTGGGCTTCTTCTTAGTGTATTTTAATTTAACTAAATATGCAACAAATGGCCAAAATCTAGCAAAATACCAACACTGAGAGATTTAATTAGGGGCAACAGAAGAGCACTGTGTTCTCTTCGTTTTCCCATCTATACATATCTTTATATTTAGTTTTACCTTATTAACAGAAGATCTGTTAAAATGTACTTAGTTTTGTTTGATGATTTGTTTAGGATATCATGGATACTTATTTTCCTTTTAATAAAGAGCCAATCTGATTTTGATATGTATTTAAATCCTATTTAAACACCAGAGCATGAACTAATCACGGTATACACACTTAAACAAAGTTTTTCCATTATAATTTAATTCAAAGAAGTCCTCAGAAAAAAGCCAGTTAAATGAACATGCCATATGAGTAGGAACATTACTTTAAATAAATATCTAATTTTAGTTTTCACCAAAGCTTTTTACTCCTGTCATAGATGAAGAAATTGAATTGTGGTTATAAGTGCCATGCAGATATAATGTGTATTTATTGTTTGACTCTTCAGTGATATATGAGATAAATGACTGGTACTACAGAAATGTGTTAGATACTAAATCACTCATGTCAGCTGCCAAGTCATCTCTCTTAACTCAAAAGGGGGAAACCTTAGCTACTGACTCTGTATTTTTGTTTCTTTAGTTAATGTCAATGGAATCTCTACAACCTGGGTGTGTGTAAGATGATGGGTACTATTATAAGGCTTGGATAATTTTCTATAAAACGCTGAAATTTATTTATCCATTATCACTCAGGCGATGAGTTATGAATGCATGTTTTTTTTTTAGCTTAAAAAGTTAGATCTTGTAAGTCTCTCCCAAATCACAAATTAATGTAATTTTTGTCTACCGTGTGACCAGAGTCTAATATATATGGTAATTTGGCTCAAACTAGTTGATAGAATTCATTTTAAGTTAAGATAATATCCATGAATTTCACAATTAAATTTCCCCATAGGCTACTTGTTGGACAAATGCATTGATTTTAAATTACTCTCATTACTTAGAGATACTTTATTCCCAGACTAGCATAATTTACACGGCACACTTCCATTATGCTTTGGTGCACATTGACATCTAGAGTGATTATTTTTTTAAAAAAAAATTTCCTCATAAAATGCATATATGCAATCAACTGTCAAGGTTTTCTTTTTCTTTTCTTTTTTTTAATTTTTCTTGGTTTTCAGTTTTTGTCAGATATTTTGTGGTGTTTAATGATTCTTGGAAAAATTTTCAGCTTGTTTTAGACAATAAAAATGCCTGAACTTCTTTCTATTTTTCCTCCAGAAATTTCAGATATCCACTAATTATTGCTGCCAGTGATACTGCTTTGGACACGTTTTACACACTCACCCCCACACAGACATATACTCACTTTCTCCACTCTTTAGGTAATTATATTAAAGTCCTCAACAAAATTACATGTCCTCAATTATTTATAAATTGTGCTATAGCTTTATGCAGCTATGCCAAAGCAAGAATCGCATCAAACAAATTTAAACTGATAAGGAAGACTTTATTAAGAATATAGCAATACAGAAGAAAGACGAGAAAACTGCCTAAACTCAACTCCGCTAAAACAAAAGGCAGGAGTGTTTTAAATGCTGGGAGTCTGAATGAAAGTCCTGGAGGACATCAGGAGAGAGGTTGGTCAATGAAATGCGTGGTGCACATCGAGCACTTCCTGAGTTTGCAAGTGTTTTTTTCCTGGGATGATGCCATCTGTGTTTGCTAAGTGGTGTCCAACAGAAATTAGGCTCCTGCCCTTCCACACTGACTGAAATCTTCCTTGATGATTGCATTTCTAAGGAATGATGCCTAGGTCCTTGAGAAAGACATTCCTGGGTCATAACATTGGCAAAAAGTGCTTATGGGGGTTTACATCTAAAAGATGCAGATAAATAATTTTAAATTACAAGTTTTCCCAATAAAGCGATCTTAAAAAAGAAAAATCAGAAATAAGTGCACCTAAAGTTTAGTCAAGCTGTGTGCAATGTTCATATGCTTGCTAGAATTAATATTTAATTTATATTTTGAGCAACTATCTCTCAGGTACAGAATTTTTAACTATGTCAGATCACTACTGTGCCTTATCAAAAAGAATATAAATTTCTTAAGGCAGGCTTCATTTTCTCTACATTCTGAACACCTAAAAGAATATCTGAAATACAATTAGTTTTCAATACATGTCTGCTGAATAAATGCATTAATTAGAAATAATTTTATTCTCAATATTTTCATTTTAGTAATATAAATACTAGAATTTACAATTATTTTCTAGAGATGACATAGCCATTTGAACTAATTTCTGCCACTGCGTTATTAGTATGACTCATGACCTTCATACTAAATATTCAAGCAAGTTAAAGGTATTCAAAGAGAAAAAAGTAACAGGAAACAGGAGTGTACAAACTAGAGTATACTGCAGAATTGGTGAGTAATACCTAATGCCAAAGCACTCTATCAAGCCCCTACAATTGCTTTCTTTATCCTTTCCATTTCAATTCTTCATTTTCCTATCCATTCTCCACCCAGCAGGCAAAGCTGTATAACTCTGATCATATCACTCTCCTGATTACAACTTTTCACACACACACACACACACACACACACACACACACACACACACACACACACACGAAGACACTAGTGTAAGTACTTTACATTTATATTCCTCAAATGAACCGTATGGAGTAGTGCTGTTGCTAGTCCCATATTTACAGGTGCAAAATCTGAAGTTAAGACAAGCTACGTAACTCCCCAAAGTCACAGAACTACTAAGTGCTAGGAGCTAGATTCTATTCACAAATCTGGTCGCAGTGTGTGTTCTTCACCACCACCCCAGCTGCTCCAACATCTTTATCTTGGACTACAGGGCTCTGCATGATCGAGCCCCTGCCTCCATTTCCATCTGCACCTCATTTGGCTCTACTCCCAGTCTAGTATGTTTCAGTCCTCCCAGATTCGTCACTGTCCTCAGACACACTGAGCCCATGTCTGCCTCAGGCCCTTAACTTAACAGAACCCTGCCAAGAAGGCTTTACTGGCTGGAACCATAATTCTGCCCCCTTGTGGGGTGTGTAGGCCCTTCTCGTCCCTCAGGTCTCAGCCTGAAGATCACTCCTCTTACTTTTTTTATTCTTACCAACTCCCCCACCCCCCATCCCCATAATCATTACTCCCCATTATCCTATTCATTTCTTTCATTCATCTTATCACAACTTGTAATTATATATTCGCTTGTTGATTTATTTTCTGATTCTTCTCTTGCTAGACTTTAAGCTCAATAAAGGCGGAGAACACCACCAATGTGTACCTAGTTCCTACTATAGTAGGAATTCAATACACATGTTTAGGGAATAAATGAAATATAGTTATGATTCTAATAAATTTTCCAAAATAAATATAACTGGATGCATAAATACACTCAAAATGTATATAAATTTAATCAACAGCAGTAACAGGTTTTATTCTGTTTCCTGTCAGGCTGAAGGTAGAGTTGAGATAGAAAATGGCAATACACCTTTTCTACTATAGCTTAGTATCAGCTAGGTCTAGTCTAGTTCAAATTTTACCTCTGGAAGAGGGGAGTGGAGGAGGTAAATTCAGAATCCTTCGCATCCCCACTGTCTCTTAGATCCCAGGATGTTTAGGTAGAGTCAGTCCCTTCAAAGTATCTGAAGGCCCTCTACCTCTGATGCTGCCACTACCAAGGACAAATGTCGCTCTGCAGAGACACTGCTGCCACCAAGCTCATGCTACTCCAGGGCTGTTGTTTTCCCTGCGGCTACTGATTCACTATTGCTGTCTTTATTGTCACCTGCATTGCTGTCCCAGGGGTGCACTGCCTCCTGGCCAATTTATCTGCAGCTGTAACATCCCCCATTCCCTCCCAAACACACACCTTTCACAGTGAAACAGAAGCTGTTTTCATTCCTTTTGTAGCCTGGGCCTTATAGAAAACCTTCATGACCAAAACCTTCTTGATCTGTTAAATAATTCAGGCTTCACAACATTTTATTGCAGCCAGAGTTTGTGTTTGTAGATCCTTTTGTTTTTCTTATTTTACTTCTTTAGCCCTGGGGGAATTGACCGGAACCAAACTGATCCTCTGGCTTTTGTTTCCCGATGCAGTAAAGCTGAGTGAGCTCTGAGGAGCAAGAATCAGGTCATGGTTAGCACAGCCCCTGCTAGGAGCAGACAGCTTACCACTTCCTTCTGCTGACTGGCTTCTTGACCCCGAGTATGACTGGTAAATTTAAAAGAATTTTTATTTTCCTCTCTTCAAATCTTTTGCTATACAACAATAAACTAAGTGTCTGGGATTTTGAGACTAATCCCTGAGCCTGGAACATATAAAGCTTCCTGGAAAAGATAAGATTGAAGAGAGGGAAAGACAAAAGGAAGGAAAAAAGTGACTCTGAGCATAGACAATGCCAAGTTTCGCAATTCAAATAAAGTGCCTGCGTGTTGTATTCATGTCATTAGAGCAGGGGGTAGAAGAAAAAGGCCATAAACATAATGGGACCAAGGGAAGCTGGTACACTTAACCAGATGTGGCAAAGAGTTCAAGGTTTAGCTGTGGAGTCAAACTGTTTGGGTTTGGATTTTGACCCTGTGGATAACTAGTTTTTGTGACTTCCGCAAGATACTTAACCTCTGGAAGGTTCAGAATATTTTCATGTTAGTAATACAATACATATACTTCAGAGTGATAGAAACACATATAAATACGTGCCAAAGCACTTCCTGGATTATCCAGTGCCTTTTTATGCTCTTCACCATTACTGTCATTATCGGTGCTATGAAATATTTGATCTAAAAGTTTACTGGGAGCAATTACATTTGGCTGAATAGTAGGGGCACTCATAATAAAGTCTCCCGGTATTACATGTATTAAATAGCAGGTATTCAATGAATATTTAATGAATGAACAAATAAAGTGGTAGTGCAGAGACCACTTGGGGAAAGTTTTGTTAAAAATTCATCTATTATGTGATATACAGTGTTTAAAGCATATGCACAGGATGTGTGCTAAGCAACACAGCAATAAAATTAAACAGACATTCATAATCACTTTCTGTCTCACCCCTTTGCCTTAGAGGAGTGATGGACAAGGGTTTGAATATGGCTGACAGTGGTCATTGCTGGCTACTTATTTTCCATGTTTACCAGTGAAAAAGTTAAAGCATTGTCAAGAAGTCAAAAAAACAACAACAATACAACAAACAACAACAACAACAACTAAAGCAGCATTATCTCACTCTACCCAGACTTTTTAGTAAAGAACATTTTGAAATAAGGAACAATGTGAGAATTTCTCCACATTTTTAAATGAAAAGAAAAAAGAGCATTCAGACCTTACAGGTTTCACATTCCTCAGTCAGCCTGAATGAATTAAAGGACACCTCTCTTAAACTCCAAGTTTCAAAATCATTGGGAAGGGCTTCTCTTGTTCTTTGATTTTAATCATGTTGTGTAGGGGAGATGGAGGGAACAGCCTCAGAAGCTGAATGGAATGTGCTGTGGCACTGATGCGTTGTAATGCCAATACCACTTCCTCAAGTATACTATACTAGGGATTTTTAGCTTGAAGGTTGACACACAAGGTGACAATGGCCTTTCAACTTTCTCCAAAGTATGCTCAGTCTTCCTATTTTTAGAGCTCTATAACTCTATTTTGCAGGCTTCTACTTAGGAACCTGATTCATGGACAGTATTAGGCTCTCTGACTGCAATAAAATACTCTTTGAATGAACACAAAGTTTACCCGATATATATTAGAGTCTGACCCTTTTATTTTCTTTTTTTTTTTAACTCTAAACTGAATATGATTCTTTGAACTTTATATCTTGCCTTTTGGCCCCAAGCAATTTGAAGTATTATGTATATCAGGTAGCGGAAGATGTCTGTTTAAAGAAGGGAAAGTTATTATTATTATTTTTTTTACCTTAAAGGAAATTGAGTTTGAATGGCCCAAATATCCTAGAAGCTCAAAAGGAATCCCCATATAAAATTGATTTAAAACCATAATAACTTTCATAATGAAAAGATTATACTGGATCTGGGGTTTCGCAATGAGCATTCCCACGTGTGCCAACGTATAATGCCAGCCTGACCTCCTAGGCCCGAGTTGTTTCAGGCTTCCTTCTAAATTACCTTGGACCTGCTTTCCCATCCTCTTGTTTTTTTGTTGTTTTGGTTTTTTATTTTTATTTTTTTGCCATTAAACCTTTTATTCTTGACCCTACTGTCTTGGTTTTTCCTCATGCAGATCTTATAACTAATGCTAGACAACACATTGCACTTATCAACAATGAAATGTAAGAGCATTATTATATTATTGACTCTGTTGGGATACCTTACCGACTAACCATGTACAGTCATAGTGCTTATTGTTGGATGCTCATTACTTCGTATTATGCATTTTATTTATTTATTTATTTATTTATTTATTTATTTATTTATATGTATTACTAGTTTCAGGGGTACAAAGCAACATAATAGTTAGACACTTACACCCCTCACAAAGTGATAACCCACTCCCCCAGGCTACTAGCCCTCTGACACCTTATATAACTGTCACAATACCATTGACTATCTTCCTTATGCTATATTCCACATCCTGTGATCACACGCACACACACACACACACACACGTACACACACACACACACGCACTGGGGGTGCCAAAAAATGTATACACATTTTAAGAGATATTATCTATGCTCAAGCAGTAGTTCGCCACAATCAGAAGTGTCTGGATGCTGATGGTAAACACTGTGAGCAGCTCTTGTAATTGCAGAAGTCAAACAGGACTTGTATTTATCTTTTGTTATCGGTATATATTGATTATAATAATACAGTTTTTTTCCTTTCTTAAAATGTGTATGCATTTTTTGACACCGTATCTGTGTGTGTGTATTTAGTTATAGTTGACACACAATATTATTCTACTTCAGCTTCATATTATGCATTTTAAATTTAGGTGGTTCAAGATCACTATTACTCTATCTTCATTTAAATATATAGCTCCATTTAAAAAAATATATTATTGCCATACAGATATGTATTGCTAAATCTAGACATATTACTCATCTGAATTTGACCTCTAAGGAAGTAAATACAAAGTAATATATATTATTTTAATTCTTTCCAAAAAAAAACTGAAGGTGAATAACCCAGCATACAAGAATAAGATAGAGGTTCAAAATATAATATTGCACAGTAACTATCCAGTTTTGAAATCAATATCCACTGCTTACTAACTTTGTGATCATGGTTAAGTATCTCAACCTCTCTGTTCCTTCGTTCTCTCAGCTGAGAGAATAGGGATAACAAAGATAATAATAAGAAGTACTTTTCAGGGATAATTCAAGTAAAAAATTCAGAACTGAGTGTCTGGCACATAGTAAATATTCAGGATATATTAACTATTACCAAAACCGGAAATAAGGTAATTGTCTCCTGATAGGATGCAGCTCTATTGACAGGTATGTTGTAGAAAAAGTCATACTCAGCTGAGTTAGCATGACTTTTAGTTCATACATTGTGTCAGGTACTGATAATGCAAATAGGAATGACATGGTTTTGCCAGAAAGGTATGATCACTTCTAGGAGAGGAGGGACACCCATAAATAGAAATGTCTATGTGAGACTGGTAGAGCATTTGCCATATCTGGCCTTTTACGAAATGCTTTCTGATATAGATGCTACTTTAAATGACTAATGAAGAGTGAAAGCTGGCCAAGTAAAAGAAGTTAGGGAGATCCTTCCAGAAGCTGGGAGATATGACTAAAAATATATAGTCACTGAAAAACAGTGTGTGAATGAACTTCATATAGTTCAATATCATTGGAGCAAAAATAAGAAATGTGCAGAGAGAGAGAGAGAGAGAACTGAGAACCAGAGTGTGGGAACATTGATTTCCCTGTTAAAGAACTTGGCTTTACTCTCTTTATGGAAACTTAGTTAGTAGTGTAGAAAAATAGTAATTGACATAATCTGAAACATTTGATAAGACCTGAACAAAAGCAGTGGAAACAGGAATAGAGTGAAAAAAAGTAAACATTAAAAGAAATATTCAGGAAATATTAAGTGTTGGATACTTGGAGAAAGGATACAAAATATAATGGGTGTCCTTAATTTGCTGCTTAATATTATTAGATATTAATGATATTATCACTGACAGAAATATATAATACATTATAAGTAATATGTAAAGAAAGTTATGGATTCTGAGTGCATCAAACTGGTCTGTGCGAAAGACATTTGTGTATGTATGTCTCAAGATAAAGGAGGAAGTCAGGACTGGAGATACCTTTGAAAGTCTTTGGGAGTTAAAATAAGTTCAATACAAAAGAACTGCCAAGATGAATGTGGAGAGAGAAAAGCAGTGGGCCAGGATCAAACATGGAGGACCACAAAGCTCCAAAGGAAGACTTGATCTACACAAAAGACGATGAGAATAGATGGTCAGAAAGGTAAAAGAAGGAGCTAGTGAATGAAGATAAAAGACTAAAAGGGAATTAGTTTAAAGTAGACATGAACATTGTCAGATCTATCAAAGGATTCCAGTGACCTAAGACTAAAAATTACCCATTATGATTATGTTTGCAATTGGAAGAAAATGTATGGGACTGAAGAAGTAGTGTTAGTAGGCAATAAAAGTAGGAGACATGCACTGGGTTGATTTCTAAATAAGTAGCAGGGAGTGGCAGAGAAGGGTGAGTAAAGTCAAGCATAAAAATTAACCTTTTATAAAACATGGCTAAGAATGAGAAGGAAAGAATAAAGAGATTTTGACAGAGAGGGGAATGAGAAAGACTTGACCATGTTTATTGATGGGAGAGTAAAGATGAGAGACAGGTACTATAAGAGCGTAGTTGAGGTGACTGAGTAAGTTCTTAGAGAACCAGGAAATAAGATTTCCCTTGAATAGAAGGAAAGACATCCTATTCTATGAGATTAGAGAAAATAATATATTTACACACATATATAGTACAATTTGTAGGTTTAGTGTTAGGAGTTGGAAAAACAATGGGAAATCAAAGAATGGGATGCTTCCTTAAGGGTGTAGAACAGATTACATGGTAGCAAGAAGAAGAGAGAGCATATATAGGGAGATTTGACAAATAATAAAATATCAGAATTTAACACAGGAGGATGGATTTAGAGGGGAAAAAAATCTACAACAAACAAACCAAACTAAAAGTCAACAATATGTTGGTAAAACAAATTGTGTGTGTGTGTGTGTGTGTGTGTGTGTGTAGTGTTTGAGGATGTTTTGGGAGCAATAAAAGGACAATTCGATCTAGTAAAACTGAACTATGTAAGCTTTGCACAAAATTATACTCTGCGATGACTCCCAGATATTGTCACTAACATCATAGTGAACAGGTGACCTGTGGGATCAGGCAACAGTGAAGTAGTAAGTCAAGTCAGAATTCTACTAATGTTCTTAGAGATTAGAGGCTACACTGATTACTCAACAATTGTTTAAAACAAAACAGAAATGTAAACCCTTGACCTTACCACTTTTCACCACCCATCACTCACATCACGTCACTGACCTCCTTACTCATCTCATAGTCTAGTGCACATCATTATAATGGATCTCTTACAGCTATCCTTAATCCCTTGTCCTTTCTATCCATTTTTTTTAAAAGTATTGCATTTGAATATCACAAGCATGACAAACCCCCCCCTTTTTTTTTGCCTAACCTATGCCTAAACTTTGAAACTGAATTTGCCTGATAAAAACAGTCAACATTGCTAAATAGCTTAACTTTGCATTTATGACGACAACCTCAAATGAGTTCTCAGCTACGCTTCATTGCTGGATTATATATCCACAGGCAATTTACTTTGCAGGTCTCTGAAAATACTATTTCATACTATCCCCTCTCTTTTCATATAACTGTGAAATAAAACCTGTAAGACAGCAATTTCCACATGTTCCCACTATTATTTTCACAAAAATGCATGTATCTGGACACTCATACTTTGTCTTGCCTCCAGTAACCATCCTTCCAATGGATCCAACACCAGATCCGTTTACCTCCTAATGGCTTTGCCCTTGAATTCATCCACTTTCTCTCCTGTATCATCAATTTATTCTCTTTTTACTAGACTAACCCCAGTAGCATACAAACATTCTCTTATACCTCCCATATTAAAATATATATACCCTGTAGCTACTTCTCCATTCTTTGCTCTGCTTAAAGCAAAGCTCCTTATGAGAATGCTCTATATTTTGTCTCCATTTTCTCTCTTCCTATTTTCCCTAGAGCCCACTTCAATCAGTTTTTGCTCCTAACTATCTATTGAAACCTTTCCTTTAAAGGTATTCTCCTATAGTAAAGCAAGATGAACTCTCAAAATAACATTTGAGACTGTTTTTTTGTTTTTTTTTCTTGTCCACTCTTGAAACACTTTCCTCTCTACTCTGCCAGGAAACAACCTTTTTTTATAATTTTCCTCTTCCTTTACTCTTCTTAGCTGATTCTATATACCCTTCCCTTTTCTGACTAAATTTTATAAATCCCAAATTTAGCTACAATTTCTTCCTATAACAAAAACTCTTACTTAGTACCTATATTTTAATTGTAACTGGAACACTATAAGGTAGGTGATATTGTTATTTCCCTTTTATAGACAGAGAAAATGAATCACAGACAGAAGAAATGAATTACAGTACCAGAATCACAATGAATCTGGTACTGTAATAAGTACCAGAGCTAGGATTCAAACTCCAAGAATATCTGATTAATTAAAAAAAAAATCTTAACCAGCTTACTGTCTGCATCTCTCGGGCAGTCAGATCTTACCCCTGTTACATTTAAATATCACTTATGTACTTATACTTTTCCATATCAACCGTTCCAATCTTGATCTCATCAGTGAACTGCCTTGCAACATGTCTACCCAGATGTCCAATAGATATTACAAAGTCAACATCCTCAGAATAATAGCCTCTGTCTTTATCTGTTCAGGCTGCTATAGCAAAATGCCACAGACTGGATAGCTTAAAAACAACTAAAATTTATTTCTCACAGTTATGGAGGCTGGAAATCAAAGACCAGTATACCAGCCTGGGTTCTGGTGAAGGCTCTCTTCCAGGATGTATACCACAGATTTCTCACTGTGTCTTCACATGGTGGAAAGGGCACACACACTGTCTAGGGCCTCTTTTATAAAGGCACTAAACCCACTCATGAGGGCTCCACTCTCATGACCCCAGCACCTACCAATGTCCCACCTCTTAATAGCATCATCTTGGGCATTTGGATTTCAACATATGGATTTTGCAAAGAAACCAACATTCAGACTAGCACCCCCACCCCCAAAGGTGTCTACATCCAAATGCACAGAACCTGTGAATATTAGCTTACATAGCTAAAGGGACTTTGCATATGTGGTTAAGGTAAAGATCGTGATATGGAGAACCTGGGTTCAGGGGGACCCAATGCAAATCACAAGGCTCTTTAGAAGAGGGAGCCAGATGGGTCAAAGTCAGAGACGGAAATGTGATGAAGCAGAAGTTAACTGCAAGCTTAAGAATGCAGGTGCTCTCTGGAAGCTAGAAACAGCAAAGAAAAGATAGTCCTCCAATCTACAGAAGGAATGCAGCCTTGCAGAAACCTTCATTTTAGAACTCATGGCCTCCATAACTGTACTATAATACATTTTCATTGCTTAAAGCCACCAGATTTCTTGTAATTTGTCACAGCAGCAACAGGAAACTAATGCATCCAGAATAGACTTGGCTCAATCAACCTTTTCCTTCTACAATTACTCCTCATTTTGATAAATGTAACCACATATAATTTAATTGTACTTGGAGAGTCATAATTTGGTAGAGAGTGACCCTGAAGAGGATGACTATAGAATCCCATTCCTAAGGGCTTATTCTTCCTGAGAAATTCATACAATTACAATCCACCAGAAAACATCAGGTTTGTCCCAAAGGGTCAAAGAAGCAGGTGCTCAGTGGGAAACTAATCACATTGAACACATATGCCTGAGAAACGTCAGTGCATAAATTTGACTTCAGGAATAAACTCCAGTAAAAGCTCTGATCTATTAGTGGCAGAGAAGTTGACCTAAGAGAAGCAAACAGGCTTTGTGATAAGGAAAGTCTGGGAACAAAGCAGTGCCTCAGTTTGCACAATGAAGGGCCTATGAAATTTGATGCAAAATAACTTGAGGATACTCCCTTGAGTGATAAAAGTGTCGCCTTACAGCCTCATCCTCAACTGCCCCCCTCCCCCCACACCAGCCCCTGACCTAACAAGGTCATGAGGGAGTGTCTCTGAAAGTTGAGACCCGGTGGAACGATATCAGTAAATCTTCCTCAAGGGAGTGTCCTGGAAAACTGGGACCCGGTGTAATGATGTCGATTATCTCCCTTACTTCGTAGCTGCAGCTGCACCGTTCTGGGGGTTGTGTGTGTGTGTGTGTGTGTGTACGAAGGCACAACATGTGTTGGAGTACAATGGGGCTGGTTGATGGAAACTGGCCTTAAGGCACTTATCACACAGACTTTAGAAAAAAAGTTTCTTTACTCATTTGAAGTTTCTTAATAAAAGCTTCACGTTGGTCCGATTCGGTGCTCAGCTCCACAGAGAGAACTGCAGCCCCCTGGCTTTGTGTTCTAAATCTTTGTCTCTTTATCTCTTTTATTTCCTTTCACCCTGCGCCATCCCCTCTCACTCATCACTGCCTGTGCTGCATGGGACGCGGCATAAAAGTACCAGAAAATCCAGGGCAGGCACTTACCTGTTCACAAAGGGCTGAGCACAACTATGTCAAACACGTATTTACACATTGTCTTAGCCTGTTCAGGCTGCTATAACAAAGGACCATAGACCAGATGGCTTATAAACCACAGAAATGTATTTCTCGCAGCTCTGTAGAATGGAAGTCCAAGATTAGGGCCCAAGATCAGCATTAGGGTTCTGGTGAGAGCCCTCTTCCAGACTGCAGACTCCTTGTATCCTCAAGTGGTGGAGAGCAGAGAGAGAAATCAACCTTTGTATGACTCTTATTAGGGCACTCATCCCACTCATGAGGGCTCCATCTCCAGGACCTTTTCTAACCCTAATTACCTCCCAAAGACCCCACCTCCTGATAATATCACATCAAGGGGGAGGGTTTCAGCATATGACTTTTTGGGGACCATAAATATTCAGTCCATAATACACATTAAAATAAAACAGGAAAAGGTCATTTTCAAGGTATTACAAAAGAGGGAAGCTAAGGAGAAATAAGGTTATTTCAAACCTTGGAGGATAAACGTTCCCCAACAAACTTCCTGGGCCCCACACAGGAGATTGCTATGGCAGAAGCTGTTTAGAGGAAGGTGAATTATGTATCTTGGTGAGTTTGATTTCACAGCCATATAAAGTCGCATCCCAAAGCAAGCATGTCTAGAAATTCTGAAGCTTTCATGGGACTGGTAAAATCTAAAACAACCTTTTGTTCTTGATTATTTTCAATATGGCTAGCATATTTTCTGATATATAAAATATGTTAGAACTTGATTACTGTTAAAGAAACAAAACTTCCCTTATCCTGTGAAAACCACTTGAATGGACTTTAGCAACATAAATACAAACTAAAGATTCCAAGTATCACTGTTTCCCTTGATCTTTTGGGGTGAGTGTTATTTAGTTTCAAGGAAGTTAAACAGTTTTTATGTTTTTGTTTTGCTTGTTTGCTTTGTGGTCTGGTATCATTTTTTACTGGTATCATTTTACTGGTATCATTTGTGTGCATGCATGTGCGTGTGTAGGGGGGGTGGCTTGCTTATTTTATTGGTAGCATTGCTGTTCTTCAGTTTGTCTTGAGGTTTTTGGTTGTGTTTTTCTCCTAGAAACTGTGATGATGTTATTAGCTGTTTTATTGAAATATTAACAAGATAGAGCTGGAAAAGATGCATACTGAAAATGGAATATGTAAGAGTACAGAGTTTTTCAAATAATTGATACCGTAATATCCATCAAGCAAGTTACACCTGCCATCACCTCCAGCGGAAGAAGCCCACTCCATCAGTAGCAGCAGTCAAACCCACTGCATACCAAGAAAGATATGACTCACAGAGGCACTGGATGGAATAATGCTTTACTCATGTAGAGAAGAGGCAGAGAAAGATCAACTAAGAGCAGCCATTGGTCTCCCATGGCCTATAGGTCTTTTCCCCTAGCCCATACTAGGTTACAGTGTGCATGTGTCCCTCTCATGTTGTAGGTAAAGGACCTCATTCCTTCCACTCTGCAAATGGATTTAATAGTGGGGTTGGGTACATACCATATTATACACAGGGCAAAGGAGAACACATTGGCTCTGAAAAGGCAAAGATATTTCCACAGAAAATGGTAAGCCCAATATAAGCTGTGTAGCCTCTCTATCTTTTGGTAGGGAAGTGTTCTAAGTCAAGGCCCATGGGGATTTAAAGGTGGCGTGCACATCACTGCTTTTCCCAACAGTCTTCATGTAAATAGTCTGTTTGACATGGTCAGTGTTGGTACTCACATGTTGAAACTTCTGTGTGTGTGTGTGTGTGTGTGTGTGTGAGCAAGAGAGAGAGAGAGAGAGAGAGAGAGAGAGACTATGAAAACAAGTTCTTGTTTCTACATTGTTTTTGCTCAGTCTTCAGAAATCAAGACTTAGAAATCTATATGAAACCTAGTAAAAATAACTTTCACTTTTTCTTGGAGGAGAGATTGAAGTAAGGAATTGGTGTGTGGTTGGGATAGAGAAATTATTTCTGTTATAATTCACAAAAAAGTTATTAGAATGTTCACACGTAAATGCATATATGTATATTGTAAAAATTAATAAACAAACCTTATTTAAATTGGAGTCTGGAGGTGAGAGGAGAGAATTCTCACTCACATGTCACTCAACACACACAAACTACCCCAATGGGAAGAGACGAACTTTGACTCGCCAACAGGAAGTGATATTACTTTACTACTCAGCAGGAAGAAGAAGAAGAAGAAAAATCCTCCTTGCCCAGTTATAGTTCAACCAATGGGAGGTTGCCATAACTCAACCAATGAAAAGTCACTATACTTCAAACTTTCAATTTCCTCTAATGAATTCTTCATTTACAACAGCCCTTCCCAAGTCCATAAAAGAGTGTTCCCCTACTTTGTTTCTCTGAACTTCTGTGTGGCTTGCCATCAGACTGCATGTTTAGGATTACAATTTTTGTTGTTTCTGAATAAACTCATTTTGTTGGAGAATACCTGGCTGTCTATTTGCTTAAGGTCAACATTTTATTACATATATATGGCAAAACTGTCTGCTCATGTGTATGTGCACACACATACACACATACACACATTTCCAGAATCACAAGTATAAGGGCAGTGAAAAGGGGGAAGTGAAGTTTTTTTTAGTATACAAATATAGTTTTCATCACAAAAGCTTGATAAAAAAATGTCTATACCCATGGCTTTGTGTTGATCTTCAAGAAGAACTAAACAAGATCTCAGCAAGTTAAATGAGGACACCAAACCTCACTGTATTATAAAGACCTGATTATACATGGATATCTTGGCATGCAAATGGCAGCATTCTGTATCTAACTAAGACAGTTTGAATAGACTGAGGGAGGTTCTGGATGGGAGACAAGAAAAGATAGTGTGGAAGATGTCCATGGGGCCAGGACTAGAATTGGTACATACACATATATTTTCTTCTCAATCACTGTTAACTAAACCCTAGTAAAATGGTTTCATCTACATTCAAAGCTTATAAATAGAATCCATGTTTGGCAGCCATTTCCCAGGATAATTCTACATTATGGGGAAGTCATTCTTCTTTACCACAATTTAGACACACCCTAGAGTCCCTCAGGATAAAAAGGAACTTCTGAGATGTAAACATCAGGATATGTACTATTGGGTTGTTGAAAAAGTTATGACGCATTTTTGCAATGAAAAAAAAACAGAAAAAATACGTCATGATGTTTCCGACAACCCAATATTTCTCAAATACTCAAGTCTTAGAGAACTCAATTGATGTTTAAGCAATTATAGCCTTTAACAAGCTGTTAACTCTTTTAGCTTGGTCTCAGAGGTGTTTTGGAATATTGATGGCAGCTGCCACTCAAACAAGTGTGTTAAAGTGGGAGCAGAGCATCCTTACCTAATCAGCATGGTATTGAAACATTAATTAGTTAATGATAGCAAATGTAGCAGAATTTTGATATATGATATCCCATGCTCCAGTTCCCTCCTCCTATATTGACATCATCTTTCTAAAACTTAGATGATCTGATGCTTAAAAGCATTTCACAGAAAGCTGGTAAATGTTTTCACATTACTACAATATTTTATTTACCAAATTTAGAAAGACATAAGAAGGGATATTTGAGCTATAAAACATAAATCATGATCTTTGTCCAGAGCCTAGTATTGCACATATCTTATTATTATTAGAACCTTACCATTAACAATAAGTAGATATTCTGTATTGGCTCCAATAGTCAAGAAAGTAAATCGATACACATGCAGATAAATAATTACCTACTCTAAAGTCATAGCACATTTATATTCATGACTTTCTCTTCATTTTTAACCTGTACTGCAAAAATCCTTGATCACATTAAGGATGTGTCTGGATTTTTGTTTTCTATTAAAGCTAATAGGTTTTCATTTTCTGCTATACAGAGAAAAAAAAAAAGGTCATATTCCAACTTTGAATTTAAAACCTGCAGAAACAGCCATTTTTCAATAGAACAAACTAACAAACTATTATTGAATATGGATTAAAGAATATCCATCTCTAACTCTGGGTTTTTAAATATATTATAGGAATACCAAAAACATCCTGTGGTATTATTCCTTATAGAAAACAGACAGTGTTGCATGGCATTGAACATTAGTGGAGATATGTGTAGCTTCCATAAATTATAAATCAGTCAGCAGAACACATAAAGAAAAAATATGAAACAGAGAGTGTTACAATTCATAGACCAGAAAAGGCACGAATAACACACTACTAGTTTGGCTTGAAAAATTTGTCATCTATTTACTCATAGTGTGTTAACTGGAGGAGAAAAATAGAGCCCCAGGATATGTGGCTATGTAACATTTCAACTGGAGT